>NC_086378.1:24244172-24852831 GCF_036588685.1 Mytilus trossulus
AGTTTTGATGTAGGCGAATAACATCTGAAATGGATTTACATTTCACAAACGGCTGCTACCATCAATCCTGAGAAAAGAAAAGCAGAAATAATGTAAAACATTTAATTATATTCTTAATCATAATTTATGTCTTTTACTCATTTCATATGATTAACAAAAGACAAACTGATATCAAGATAAATAACAAACACTAAAACAGGACATAAAACAAAACAAACATACCACGATTGTTGTTATTTATGTAGGCTAATGTGAGAGTAACTCCTCCTGTTTGCCCCCTTTTTAATGCCTCGTTCACACGGACATTTAATTCGAATTGAATTCGAAACGAAGGCGAATCGAATACGCAAATCGCGTTCACACACTCTTCATTTTTAATTCGAATTATCTAATTCGCATTAAAAATACGCTTTTGTGAATACGAATTAAAAGTTAACATCGTTTGGACAGTAAAGCAAATTTGACACCGCATTGTAATTCGAATTAGAATTGAAGTTTTAATCAAGTGATCGACGGATTAAAACTTAATCCTCCATTTAATTTAAAAAAGAATGATACATAAATATCATTTCTTCTTTTAAAATTCGATTATGTGTTGTCTTCCTTTAAAAGTCTACTGTTTGGTCAGTATAATAATATGCAATTCGTCGTCTATTTCGTCTATTCGGATAACTCTTCTTATTCATGAAGTAAATAAACTTTAAAACTTGTTGAATGTTTTACGACATACAGAATTTTGTCTACAAAAACAAGTGCAACGGCATTTTCCCGCACTGCAATGAGGAGAAAACATACATACCTAAATACACAACCATATTTTTTTTTATATATTGCTGTCTTCTTCTAATTTGAAATCTATTTGTTTGTATCTTCTGTGTAAAGGTGTATTTTCGTGTTGAAACCTAGACATATTTCCCTGTAAAATAAACCAATGTGTTACATATGAATTGTGTTGGTAATATTCAAACTTATGGTTGATTGGAAGTGAATTTGATAAAATAATTTAACCCCCCCTTTTCAATACAAACTTGACATCTATGAGTCAGAGTATTATTAGGGACAATTCCATGAATCTGATCAATACTAGTACACACAATTTCACTTAGATTACTACATTATAACGATCAGCATTAATTTAATCAAAATAGTAGTTACATAGTTCAATTTCAGAATAAAACATTTTGAAAATGTATTTCTTGCAAAACGTTGTTTTACCTTGAATATAAAACTTGATACATTAAAGAGTATTTATAATCCACCATTAAAATCAAAATAAAACCAAACGTAAAACCAAGCTAGAATATGCTCGCATAGTCACATTTTCTTGATCGGTCATCTGTAAAATCTGAGTGAAACCCGAATTTTAAATATAAAAAAATATATATATGTTCATGATATTAAACTTATTAAAATGTCACATCAATTTATAATAAGCAAATAAAATGAGGTCAAAGTCATATCAAACAAACTGGAAATATATGTACACCTTACAATCATTCCATACACCGAATATGCTTTAAATATAGATGACATTTTGCACATTGAAAAAAGAAACTAAACAGAAAAACTTAAAATCAATAAATGAACCATGAAAATAAAGCCAAGGTCAAATGAACGCCGCCAGACAGATATGTACACAAAACAATCATTACTTGTTTTAAATATAGTTGACCTTTTGCTAATTATATATAAGAAACAACCTAAACTATGAAAACTTAAAATTGACCAATTAAACCATGAAAATGAAGTCAAAGTCATGGTAATTGCTGACAGACATTTTTTTGTTATTTTTTTTTATATAAATAAGGCCGTTTGTTTTCTCGTTTTAATTGTTTTACATTTTCATTTTGATGTCTTTTATAGCTGAAAATGCGGTATGGGCTTTGCTCATTGTTGAAGGCTGTTCGGTGACCCATAGTTGTTAATTTCTGTGTCATTTTGGTCTCTTGTGGAGAGTTGGCTCATTGGCTCATTGGCTTTCTGCGACTAAAGTTGCAAGATCGACAAAAAATATCTAGGTTCAAGACGGACCCACGCACATAACGGAAAACAAAATGTTTTTACGCTAGGCCAAATAACATGATGAAAGAAAAGTAATACTCCTTGGAGTTTGATATTTGAAAAATAATAATTTTAAACTGTGCATTCTTAATTATTGATATACAATGCCTCGTTTGATATTCAGTGTTTCAAATCTTTACTTACAGTTGACTGGATTCGCCTATATTTCCTTAACTCTAAAAACTCTGCAGGACCTTCATTTTCATCAGCAATATCCTCTTTTGACATACCATTTGGGTGTGAGTCATGTTTTAAATACCATGACATATTACCCTTTAATGTAAATATTCATGTTTGATATATAAATTATATTTTCTCTTGAATGCCAACGCATTATGTTTTGTAAGCAATAACATTCAACTTTCACTTGAATATATTTAATCTTACAAAAAAAAATAAAAAAACACAAAAATACTGAACCCCGAGGGAAATTCAAAAAGGAAAGTCCAAAATCAAAAGGTAAAATCAAAAGTCCAAACGTATCAAACGAATAGATAACAACTGTCATATTCCTGACTTGGTACAGGCATTTTCTAATGTAGAAAATGGTGGATTGAACCTGGTTTTATAGCTAGCCAAACCTCTCACTTGTATGACAGTCGCAGCAAATTCCATTAAATTGACAACAATGCATGAACAAAACAAACATACTAAAAGAGTAAAAACGTCAAAAATAGGGGTACATCAGTCAATATTGTGTTATCATCTTCATATCACTATAAAAACAACAAATGTAACGAAGAAGCACAAAAAAGGCATACATCAAATTTAACATACTCATTGAACTGATTATTGATTTTTTTTCCTCATTTTTCAAACTATTCATACTTCTTTTTACAAAAAGCACCTTAAAAATATTATTGTATTAAGATCCTCAGTATTTAAAAAAACAGAGGTTTAGACAGTGTTACTCCATTGATAAGAGGTCTCTTTTTTACTTTTTTTCTGGAAGAATTAATGTAAAAAAGACAATGTTAGCATTAAACAGTTTTGGCTAATCTGTTAAGATCCTTGTCTTTTTTGGTTCTCGAAACATAAAAGTTTTGGGTTATCAAAACGTTATTCTCTAGTGCACATGACAAAGGTTAATCCAGAACAATGGATTCGTCACCTTTTGTGAGTTCTTTCTTTTAATATTTAAAATATACTCTTAATTTGGTCAATCGATTCGATCTTCGTTTACTATTAAATTCAACAAAATCGATTCGGGTTATTTTATATTTTTTTAATTAGCTTGTATGGGTAGGTATGTAATTGAGTTATTGTGTGATAGAAGAGTGATGTCATAATATTAAATTTTCACAATGTTGAACACTTGTTTGTTAAATGTTAACCAAACCATTCTTGACCGTTTAATTCCTCGTATCAGATCCTCATTAAAAACAAATAAACAACATGTGTTTTGCTTGCGAAATGATGATCTTATTATGTATAACTATCATCGTAAAATCACAAAGACCAACAGGAAATATCTTAGTGTAAAATCGAGTTTTCACACAAGTAGTTTTCGATATGCCTTAATGCCATATGAATTCTTTCTTTTCTCATGGAAACAGGTTTGTAATGATATTTTATCATTTCTTATTTATTTCTCTCTACTTACAGTTGAGTTGATTCTTCTGTATTTACTTTGCTGTAAAAATTCTATTGGCCCGTCATCAACAACATCCTGTATTAAAACTTAAAGTAAACATTTTTGCAAATAATGTACAAACTATAGGCTCTAAACAGCTTTTGTTGCTCACCTGTAACGTCAACAAAGGCCACATTTTAATATAAAGCACTGCGAAACGGCAGTAAATCTATCAAGAGTAAGCTTACAATTTCAGTAATGTTTTGTAGGTAAAAAAAGGTTTTTTTAAAAACTTGCATCTGAAGGTCATTGCTCAACATTTAAAATATTTCTGCTTCCTGTCATATTTTACTTTTCATTGCGAATTTCAAGATAATAGAAAAAATATTATTCACCCATGTGTTCTATATTTACCTATGGTGACCTTGTGGGTTTGCAGAAACAACTAAATACCCGAATGATCATTTTGTTAAATCTGTTATTCAAGGGCAATATCTCATACAATAATTTTTCTAGCAGTTTTGATGCTAAAAGACGATAGGTGGAGCTAATTTTCAACCGTTGTCTATGTATAGAATTCTTTAAAAAATGGACAAATGTTACATTTTCCCCCATGATCCAATATTTCCGTTGTGTCGTTTGTTTTCTCTTATATTTGAGTGTGAATTCACATTACTATAAGACATGTTTTGTTTATGTAATATATACGTGTTTCTCGTTTCTCGTTTTGTTTATATAGATTAGACCGTTGGTTTTCCCGTTTGAATGGTTTTACACTAGTAATTTTGGGGCCCTTTATAGCTGTTCGGTGTGAGCCAAGGCTCCGTGTTGAAGGCCGTACTTTAACCTATAATGGTTTACTCTTTTTTTAAATTGTTATTTGGATGGAAAGTTGTCTCATTGGCACTCACACCACATCATCCTATATCTATGTCACGGTACTTTTCTATCCCAAATTCATGTATTTGATTTTTATGTTATATTTGTTATTCTTATCGGATTTTGTCTAATGCTTAGTACCTTTCTGTGTGTGTTACATTTGAATGTTGTGTCGTTGTTATCCTCTTATATTTAATGCGTTTCTCTCAGTTTTAGTTTGTTACCCCGATTATGTTTTTGTCCATCGATTAACGAATTTTGAACAGCGGTATACTACTGTTGCACTTATTTAGCCGTGTCGACAATCGTGATTAGCATACACGGTCATTGAACTCATTTTGAAAACAATATACCCCAATGACGATTACAACCAAGCTTGTTGTTTATATTTGGCCCTCTGATTTAAGAGGAGAATATTTTTGTAAAAGTTAAAAAGACGACGACGGACGACAGACGCCAAGTGATGAGAAAAGTTCACTTGGAACTTTGACCCAGGTCAGCTAAAGCAAATACTATTAGCACCTGCAATGACATATCAAACATTTGTTTAAACGAACTTGTTGAATATTTTGTTTCAGTTTGATTTGATAGAAAAACAAGTGTATCAAAAACAAAATCAGAAGCTTTGATCAGACATAATTTCAAATAGTAAAGTTCATATAAACGATGACCAAATACCATGATTCCAGGTACACACAGACATATACACATGACAGTGAAAATGGAATGAACTTTAAATGGACTAATACCTGGTGCACCAAAGAGATAAACATCTACTGCAATACATGGTTCATACCTCATGCAATTTCATTCATAGAAATAAGGCAACACAAGTGAGATATATTTAACCATTCCAATGTTAAAAATATGAAACAGAAACCAGAATTTAGATAAATTGCCACTCTTGGAAATGCAAATTATGCAGTGTTGTAATGACTTGTTTTATCTGAAGGTGTAATCAGTTTGAAATCGTTTGCCTGTCATAAACTGAATACACTCAAAGAATGAGTAAATAAACTCATCATAGATACCAGGACTAAATTAAGTATATACGCCAGACGCACGTTTCGTCTACAAAAGACTCACCAGTCAATGATAGTTTCTGTTCATTCTTTTGGTAATATCAATATATTATACAATAATGATGAACTTGTTCTATCGTATGATGCTATTAAAACAATTACATTTTTGATACGAATATTTTCAAAAACAAAAAAACAGATATCAAACTAAAGTTATAAATAAATACAAACAAACGAATACACTTACGTCTTCTATATCATCATCTTCAACAATTAATTCGCCAGCATCTTCCCGCTTCATCATCTTGTCTTCTGCGTCCATATCGTCAAGCCATTTGAGTTCGTTCGAGGTAAATATTCTTTCCATTCCTTTCCTTACAAAACAAGTACCCAATACCATAACAGGAAACACAATAGATATTGTTTTTATAGCTTTTATGACCCATAGTATTCCCAAACATAAAATTTGGAAAAATGTAAATAGATGAACTCGATTGATCCTTACATGGCGAAGATACATGTGGTCTGGTTGGTATTTTGCAGGCATAAACATTATCATGATACGGTCCATTAGCTGTCAAAAATAAAAGCAGAATCAGAATCTTTAACAAGATGGAACAGCTAAGCACAAAATATGTTTTACATGAGAGAGAGAGAGAGAGAGAGAGAGAGAGAGAGAGAGAGAGAGAGAGAGAGCAACATATTAATATGCACTCATCTATTAAATTTCAAGTTGATGTGAACACAGTAGCATATTCAACGCTCTTAAAGGTTGAACGGGTCACTGTATATGTTTACCTGTTTTTGAGAATGCATTCGCCTTCTTTGCCCTTTTAATGACGATACAACACCGCGGATTATTACCATGAGCATATTGGGAGTAAGAAGATCTGATTATTTTTTTTTATTCAGTATGTATTCACTAAATTGTTTACCTGCATTCCTCTGAGAGCTGATACTCCCATGTATAAAAATACACCATATAAAACAGGCATGGGTACACGCTGAAACAAGAAATAAAAAATATGATAAGCAAAACTAAGACTTATATCAAATTATAAAACCTATTTCATTTCATTCATTTATTGGTTTCAAATTTAAATTTTAAGAATTCTACATTGATCCAAAAAATAATAAAAATTGATAGTTTGGATGACTAATTTCAAATGTAATAAACCCATATGGCAAAGGCTACTAACAACATGAACAAGTAATCTAGATTTACTGTTTTCTTTTTGATTTTCTACGGTGTCATAATTTTTCCGATAAACATGTACTTGACTTGATATTCATCTTCAAACAAAATCAAATACAATCTGAACGTTAGTTTAGCACTTACCTGTAATATTGCAGGCATGAAAACAGAACATCCATTCAACAATGCAACAATCAGAGGAGTAAGACGCTGCTCTCTACAAAACATCTATGTTTACAAAATCAAGATACTGTATTTGTAATTGCTTCAGGCTACCAAGTGTTATGAACAAATTTGACAAGTTAATTAACGAAATACAAGTTAACAAATCCAGTCACACATTTTATTTAACATTACTGTCTAAATAAAATGTTTGATGATACGATTCCTATTAAAATTTGTAATGGAAGGGTCACTCTTAATAGGGAATTGGTCTTGCATGTGATCCTTATTAATATGGTGTTTATTAGGTAGACCCTTCTGGTTAAGTTTAATATTTGAGAAGATTCATTATGCAACAATGTCTGTTTGCTTTCGAATATGGTATGAAATGGATCTGATAAACATTGTTTCCTCGAATTTTTTGTTTTTATTCATGTATATAAATAAGTAAAGATATAATTATACGTTTTAGAGGCAACATTATTTCTGGTTAATTTTAATCTGTACACACCTACAACCAAGGAATACTGGTTTCTCACCGGGTGCAGTACATTCAGATTCCATTTTAAGACTGTTAACATGTGCCATTGATCGGACTGTAGCAGCAACATACCAAGGCAGACCGAAAAACGAGCATACCACAATGCAGAACGTTGTTACTGTCAAATCTAAATGGTAACCACAACCTTTCTGTATGGGAAAAGTAAAGGTTCAACTCCTGTCGTTAATAATTTGTGTGAATACAAATCAATAAAGGACGAAAAAGAAATGAGGGTTTTCTTTTTTTCAAGGTAATAACTATTCAACTTTAAAATAAAGCAAGTATGAGTGGAGCTGAGTTTTTATTCTCTATGTCGCTGCAATGCTTGATTAAATAGCCATATTCTTATGCAATTATCGAATCTATATTAAAAAGCAAACATTATCTCCATTTTGTCATAATTAACAACATATTACAAATTGAAAAGCAATGGTCGAATAAATCTTAAGTAATTGCTCTGAAATGTTTGCTGCCCTTGCTGGCTGCCATACTTCACATTTTAAATAACAGGATTTTTCTTCTGTGACCTCGTTTTTCTTAATGACTGTTTCAGTTCGATTTTTCTGAAGATAACTCTAAAGCTTTTTGCGAGATTCAGAGAAAAACACAGTGAATGAACCCTTTGTTTTGTAATGTAACTAAAACTAACTGAATCCAAAAAGCAGTATACCATTGTATCACCTCGTGACCTCGTTTTTCTTAATGACTGTTTCAGTTCGATTTTTCTGAAGATCACTCTAAAGCTTTTTGCGAGATTCAGAGAAAAACACAGTGAATGAACCCTTTGTTTTGTAATGTAACTAAAACTCACTGAATCCAAAAAGCAGTATACCATTTTCACGTTCAACAATGTTGTTTATAGGCCTCAGTTCAACCAATAAAGGAAAGGACCGACACGGAAATCTAACCTTGAGTTTGTTTTCCTTTCTATTGATTATGACTGCTGTAATTTGTTGGTCCATGAAAATCAGTATTACAGCCACAACCGCTGGTAGAGATGCAGCTATCATTGTCCACCAGGGATTAGCAGAACTGTATGGGCTTGTAAACCATGGCCGTGTAGGGTCAGAGGGCTAAAATAAATTTGATGGTTAAAACTCGGAGCGATATTGTAATTAAAGGTAGTCACTTTAAAGTTGATTTTGAAAGCTTACAAAAATTGATTAAATGATGATCTTTTGTAAAACAAGTAACAGAACTTAAACTAATTAAACTCTTTTATAGTAAAGAAACATTGGAAACAAACCTGTATTTTATCTGGAACTTTTAGCTTCGGAGTTGGAACTCCCAGTAGCACATCAAC
The DNA here is from genome assembly GCF_036588685.1 of Mytilus trossulus. NCBI lineage: Eukaryota > Metazoa > Mollusca > Bivalvia > Mytilida > Mytilidae > Mytilus > Mytilus trossulus. The sequence goes on from NC_086378.1 coordinate 24,252,909, forward strand.
TAGCACCATCAAACAAATTGCGATGAAGACTGCAAAGTCTCCTAAAGTCTGACGTACCTACGAATTGAAATATCATTGATATTCAATCGAAATGCTGTGAATACTACATAAAATTGAGAATGGAAATTGGGAATGTGTCAAAGAAAGTTCTGCTCTAAAGATCTTAATTTTTCTTAAACAAATGTTTTAATAGAATAATCTGTATGAAATGGTAAAATTCAAATCTGTCATGCGGTTTCACAAAGGAAATCAGTAATTGACAACAGACAACTGATGACGGTATGTAATACTCCAGTCAAATAAATGTTTGCCAAATTATCTATTTCCAAATGGTCTGAAGAAAAAAAAAAACATAATTGAAATTTTCAAACAATATATTACGGTTGATTTTTTTTCTAATTTTACGCGTACTTTTTAAATTGAGCAAATTCTATTTACAACATGAAAACGGACTTTAGTGATGAAGAAGAAAATATCATCGAGGATTTGAATAGATTTAAACTTACTATTGTCGGGAAGAATGGGCTTTTCTTCATTTTAACCAGCTCCCATGCAATTGTAAAAGTTCCAATACCAAGAATGATAGATAAGAAAAACACATTATCATGGTAAATTGGTGTTTCACAACCGGAACCTTCCAAGATACATCCTAAATCAACACACTCCTCCTTCTTTATAATATTACAGTTAATAATAGTTGTATTCATCGTTGAATTTATATTTACAATAGACGTTGGCATTGTTCTAACAGTTGTTATGTTTCCTGTCTGATTATTAGGAACACAGTTGCATGTATAGTCTAACGGTATGTCTGGATGTGTATTATAAAGATGTGTTCCAGCTATTGAGAATATTTTTTTAAACGATTCTACTATGAAAATTATGGCAATTAAGCAAGCAAAACTTTCTTCTGTAAATCTTGTTATATAACGCACAAATGCACTCAGATCAAAAGCAACAATTATCAGTAAAAATACAGCTGACCATAGACCTATCATGCATCTGAATGACAGAAAGTCCCACTCGTATTCTCTGAAAGTATAACATTATCACTTAATATTAAAACATCAATCTGTTTTCGTCACTAAGAAAAATTATTGCCAATTTTCATGACAAGAAATGGTGTTTTACTTTGTTTGGTGCTACTTTTAAACATATATTATTTGAATTTACAACAAGAAATAAACGGCAAACAAACAGATGATAACCCAATTGGTACTATTTGCTGTACCCAATTGGCCAACTTGATTTGTATATATAATAAAAGCTGAATCGTCTATTACTTTCTAAAATTTCCTTTATATACTTTATGTCACATCTTGATTTTTTTTCTTACTACAAACGCGATATAAATTTCAAACTAGGAACTAAGGAGAATAACGTGTAAATTTAAGCTTTCTCAATGCCATAACTATTAAAATTTATAAACCCTGCTATCACGAATTAATAAACCGACACGAGTTGTCTGAGTCAAAATCGCAAGCAACATATTTTCTGACTCAAAGATTGATTTTAAGTTTGAACATAGGTATACTACTATTCCCTCTTGTATCTAACACTTAAGTTAAAGTATGGTATTGATTGGGGCTCAAGTTAAAATTGGTTTTATTAATGATTTGGTCTATGTTTGTTTTGTTTTGTATTATGATTGATCGACTTCTTGCCTATCCTCTATGTTTTTCAATTACAATCTGCATCTGTAAAATATATCGGATAGTTTAATGCTGTTGAGCTGTAGATTCCACATACCTACACATATCGTAGATAATTATTTCCAGAACTAATACAGGACCAGTACTACCCATTATAATAAGTGGCTGTCCACCAAATAATGCAAACGCCAGATTAACAAATGCTACAGCTAAAAGACATTCCATTGTTCCCTGTAAATGAAACCAAAATGTGAATGTCTGTTTAAATTATTTTTTTAATATTTTCTTTAGATATATGATGTTTTCAAAACCAATAACTTCAAACTATTCATTTATTTTCCAAAGATACAAAGATTTTGTTTCCATGTTTGGCTGCACTGTTCGAAAAATAGAAAATGGTGGATCGTAAATGCGCCAAGGTTTTTCGAAATTCTTAATGTTCTAAAAATGCACAAGATTGTCACAGATTGACAATATCTAAGACAAAACATACGCTGACTTTGAAACCATATATGCGCTATTGTTGAAGAAATTTGCTTGACCTAGAATTAATGAAGTGGATATCATTTCAGAACTAAATTGAAGATTTTTCACTTTCATTATAAAGTTGTAATGAAAGCCGATATTTCGCCAAAGTGAACCTTGTTCTAAAACTTAAGCAGATACTTTCCGTATCAAAACAATGTTTTTCCTTAAACTTACCATATGCTGGTCTGTTTCCACACCCAGTAAAGCTCCAAATGTAATGTTAGGTGTCAGTGTAGCTAGATACATGAATAGTATAGCACCGATACACTGTATATGTAAACCATCCTTAAAGTCACTGATGTAAAAAGGAACTTTCCGTTTTACATCTTTAATAAGACCTCCAAATAATCTACAAAAATGGCATCTTTAAGAAGATCTCCAAATAATCTACAAAAATTGCATCTTGAATTAGACATTAAAATCGTCTACAAAAATGACAAAGTTATTGTCTAAAGTATAACACAGACAACATAAAGTGGTTGATCAAAATTATAACACATTCCATCTCTGAAACTCATTAAATGCTTTGTTTGCGGATTTTATTAGCATTAAAATTTTTTTCCATATTAAAAACCATATTACTTTACTTTGTCTTTCCTTGTTTTTGTAAAAAATAAAAATTGTGATGTTACTGCAAAAATAGATATCACAAATTAAACTCTGATTATATCAAACTATCGATATACCTCCCCGTTCGAACAAGTGTATCATCATCTTCATCATCATTCTCTTCAGACGCCAAGTCGGACTTTTGGGAAACCAATTTTCGTCTTTCCTGTATAATTTAAGATAAGTCTAAAATATCTAGACTGTTTAATGACAAATCATTTTTAAAACATTGTCTATTTATTTCATGATATAGCAAAAATCACCCATGATTCAGATTATTAAATAACATTATGAAGTTATATATAAGTTTCCGTTCTGATTTCATCTTCCATCTACACAAAGTTCAACCATTCCCATACCCAACAACTAGGTCAAAAAAATTTGGTGAGTTGATAAGAATTATTATATACATGTATCATTATAGTAACAATGAGCTTCACAAACCTGAGATGGTACTGTGTTAGGCGGTTCTAAGCGGACATCAGGATCCCATTGACCAGGGGGAAGAACTGTCAGTTGGTCTAAATATTCGTCAAATCCATGCATTATATCTTCTCGTGATTTTGCTTTGTATGCAACCTCACTGAAAATCTGTAAATTATTCAAAATAAATTTTGAAGTTTACAACCGAAGGAGACAAAAAATGATTTTAATATTCAGATCAGAAAGCTGTTGGTTCGGTACCCGATATATGTGCATTGTATGGTCAAAAACAGCCCAAGTTTATATAGCAGAAGCATTCGACTTTTCAATAAATAGCAAAAACCAGAATATTTTAAACAATTTTGTAAAACTGTTATATTTAGGGGCCAAAAAGGGGTCTTACTGGACATACTCCTTTGATAAATCAAGGATAATGTTTATAAATAAATAAACAGTTCGAAATCAAGCTGAATTCTAGTAATATTTTATTAGCAGAATGCAACGATTATCAAGTCGGGTAGTTTCAAAAAGTTGTTTCTATGACAATATACTTAAGATTTTTGGATAGGTAAATACTTAAAAATATAAATACCAAAAATTTGTTAACGATTAAAAAAAGAATAATTTACCTTTTACATTTACGTCCATTTGTCACTAGCGACGTATTTTAATGGATGCACATAACATATGTCTTAAATTGAAGATGCATATTCATCAATTTCATTGAAAAAATAACGCCAAAAGATAAAAGAATGATCTTATAAAAGCATGCACTTTTGTAGCTTTCCCTGGGAAAACAGGTAGAGATCGTATCAGGAAGAAGATATTGTCGTGTTTAAATACTCTGCTCTTAAACGTCTGGTGTTTACGCATAAAAAACATTTAAAATTATATGGTGGAAGATAATTCAACGACCAATTATGATCTGTCACATATATTAAGTTTGATTGGCTTTTACTATTTAAGCACTAAGGCCAACTTCTTTACTCAAAAAGCAGAAGTTGTCTCAAGCGTGTCACAAGTTCGTTTTCATGTGACACAAGTTATTTGCACCTACCAAAATAAGTCGTTTCTGGTGAAGAGGAATCTTAGGGATCCTGTACTTCAAATCAACTCAAAGTGATATGTTGTGAATAACTTATTGAAATATATCAATAAGTGACTTAGAGTGCATCGTATTCGTTTCTTTAATTTAACTTATAGCAATCCAGGTACCCTCAAGACCAAATATAAAATACAATTTATTTGATTGAAAACATAATACAGTCATGATATAATTTGGAAATTAGTATGGCGTTCATTATCACTGGACTAGTATATATTTGTTTAGGGGCCAGCTGAAGGACGCCTCCGGGTGCGAGAATTTCTCGTTACATTGAAGACCTGTTTGTGACCTTCTGCTGTTGTTTTTATTTGGTCGGGTTGTTGTCTCTTTGACACATTCCCCATTTCCATTCTCAATTTTATTTTTATGAATAATAAATTTTTAACCTACGAGGATTTACAGATATTTTGTTTTTGATTTGTGTAAGGGAGATAATTAACAACTCACCTCATCGACCATCATATTGGAAATGGCTCTTCCTATTTCAAATATATAGCTGGGTACAGATGGCGGTGTAAGATGAAGGAAAATGAACCTGGTCGGTAATGCAACTTCCGATAAATCACCAATAAATCTGGGTTTAGTCAATCGAATAAAGACTGTGACTGGCTTTTTCAGGTCTTCCAATTCCCCAACCCACACATTGGCAACTTCTGCACCCTCAGGAATTTTTTTCGCAAAAGGTGTATTGGGCTGAAATTTGTTTATGTCTTGATCAATTTAACAGTATGAATATATCACAATGTACTTAATTTCTTATTTTAATAATGAATACAATGAATGGGATAAGTAAATGTTGAATTAAGTTCGGCAGTATTTTAAATAATACATCTTAATTGATATCTCGTCTCTTCCAAGCACTCTTGTAAAAACATGGTAAAAATCAATGTGTTAATTTAATGTAAACAACTTTTTTCATATTATTGATCTTTTACTGTAATTCATTTTCGACTGCTGATAGATCTATAGGAGTGCTTGTGGATTTGCTTACTACCTCTAGTCCTCTTATCAACTGCCTATGAATTGAGATTTAGCTCTATTATTTGTGTGTGGACTAATTTTGACAACAGTGTGTTGTTCTTAGAACTTCCAGTATTTGGTATCTTATGATTTTGTCATATGTATGGCAGAATCTCAGTATAGTTTACACAACATATTGATGCATGCTACAGATATCAGATCTCTTCAGAAATCGTTGACATTCTAGCATGTTTCTTTTTTAATGCCAGTATAAATTCAAAGAGGGTAAATAAATCAGATATTCGTTAAACAGATAATCATAAAAAACATATTTTTACAAAACTTAAAAAGACGTCAAAGAAAAGAAAACACAATTGCACAACTGTGAAGAGCGTAGATGAACTCATCAGAGAAACTAGATTCAATACGTTTGTACGCCAGTCGCACGTGTTCAGAACTGCAAAATAAGGAAAGAAGTTAAAAGGCTTTGTAATAGAAATTTCCGACAGGTTTATTATTTAGGTTGTAAAGTTGACTAACTCGACTGGCACGCCAAAAAATGGGTCATATTATTATATGAAACAGAACTCGTACAGAATCTTCTTATAAACAAAAAACAACTAAATGCATTTTACGCAATTCTTGAATTTCACATTCAGATATACATTTATCGTTGGTTTCATGTTTTTTTTTAAATTTTAGTGAGTGTTTGTATTTCATGTATCACAATATATTACTTGAGACTAAGAATACATGTACTTCAAGAGACTAGTCTGCGTAATATATTAAATCTTTTCATCTATATTGACACATATGCACTACTAACAACTACATTCAGTGACTTGCAATTCTATCAGTTTCGGTTTGTTACCTTGATTTGAAAATAATCAACCGATTTATGTCATTTAATAATCGGTTTACTACTATTATAACTATTGCCCTAATTTACCGACAATAAACATTTGTAAAGATATTTTTTCTAACAGGTAAATCTAGGACAGACTGCAGTTTAATATGCTTATCAAAAATCTGAAAGCGTGTTAAAGTCTTTTGAATATTGATTGAAGATGTTTATGAATCTTTTTTTAAATCAATGTGTTCGACTGTTTTTAAATATAAGAGCTTGGTCAACTGTCTTTACTTGTTTCTTGATTACTAATATAATATCTAAATATTGGAGTGTATGCATTAATTGTGTTTAACTTAACTATTAACAGAAATAATATCGGTTTAAAAAATGGCATGTCATTGTTACTTATAAAAGCTCGAAGTACTTTAAAACTAAACGATACAAAAAACAAAAACTGATATGTATATCTTTTAGTTAAAGCAAACTTGTTATATAATTTAGATATAGATAAACTTGAAGTATTTCTTGCAGTCTTGTAAGAAGTTTTTAACCATAAGTCACCAATATTAAAAATAGAAACCAACCTGACATTCATGCCATTACCAACATGCATGATTTAAAAGAATGACATCAGGAAAGCAAAAACAAATATTAAATTATTTGTATACAAAAACAAATATCAAATTATTTGTATACAAAAACAAATATCAAATTATTTGTATACAAAAACAAATATAAAATTATTTGTATACAAAAACAAATATCAAATTATTTGTATACAAAAACTTACTTTAACTAGAGGAGACGAATCTTGAAAATCACTATTGGACACGTCATTACCGTCTTCTTTATGTCGAAGTCTTATTCCTAAAAATTCTGCATGACTTGTGGCTAGGATATAAAATTAAAATATAATTAATCAAGATTGTGATTAAAATGAGAAAAAAATATTCTTAAAAGTTGTTTGTTCATCTGCATGTGCAGATATTTTTTGGTTAAGTTTTATTAAGCAGAATCATTAATTACATTAAATACAGAGCACATTTCTTAATTATATTCATCGGGTAGTATGGGGACGCAAAAAGGAGACCATTGAAAACGCATTAGTCGACAAAACCCCTACAACTCATTGGTTGAAATACGAAAAACGACGAAAAGACAAAAAGTCTCTAGAAGTATGTCAATGTTAACAGACAAAACGGTATATCAAGACAATTCTACAACTATTACAATTCTACAGTTTTAGTGCTATTAAATTGTTTTACATTTTCGCTTTGTATAATTTTGTTGATTGATTTTTATGCTAACGTTGATATTTTTTAATGATTGCAACAGTGTTAAATCTCTCATAATACATTGAGAAAACACAGATTGTATTTCGTATGCCAGAACACATAATCTGTAGTTTAATGATATTACCGATTTTCACTTACTTTTTGGCATCTTGCATTGTGTTATGATATTGGAATTCATCTTCTTATCTCTGTATTTACGTTTTTGATGATGATCGTGGCGTGCTAATAACGTTGATCTTATTTTTTGGTTCATGTTATTCGTGATGGTTTTCATTTTTGATAGTTCTTCACATATCAGATCTGTAAACATTGAAACACACTTTTATTTACAAAACATTCAAAACTTTAAAAATTCATCTCTTTGTAAAATCAACATCATAAAATCGCTATCACTTTGAAAAGAAATAAGCTAAACATCGTCGTTTACTAATGAATATTCTGACCAAACATAACAGTTTCAATAATTGTTACTGGCACATTTTGATTATTTAAAAAGCTTGGCAAGCCTCACGCTTTAAATATCCAAATTGGAATGTCTTTGTGGAGAAATATCGTAACACTTTAGTTGCAGTGTTGGCATCTATATTTCTCTGATTTCTCTTGTTTTGAAGTTGCGAACAGTACAAGTTGATTATTGTTTGATATATAATTCCAATATATATTTTTTAAAAGAAAGAATCAATGGAAATCATTTTAATGTAGGCTTAAAATATATGCGATGTCAATTGAATTAAAAACATGATGTTTCGTGTATTCATAAGAAGCAATTACTATTAGTAGATATTTACCAAAGAAATGCCCTTTTGAAAAGTTATGTTCTACTGATTGATCTAAAAATGATCTCGCTTAAGGAGGCTCGCGGGTATAAGATTTTCAGAAAAAAAATAAACATTTATTTTTCAATACAAATTTTATAAATTACCTTTAGTAGTTTTTACTTTAACACTTGGTACAAAAATCATTCCAAAAAATCGATTCGTGTCGGCCCAAGGTGACTTTTAAAATGTAGATATCATTGAAAAAGCTCCAAATTATCTCCCTTTGGTGTAAAAATGCCGTTTTTTGGCATTAAAATTGAACTTTTTTAACTCATCGGTGACCTATACTTTTTATTGTCGTTTTCGAATAAGCTGTACAAAAACTAAATAATTGTACAATTTAAGCGATTTCTGTTATTTAGTTCTTTTTTAATTTCGATATTACTGCTTTTTCTCCTATTAGTTCAACAGAAAAAAAGGACATTAACAAAAATGTATGTTTCTTTCAAAGGCAGATTGTGAGCGTAAATGAACGGTGACCCCATATTTTTATTTCTTTTTTCTACTAAGCATAAGATAAAGTTCATTTGTAGAAAAATATAGCAAAATCTTATATTAAATAAAAAAAATGATTTAGACCCGCGAGCCCCCTTAAACTGAGATCCACTTACCAGCTAACTGTGGTAAACTTCTGACATCGGCCTCAAGAATTATTGCACCAGTTGACATCTGTGTCTTTAATTCAAGAACATAATGTAGTGTTACAGATGCTACGTGAGGTTTCGACCAACGTTTTCCATTCTCTTCAACATCCTCTTCATATTTTACCCATCTAAAATAGTAAGTGTTCAAGTGTCGTAGTTCTATTCCCATGATACGTACGTTTTTCATGATAGCAAACTAAGTGCTTGGAACATAGAAGGTCAAGAATGGTTCAAGTATCTATACAAAATTTTACTTCTTTGTCATTTGTGAAAAATCAAAGACCTACTCATCATTGCCAAATTGCTGGCCAAATATGAAATTATCATGTTTAGTAATAATAATTTATAACAAAAAGGTTATCGTCAATGTTCTTGTAGTTTATATTTCAAAGATACGGCAAAAGAGGTGTGTCTACTAAAGACCAACTGAAAACAAAAAAAACTTAAAGACCACAATCAGACACATTGACGTTATGTATTACTTTCAACGATTATCAGTATGCTCCAAAACTACTAAATATATAGACATTAATGTGTGACTAAATTGAACAAAACAATCTAAAATTATCAAAACAAATTAAGTAATGATAACAAAAGACAGGGCGTTTCTGACTTAGAACAACCAAGTCTGTACAAAATGTATATGGGTTTGAAAAATTTCGTGAGTTCTCAGTCTATCGTCCTTTTCCAATCTTCAGCAAAATAATGAATATAGAAAATATAGAAAAAATACGATTGACAAGATGTACAGTGTTAAAAAATTTGTAAGGGTTCCGCGGAACCCAGTGTCTCGCCTACTTTTGCTGAAAATCACAGACTCAATAAAAATGAGGAAAAACATCAATAAAAATTTTCTCTTGATACTATCTTTTGAGTGTAAGAAGCTTCTGTCCAGGTTTGGTAAAAATCCAGGATAGTTTATGAATCTAATAAATGTTTAAAAACTTTAACTGCAGACTGTATGTAATGTTAACTGGAAGAAAAACTGAGTCCATTTATAAGTAAAATACAGATACACAGGTGCAAAATATTAACAAAATATCCTTCTAAATACTAGCTTTTTATAATAAACAAGCTTCTGTCTAAGGTTGGTACAAATTAAAGTAGTATAAGAAAGTTATTAATTTTTTTTTAAATTTAACCACAGAGTGAATGTGTTGTTTCCTAAAAAAAAGCAGAAAATCTAATACCATTTAAAAGTAAAATACGGAAAAAACGGATTTATTTTTTTACAAAATTTACCTCTGTATATTATCTTTTGATCATAAACAAGCTTCTTTCCATGTTTGGTACAAACCCAGGATAGTTTAAGAAAGTTATTATACAGAGTGAATGTAATGTTTCCCGCAGAAAAACTAAGTCCATTTATAAGTGAAATACGGAAAAAATGGAATTTTATTTTTACAAAATTTACTTCTGGATACTATTTTATGATCATATTAAACAAGCTTCTTTCCACGTTTGGAAGTAATTCAGTATAGTTTAAGAAAGTTATTAAAATTTCAAAAACTTTAACCACAGAGTGAATATTTGTGGACGTCGTCGTCGGTGTCGTCGGCGGCGTCCACAAATATTCACTCTGTGGTTAAAGACGGAATGTAGGATCGCTTAGTCTCGCTTTTTCGACAAAAGTCGAAGGCTCGACAAAAAGCCTGACATGCGTAAATTAAAGTGACCAGAATACACTTGTTTTAAACATCACTGAAAAATACGTTTTTTTTTCTAATCACTTTACCTTGCTGATTCCATCCATATCACCTCCTGGTCCTTCATTGTCAATGTATCCAACTGACAAAAAACCACTGGCGTTTCCTCATCATTTTCGGTGATTAGATCTAGAACTAATCCTGTTATGTTTCGAATATCTACAAGAAATCATACATTCAAGTTATTTACATGACGAAAGTAACAATTCATATAAAACTTCTAAAATATCTTAACATCATTTATAAGAGGCTGTTTTATCCTGCTGTTCCTGATGGCTGCAGACAAGTCTCTAAATGAACGATTTTCTCATAGAAATTTACCGAATAAAAGTATTCGGTTGTACTCTGAATGATTTAAACAATAAACTGATGACGCAGATAGATATGTCTCGTCTGTCCGCATAAAATTCAGAAACATACCATCTAATGGACAGCAAAAATCTGAAGTCGCTGGACTAGGGGGAGGGCATATAAATTGTCAACAAACTAAAATGTACAGAAAGTTATGTAAGTTGATAAAAAAAATATCATTTAAAATTGAGAATGGAAATGGGGAATGTGTCAAAGAGACAACAACCCGACCATAGAAAAGACAACAGCAGAAGGTCACCAATAGGTCTTCAATGCAGCGAGAAATTCCCGCACCTGGCATTGTCTATTGTAGTTCCTATCTTAGCATAAAACTAAGGCAAAAAACTTTTCATTGAAAATTGATAATTAACTAAAAGTCACCGGACCATTACATAGGGGCAGTGCATCATAAAAGTCGTCAGATTGACATGCTCAAAACAACGAAATATACAATGTTTTGGTCTCTAGATGATTTTTTATTGTGTGTTATGTGAGTGTATGTCTCATTAAAGTAAATCATTTGTCACATTCTACTTTAATTTTCAATTAATTGATTACAAAAAAAAGGTAAAAGGCACTTTGCATGATTGTATTTCCTTCATTTGATGTTTGTTTTATACATATATGACGCTAGGTTTTTCTCCGTGTATCAACAGAGGGGAAATTCTTACTTAGAGTTGGTTCTTATCTAAATGTACTTGTGGGGATACATACACATTTACGTTAGTTATGCAATATGTTATGTACTTATTTATGCAATATACCGCTTTCGGTCTTTACAGTATCAAAATCTTTACAACTGTATATTTTTTTGTATTTCGTGTGTCATGTATAATCAAAATCTGTGTTTATTGTTCTTCTTCGAATTATATTTAAAAATAATACCCAGTACTCAGCACTAAAATGATGACATTAAAAACCAATGATTAGTTCAATATAAGTAAACCTTCTGTTCACTATATTTTCAATTATTCGAAACACTATAGGTATTCTCACTCTAGGCATAATTAACATTAGGTGTAATGGCTCAACTTATCGCAGATTTGTTTTCAATGCCCTTCTCCTTAGTTAAATTTGTGTTTGTTGTGCCCTTCCAACTGGCCAGATTCAAGCACCACTGATGCGCTTTCAGTATACGAAAGGACGCGTCATGTGTATAGAATTAATAGGCTGGTATCTTCGGTGATGTTTTATATCAGTATTGTAGCTTTTGTATAACTATGCATAAAAGAAAATCTTGGATACAAGTCTACAAATTGTTTAACAAATGTCAGATCAAACAATAAAACATAACGAATTCACTGTAGTGTTAGACCAAAATTTCCAATCTCCTCCTTTAGTTTTATACGCCATGTGCTTATTTAGACAATATAAATGATTTTATCTCTTTTCAGTTTCAGCATTAACGTATTGAAAAATTAGATTGTTATGGAAATTTTCAAATGAGGCTTCAAAGCTTTAACTGTTGACTGGTTTTGCAACAATTTCAACAACCTTGTATCAACGTTGGACTATCAAATATTCACAAAAAAAGGGCAAGTGTTTACACCGTTATCTATATAATACGAACTAGCATGACCCGACGTCCTTGCTAGAAAGAACTTATATTATCAAAGGCAATATGTGATAAGGTCAATATTTAGTCCTTTGAATTTCAAAAACAGATTAAAAACTATATTTATACGTGCACAAGACATGTTTGTTATCAGTAAATAATATATTTGAAATTTTCCGTATCTTTTTGTTCGTATCCTTCAAATTTCTTGTGTTCTACGCTAAAACGATTACTAAGTAAACAACTACCAAAATTGTCCAATTTTTTATTCGTCTAATCGGTATAAATATTTTATACAGCCAAGATATTGATGTGAATGCAATATCGTTTTTTCTGGGTTAGTCTGTTGCGCATATATATTTGATATAACCCAAATTTATATGCAAAAATTACTCTTTTTTTATCCGATACGTAACTTTTAACATGTTTATGAGTGGTGACACAGCGGCTTCAAAAAACTATCATTTTTTTTCCAAAGTGACGAAACTATTTCTTCTAATTGATTCATTAACAAAATAACATCGACTTTAAAAGCTTTAACGCTGTGTTGTAATGCCAGGGCCAATTAGTGGCCTTATCGTATCTCCACTTTAGATTGAGTTTAATTTACTTTTCTACGTGAGACTTTAAAATCAATTTAATTAGCAAAGTGGTTTCTTCTTCAATTTCTTTTTCTTCTTGTTTCACTCTTTAAAAAATCTTGTTAACATGTAAAAACGAGATCATTTATTATCTCAGAAAATAAAATCAGTATGATGAATGGTGGCGGAATGGTTAGGATGTGATAACATGAAAAAATAACTACAAAATGACGCTTGATTGGGGTTTTCAAATGTTTAAAGGTTTTTAAGTATGTCCACATTACAAACACTTGCATTTCAAATGTGAGAGTTCTAGTAAGAATAATCTAAAGAAAGAAAGAAAATCAACCTAAGTTTATTGCTAGAGTTGTAAATGACATTATTACTGGTAAGAGTTTTACTTGGTTCCTGCTTAAAGTACTTATGATGGGCCAGCTGAAGGATGCCTACGGGTGCGGGAGTTTCTCGGCTGTTGTCTGCTCTATGGTCGGGTTGTTGTCGCTTTGACACATTCCCCATCTCCTTTCTCAATTTTACTATGAGTGGGTTTGGTTTTTTTTTTTATATGGCTTTGCTAGTCTTCGACTTGGGAATATTGAACGTGTACTTGGTATGTTCTGCCTCTTTTTATTACACGTCCTATGCTACACTGAAGTTTATGAAAAAAATAGTAAAAAAAGGTAATATAGTGAAAACGATTTTTTTTTCATTCACATTTTCAATTTTACTTCCACTTGTTAATTTTTGTCAACTTAGTACTCATACACCATGACCAGTTACAAAAATAAGATTTTCAAAAAAATGTACTACACTACTGTTACTATAGAAGATGACAAAGGATGTACTTACGTTCTCTGTGACTTATGGCGTCACCTGCCGGCGAACCATCAGACCTTGATGAACGTCTCATACTGACGCTTGTCTATATCATGAAGTTTGTTTTATCTAAAAATAAAACATATATTTTTTTTATGATCGATACATCGAACTTGTTAAATGCAACGTATTTTAAAATAGATTGTAGGGATATGGGGAACAGATTTTTCGTATTTGTTTTTGGAAAAGAGAAGGCATTTCAATTATGATTATTATGTTGGATTATCTATTTTGGGATCTATGATTTTTCAGGAACATCTCTATCGTGAAACAAAATTTGGTTACGGTTTCAAAATGAAAACATTATATTTTTGCTAATTAAAAGTAAGTGACTGCTAACCAAAACATATAACTTACCTCAAATGTTGATCACTAAACCATGCAAACAAGTATATAATTGTATTTATATCAAATCCGGGTATTTCACAAATACTATTATTAAATCCAATAATACTAACATTCAGCAAAAATACATATGGTACATAATATTTAAATAGGACGTCAAGTGCAACTACCAATGATAATACGTAAAAATGTTGTAATGTATAGAAATTCGAAGGAGATGAAAAACGTGTCAAGGTTACGTATTATATGTACACACGGTGCACTTGCATTAAAATATTCTCAATATAAAACAATATTCCAGAATAGTGTTATAAATTATTGAAATACATGAAACCTCACTTTTCATTTTCTGTTTATTTCATTTTTAAGCATATGGAACTTATCAAACCCTTTTACAATTGACTTTGTAATGTAATACTCGTTAAATATGTAAAAAAAACTTTATAAAACTGGTATTGAAGCATGTACAAATTAAGGAACATGCATCTGTACATGTTTCAGGTCAAATGATGGCGGATAACAAGGGAACATAAAACGATAAAAACTGTTGAAATATACATGTTGACAACATAGCTTGATCCAGTCCAAAAAAGAGTTAATTACATTCCTCTAAAATAAAAAAAAATAAAAAACAGTCAAACCTGTTTTAAGAGACCTATTAAGGGATAGCCAAAAAGTGGTCTCTTAAGACAGGTGGTTTTTTAAGACATGTCTTTTAAGGCATGTGGTCTTTTAATACAGGTCCAATTGATATGAAATATACCACCGAGGGATCTAAAATATGTGATCTTTTCACACGTGTTTTTGCTCAATACAGGTGGTCTCTAAACATGCTAAAGCAGGTTTGACTGTAGTAAAGGTAAGATATGTAACTAAGATTTTATATCTGAAAACTAACAGGAGCAAAAATTGTACTGAACCATTATATTCGTCAAGACGTTGAACTTTTAATTTGGTCTGCATTCATTAGTCAATATGTTTTTTTTCTTTATTAGCATATGAGTGAGAGTATGGAGATGAATAAAAGAAGCATAAACTTAAATAACGTTTATATGCCACAATTGCAATATTTTGTTGCGTACAATATTTAACACTGATATCCATATATGTTTACCAAAAATATTGCTTGTGTTGATCTGACCATAGGAATATTGTTAAGAATTTTACAAAATTTCAGGACTTTAATAAAAATAAATTACAATAGGTAGGACAGATGCTTGATACGAAATTGTAATTGTATATGACGTGTCAGCATGCTGAATATACAGAAAATAGTGACGTTCAGTAAAAGTCAACCAAGTGCAAGTATACAATAGGCATCAATTAAAATATGGAATGAAGTAGAACAAGATAATTTAACAAGGAAATCATCATCTGTCACAGATATAAGTATACATTGAAAACCCGGTCAATGTGAAAGTACATAGCTGTAGACATATGAGATCTAGACCAGATAAAAGTTCATTGTACTATTATCAACAAAGGCAATATGGAGACCGTAGATTTTGAATATGTCGTTCTTTCTCATAGCTTTGTGTGAATTGTTTGAGTTAAGACCATACTTGTCATATTCAGATACATAAAAAGTGAAATAATAAAAATACTGAATGTCGAAGAAAATTCAATAACGGAAAGTCTCTAATCAAACGGCAATATCAAAAGCTCAAATGGATAATAACAACTGTCATAGTTCTGTCTTCTTTGTTCTTATATAGAAAATGATGCATTTACCCTGGTTTGATATTTAGCTAAGCACCTCACTTGAATGACAGTCGCATAAAATTCCATTATATTGACAAATATGTATGAACAAAACAAACAAATATAATAGATGAAAATTACAAAAATAGGGGTACAGCAGTCAATATTGTGTTATAATCTCAATCACTATAAAAACAAACAAATATGTATAAACGACACCACCTTGGCGAAAGGTGTTTTGTCATTTTCCAATAATAGAAAGTTGAATACAGGAAAACTCAAGATTTCTTAATATGCAGTTGTTCAGCAACATTAACTTCAATTAAAAAGTATATTGATCTAACAAGCGACTTTGATAAATAGATTAGCCTTTAGTGTTGAAAAGTGATATATACATACCGATGCCAAATCAAATATACCAAAGGTGTATATAGATAAATAAATGCGAATGGAAATTATGACCGACATAAATGGTCGAAACAGGAGAAAACCGTCCATATGTGATAAATAAAGAACATTCTTCCAGGACCAAAACAACAGATACATGTAATCAAAGGCCACACAGTTACCTATAAAATTATGAATTTTATCTCAGTAAACAAATGGCGCAATAACCGAAGTAAATATATTCACCTGAGAAAATCAAAAATATATGATATTTTTTAAAATTGATTTGTTTATTGAGGCTAAGACTATGAAACAAAACGATATCCGTTGAAAGCGATATATATGTAGACCAAAAAATCAATATCGATTAGTTCTGCTTATTATTGAAAGTCAATATCAGGAACAAAGTGCTCTTAATCATTTAAATCCTGTTTTTAAAAATTGCTCATGAGTAATTTTTGAAGAAAAAAAATATCTATAAAATATAACAGAATAACAATAAATGTGCATTTATGAATTTCAGACATAAACGCATACTTAAGCAAAAAAAGGCCAGACCAAACAGTTTGAGTGCGTCGAAATGAAAAATGATGAATGCATCAATGAAATACCTGAACAAAAGTTATTTTTGCAAAATATTTTCAATCGATTTTACTAAAATAAACAGCCAAAAATGTATATTTTAGATGAGCATCAGATACATGGGAATAGTTGAGCAAAACAGCCAGACAAAACAGTCAGAACAAGTCCAAGTTAATAATAGATGACTTACCTGAACATTAGTACGTAGTTTTCAACTTGCATAAAGGTAATCCTGGCGTCGGCCACTATCAAAATACCTTATTATACCTACCAAAAATATGCAAAGTCAAAAATATAACCTTTCAGGTACAGATAACAATCAATAAAAATAAACAAGGCATTTACCTTGTAGTCAAACGAAACCTTGAACAAATACCATTATCGTAAAGAGGGTAAAATATAAACTTATACTTGGTATAGAACTTGATTCTATCAAAATAATTTCTTAATAAAGAAGTATTAAAAATATGGTAAAAACAATACCATACATGAATAAGACAAATCCAAAAACCAATGCGACAGGAACACATTGTTACATCGTTGTCAATATAATGCATTCTTTTGCGACGGTCATACAAGTGAGAAGTTTATCTAATTCTTTCCAAGGTTTAATGCACCATTTTTTACATAAGAAAACTATTTTATCACGTAAGGAATATGACAGATATTATCCATTCGTATGATGTGAATTTAAGCTTTTGAATTTGCCATTTGCTAATGGTCTTTCCGTTTACAATTTTCCTCAGAGTTCTGTATGTTTGTTATTTTGCTTTTTTCTGCTTATCAAAAGTATAAATCATCCAGAGAATAATTTTAAAGATATGCAGACTATAACAGTTAACAAAATTTCTTGACAATATAGTAGTAGACTTAACAAATCAACTTAAGTGAATACTTGACCTCTTAAGGTGGTATGGGTGTCTTTCGCCATCTTGGATTGTAAAAAACAGAGAATCTAAGGTCCATATTTTCTATCAAGTTAGCAAAATTTTATGCGGGAATGCAGATATTTAATGTGAATTTTCATTTAAAAGGAACCAATTTATAAGAATATAACTTAGAAATATTAATATGTTTACAAGTGTAGATTATTTTTGGTTGTTTTTGAATATTTTCAAATTGGCAATTTAAGGGGAGGTAACTCTAAAACAGTGCATTTTCTGAAGGACTCTACATGAAATTTTCCTATTTTATCTTTTAGCCGGAAAAAACGTACGGTGACCCTATCTTTTCTCTTGATATTCTCAAAGCATTGTCTGAAAGCAATCTTTTCCTAATTTATTTTACAATTCTATCATTTTCTTTAGTTTCTATTCACAAAATGTTGTTTTTTCCTGTATAGTCCATACAAAATTTGTCATTTTGTCACACCTGTAGCTTGAGAAAATGCGCGGTGACCTATCATTTTTATAATATTTTTTAACATGTATCAATAGATACTACATTTTGACAAAGTATGAACAAATTCTATCATTTTTATTTTAGACTCCCATACCACCTTAAATCTCACTGTCGATTTAAAATAAGCTTCCTTCATAAAACAGTCCTTGGAACTGAGATCGAGAGACTAGCATTTTTTATTGTTGACTTTGTCACGTGTTCAATTATTTGTAAACATTTAAGAGCTATTTTATTGTATTTGATTATCTTAATTTGATTGCTTCTCACAAACCTTATTATAATAGTTTTTAGTGGCAATAAAATATGGAATTGAATTGAATTTATAATATGTCCAATAAATCCAGAGGAGTGATTTACCGATTATGTGTAGTCAGATTTTGTCAAATGTGTTTTTACAACTGAAGCGTTGATGTGGTCTTCGTATTATAGTGCATAATATTGTTTGTATAACGCCTTGTGGTAAATGTTTCATTGGGTGCGTGAATAATTTGAAATGTTATTGCCTATGTGTCCTATGCAATGTTGTATGTTCCGGGTGATAAATACATGGATATATATAATACATTATGATAAATTATCTGTATATTTTACCTTATTTGCAATTATTTATTTACATAAACTGCGCATGTGTGAATTTATTTCTTTAAAACAATGGCAATTTTAATTGAACAAATGCAATTTCCCTGGAGAAATAAATGGTTACAGAGAACCAGTTTTAATCACCTTCCTCCGGAGAGTAGAATCGCAGTTATTCCTTCAGAACCCCAGTGCATATATGAATATGCTTATTACATGAACAACTGTAATAAACAAGGACGTCTTGTATGTTGCTAACTTGAAAACAAGCTATTTTCAGTTGATTTTCGAATGTATGGTGTGTCTACGTTAAATAATTAATTCTATTCTTAGGATAATCTGGGAAAAAATAAACTATTCTCAATCATGAATGAATAAATAAATATCAGTACCTGATATTTCAGCTTGGTGAAGTGTCCTTTCGCTGCTGCTACCATACAATTAGCTTAGCTTCCGCATATAACATCAGGAATACTACAATTCAAATATAATTGATCCTCAAGAAAAAAGATTTTTTTATGGACGTTTAATGGAAGTAAATTGTGTGACGTTCACTTTTATAACTTTTATCGATTATATGGAACTCATTATTGTTTATGCTCTTATTTAGTAAATCCCAAAATAATTTCAATTATCTCAATGGCTTTAAAGCATATTTTATAGATTGCAAATTATTACAACAGTACTATATCCCAAAAATAGATACTAGTACTCAACATGTCAAAAGAGATGACAGAGAAACTGCAATATCCGTTATGTCAAAGGATAAACATGTCAACGGGAAAATACCAAATTAAATAATAGCATTTTCGGAGCAATATTTAGATGGATAGTCAATAAATCTCATATTTTATTATATTTTTTAGACTTACTGTCTTTTTCATATACATCGTAGTTAAGGTGTCTATGCTGGTCGAGATATCCATAAAAAAAATGAAATAAGGCAAAAATTCGCGGAGTGTAGTCAGTATTTTTATTGAGTTGGAGAACACTCTAAAATGTTTACTACAATTAACGGACGACAATTGGTGGCAACAGTTCATCCGTTTGAGCAAACATCGCAACATTTGGTCCGCTGAATTGCTGAAACCTGGTTTGAGTTAAAGATGAAGTTTCCCGAATCTTACGACGAAATATAAATTAACAGTTGATAAATAAGATAGAAATAAACCAAAGAAACCCTATTACGTGCCTGATTTAGCATCCAGTAGATCACATCACAGTGTTTGATAACTAGATACAATATTTTAAGATTTTTTAAAGTTGTTCTCCTATTTTTGCAGTTATTTTTATTATCAACATAATTACATTTAAACATTCATTACTTGTGTACATACATCTAACCACATCCTTAAACTGAAAAATCTACGATGTTAAAATCGAGTACATGTGCTATTTGCATGGATAACATCCGGACTTTTATCAATTGAAATATTTTAATTTTCACAAAACAGAATAACGAGACTGATAATCTTTACGGATGTACTAAACTCGTGTTTCGTCTAAACAAAAAGACTTATCAGTGCCGCTCGGATAAAAAAAAGTAGTGCAAAAGCCTAAACAAGTTCTTAAGCTGAAAAGTATTGAGCAGTAAATGTCCTAATATGTGTGTCATAATATGAAGGTGCATGGTCGCTAGTTATTGCATGATTATGAAAATGCAGGAATATGGGAATAATGACATATTTACACTAAATCTATTGCATGTTGGATATGTACTATATAGCTAGTTGATGATTCATTTTTAGATACATGATGGTTTTGTTAGTTTATAAATTTATTTTTTAACTAGATGTCAGTAACTGCGAGTACTCTCAGATCTATACTTAGTGAGTAAAACTAGTGAGTGTCCTTTTTTTGTTGTGGGATGTATAATTACCTGTACACGTCCACTCTGCTTTTGTTTCACTGTATTTCTAATTTTTTTTTGTATTTTTTCATGTCTGTCATAGTTGTATTTTGTAAATTGTTTTGTAATAAATTAGGCTGACAGTTTCTCAATTGAATTGCTTCATAGCTTTCATGTCGGAGTCTTTTATAGCCGACCATAGGTATGGGGTTTCTCATTTTTGAAGGCCGTACAAATGCTCATAATTGCTCACATCCATTCCATTTCAACTTTGGTGGATAGTTGTCTCATTGACAAACATACTACATTTCCCTTTTTTAATAACAAGGGGCTACGTGCTCGCAAAAAGAAGACAATCAAAGTAAAATTTCGCAATATCTGAAAAAATATGAATGTTTGAATGCTACTTTCTGTCTTCTTCAACAATCGTAACCTTCAACATAAACGCATATTGCAAGAATATAAATTTTTGCCACCCTCTGTAATCAATAGCTAAAATCGGAACTTAAAACAATTCAATCGTAAATATTGTTCATTATATTTAATAGACTTCAGATTTTGGTGTACACGAAAAAGATTTCAAAACTATAATGATCTTACTTACAGTTATTAGCACTGCAGTGTGTATCAATCGATCAAAACAAAGATAACAAACATTCTAAAAATAACAAAACTATGCAAGGTAAAGGTCTTCAACTACGATATCAATATTGCTTAAACGCATATTTACATATGGCTATGGCAGAATCATTATAATTTAAATTCAAACATAAAAAAACCACATATTATTTAATATGACTAGACAAAGTCAATCACCCACTTAACATAAATAAAACACGGTCATGGGACTACAATAAATTTATTAACAGTTATATGCACCAAGAAATGTCGTTAAAATGAAATAGGATA
Organism: Mytilus trossulus; assembly: GCF_036588685.1. Classification (NCBI taxonomy): domain Eukaryota; kingdom Metazoa; phylum Mollusca; class Bivalvia; order Mytilida; family Mytilidae; genus Mytilus; species Mytilus trossulus. The sequence continues at coordinate 24,274,612 of NC_086378.1, forward strand.
CCCTGTATCGTATATAACTATGATGACATCAAATGTATGCTCAAATAGCTGAAAGATCCCCTCCTAAATTATTGAAAACTACCATTTATCATTGCTGGTAGATACACCCATTCAAGCTAACACCATCAGTTTGTATCTTACACTTAAAGAAACATGGATTGTGCTTTAGTTTTATATTATGAAGACACAGAGGCGGATTAAGGGGGGGGGGGGGGCTCATATAGTGAATCACTAGAGTGTGACGGGAGTGGGACCCCTCTTAGGCAGCCAGTGGGCCCCCACTTATGAATATTTCTGGATCCACCGAGACATAACCTAAAAACAGTTAAAATGAGGTCTGGAGCTGGCTTGTCAGTAACTGCTAGTGGTTCTTTGTTAATTTCTTCCTATCAAACAAATTGAGGTCTGGAGCTGGTATGCCAGTATTAAACTGCTAGTAGCTCTTAGTTAGTTTATGTATCCCTGTCATTTTGTCGAGTTTCTTTTTGTTACACATTCTGATTTCGGACTTTATACTTAGTTTTACTGTGCATATTTCTGTGTGTTTGTTTAGTTACAGGGAACAGAGTTGAGATCTCACAAAACATGGTTAACCCCGCCGCATGTCTGAGTCTTTCCCACATCTAGCGTCACTGGCCTTTGTAAGTCTTGCATGTTTTTTTTGTGTGTGTGTTTTTTTTTGTTTTTTTTTTTTTATCAAATCTCAGTTCATTTATATACTTTGAAGTTGACGTTCATTGTCACTGAACTAGTACACGGATTTTCTGCATTTGTCGGGTTGTTGTCTCTTTGAAACATTCCCCATTTCCATTCTCATTTTCATTTATAAACATTCATTAAAAAATGTATAAAATAACATACATTTGTACATATATTTATACGAATAGCTATTGAAATTAAAAAAAAATAAATCAAAAGTTAAACAGATACTATAAATCCCTTAGTTGAGAAACAAATAAGCTAAAAATATTGACAGGTTATGAAACTCCTTTTCAAGATATTTGAATTTTTTTAAAAGGCGAAAAAGGCTGACTCGGACTTTTATCTTAAACTTAGCTTTGGCACAATTAGGGTAAGAAAGTTGTAAAGATATTTTTGTGAACTATTGAAGTCTTCTAGACGAAAAGAAAAGTGGGCGAGATAGGACAAACTATTTAACCTGACCTGTATCGAAGGAAGATAAAACCGACCGTGCAAAGGCTACATAGCCAGTCAAGGTCGTTAAAAACTATCATTTGTTGGAAGATAAAGCAGGGAGTACGAACATTGGACAAAAATTCCCGAACCTGACCTGACTGCATCTTTAAAAAAAATTTAAAACAGCAATAAAAAAGCTATGTCTCACCAAGGAAGGATGAAAAATGTTGCCAGAGCAATGTTGTTATTATAGATTCGTTTTATATCTAAAAGTTCACTCGTGTGATATATACGAGTAGAAGGTTGCAAAAAGATAAAACCGTACATTCTTAAGTAACTCTGTTCATATGTTATAATTAATACACGATATTTTAATAAGGTAAATATTTGTGTTCTTTTGTTGCAGATATCTAAAGGTCTCTAAAGTTAGGGCGACATTGATTTAAATTATAAATATAGCAAAATCTTAAAATTAATCAAATATCATCTTTTTCAAGTAATCACAAAAATGTAATATTCGATGCAATTCTTCTTGCATAAATTAAATTGATAGCAGACCTTAAAGTCGCATAAACAGGGGCGGATCCAGCCATTTTAAAAGGGGGATCCCAACCCAAGACAAAAGGGTGTGTAAAGAGGGAGGTCCAACCCATGGAACACTCCCCCTGGATCCGCCAATGCATAAATAACACGGTTAACGTGACATTAATACGAATTTCTAACATAATCTCTTCCAGACATTATATTAAAGTAAATAGCTTTACTTAACATTAGATTTGTAAATCATATCTTTATGATTCAGATATCTATCAAAAGAAGGACTTTTCGACCACTATGTGTATTTTGACAAATGTTTCATCCATTTTTGCAATTTTGTTGTAAAGTGTCTAGAATTCGAAATCAGTCTGCAATGACAATATGTCAATAATGCTGGAACTCAGTCAAGAGTTATTGGTGTTGTTTCAAAAAAAGATTCTTACAACAAATCAGTATACCTGCATACACAAGACAAAATGAATTTAGTAAATATTTTTTATTCCCACCAAAAACTTACGGAAAAACTTACATGTAATGACTTTATGAAATGCCAGTATTTAGGAGGCATGTATAACATTTCACCAGGTCTCAAAACTGCCTCAGAAAATAATGCTTCATTAAATAATGGAAACTTTACTAGGTCGGGGTTCTCTGCATCGACTTGACTTGTGTTTTCAAGTAAAAACGTATCATGAGGGTACAACATACTGTTCTCTGTTGAAGAATAGAGTCGTATATATTTAGAACCTACGACCTGCACAAGAAAATTATGTTTCGGGTCGTGATGTAAAGGGGATATCGTTCCCTTTGGTCCAAACCAAGCATTGATATCAACATCTTCTGAGTTACCTAGGCAACAGTAGTCTGGTATTACAATATCGTTACGCAGTTCTGGGACCTGATCGAACAGCTGATGTTGAGCAAGATATCCGGTTTGATTCTGAGAACCCAATATAAATTTGTCAATAAAGTCATTTATTGTCATTAACTTTTGTGTCCAGTTGTCTTCTGTATATTTTGAACCAATTTCTATTGGAACAGTTCGGAACCCTGCTTTTAATCTTATATAATCTAACGACCATTGTCTTGTACTCAGTGCTGGCCAATGATTTATAGCATTTGTTATTATAACCGGAGTTCCGTTATCTTTAAAAGTAGCACTAAAATATTCAAGCGATGGACAACTCACTCGTTTTATTTCTTTATTCTTATCAATTTTGATTTTAATTTCCTCTTCTATCACTTTATATATTTCCGTATCCGTTTTCAATTTCTTATTCATCAACTGATTGGCGTCATTGTGGACACTTTTATCGTTATCAATATATCTGCTGGTAAGTTCTGATTTTTTTTCACTAACTTCAATTTTCTCTAAGCATGTGTGTACATCTTGGACAAGTTTTGTTAAAACATTGTTCAAAATAGGTGCTCCCATCAGTAAACCCATGTCAAAAGTTTTGATAGCATCAGCAATACTATGGGTATTCTTCTCTTCGGCTCTGTTATCAGTAGCCAGTATGGCTTGGCTACTTCCTTTCAGGATTGATACCAAATAGTACGCCTCTCGCCATGTCATATTGACATCTTTCCAGTTCCCTGTATTCAACTTTTCCCACAGATAATCTAATAATGGTTTAGATTTTTCAATACATTCACTATAATCTTCAGCATAAAATCTTTCACAACAGGATTTTTGAAGACTTAAATACGACGACGGTAAATCGTCTATTAACTCTATAGAAACAGCTATAACTTTTGCCGTATCCGGTAAGTGGTTTAAAATTCGTATCTTTAGTTCATCCATATCTTTAAAACTGAAATAAAGAAACAGTTTTGTTTAAGTGACAATAGGTTATATTATCGTATCAGATTGAGTATTCATAAATATACATTTCAATTACAAACCTAAACACGAAAGAGCAGACAAGAATAGATCAACAAATGAAGCAGTTAACATGAAAAAATGTAAACCAGTAATATTGAAACGGCATCGGTCAGGTCTCGTGGCACCGAATTCACCTGAACATGGTCAGGTCTCGTGGCACTGAATTCACCTGAACATGGTCAGGTCTCGTGGCACTGAATTCACCTGAACATGGTCAGGTCTCGTGGCATTGAATTCACCTGAAGTGTGCAAGGTACTGATTCAAACCAGATGTTGGCACTAGACAATCAGGGTGAATCAGATTATCATGATTTGATGGCTCCCAATGAAAATGTAAAATTACAAAAATATCGAACTCCATGCAAATTCACAGCGGAAAGTCTATTTTAAAATGGCAAAACCAAAAACTCAAACATGTATCAAACGAATGGAAAACGACTCTCGTATTCCTTTCTTTGTACGAGACATTTCGTTATGTATTGAAATGGTGGATAAAACCATGGTTTAATAGCTAGCTAAACCTCTTGTTTGTATGACAGTCGCTGTTACTTCCATTATATTGACACTATGTGTGAGCAAAACAAACAGACATATTAAATATGTATAGGCTGTCTCTCGAGGGCTGTCTCCTTTTTTTCTAATTGTTTTCCCTGAATACCATGTGATTGTCGGAGAAGCAGCTGTGCAGTCCTTTATATATCAATTTGTAGGTCCCAGCAGAGACAATCAAAATGACATCTTGCACTCGAAGTTTGTACTCATTAACAATTAAGACTTCAGAGTCGGTTGGTACAAAATAAGTTATACAGGGCAATACTTTAATTATAACATTCGTAAGCATTTTAATATCAGTTCTCCCCTGTTGGTTTTTTGGAATTTCTATACCATTTTCACTGAGTCAAGACCCTCTCGTGCAAGAAGCAATTAAGACACATAGTATTGTAGTGTGCATGTGCCAATATAAGTTTAAATTCAGGATGAAGTTTTCTTTTTCTTTCACCATATTTACTCGTTTTTAAGAGATGGTTTTCATAGAGTCGTACAATGTGTGCATACATCAGTACATGGTATTCCAATTTTAAACTATTGGCAAAACATTTGTATTTTGTTAAAATAAATTTGATCTACGTAAGAACGTACTCTCTCAACTATGGTGATACTTAGATGTGCAATTACGCATGTCACTTTATAACATTTGAATGCAGAGTTATTCTGCTCTCAAAAACGATGAATTCATTCTGTGATTGAATAGCAAATATTGATTGTAAACACATAAAGAGTACAATTACTTACTCTAATTATCAATAACAAAGCACACTTTTTGGATGTTTTCTACCCCTGTCTACTGAGGAGTTTACTAGGCAGAAGTCAGATTTATTCGTTGATTGCTGGTTGGTTAATGTCCAGTGGCGAATATTTTTTGCATTTTCTAGCTGCGGAACCGTAGCTCATAGGTCCTTATGTTATATTTTGACTATTTGCGGACCATGTCATGTCCGCAAATAGCCAAAAAATAGCATAAGGACCTATGAGCAACGGTTCCGCAGTTAGCATTTTCAGACAAAATCTAATAAGCTTTAATAAACTACAATATATAGAAATCAGCAAGTAAATTTTATTTTAAGTCGCCCTAATTTTTATAAGTTCTTTAAAACAACAGAGGAAACAAGAGCTATGGTTAGCTCTCTGTGCTTGACTGTAATAGTCTGTTCAGAATCAAATTCAAGGTCGAGGAAATTTTGATTGCCATTGCCACTAGAAAATCATCCGATCTTCGGACATGTCGGAAGATATATAGACAAAAATTTAAATTGTAACAGGCCACACATGGACCTCGCATGTAGATTCGTGCAAGGGTGGTGACAAGTTCACGTTGTACACCCAACAAAGACAACGAACACCACGCTTTGGCAAGGGTTCCGCTAGCTGTCGGAAGAAGACCTATGTAACGTTAGTAGTTCTCGACTAAATTATCACTGATTTAAGGTTCATCATAACCTTTTGGCTAAAATGGCCATATTTACACCCCAAATTTTACTCTGAGCACAGACTAACCTATACACCTGGAACAGTTTTGAGGGATGGCAGGAACTAGATATATAAATTTTAAATGCATTTTATGTTTCAGAAAATTATAAACTTTTCTAGATTTTGCTATCCATTTTTTTTCGTTCCTGCAGAAGGTGCAAAAATTAACTAAGTAGTGAAAACCATTGAGAAGCTCCCCACATATAATCAATGTTATGAGTAGTATTGATTTAAATGGACAATAGATGGACAATAGAAGGTTTATTCCTTGAATGCCAACATCCTTTGATCTACCGACAATTGACCTGTAAAATTATGTTGGCATTCGAGGAATAGGTGCAAGAATTTATCGCAACAAACGTGGATGCTTTTCAAAACAATCCTTCTAATTGAACAGAAGTTAAATTCCAGGTGATATCCATGTTTGTAAAATTGTTGAAAATTAAGATTTTGCTGTAACTGCTTAAACCAATATGCTCTTTTCCAAGTATAAAACTTTGAAATTGTTGTATCACTAAGTCTTTGGACTTTGATGCTTTTTCAATATTTCTATAGGTTTGTGTGCTGTAATATTCTCCTATTTTAGTTGATGGAATTTCTCGCAGCATAACAAGAAGAAAATTTTGAAAAATATATTATTTGTTTGCCGACAGAGAACACGGAAAACAATACATATAACATAAGTAAACATAAAAGCAGACTAAGCAAATAAAAAAGCACTATAATTCTTCATATTTGAATATTGTTGAATATTTTATACAAGCAATTTTCATTTAACAGTCTATTTCAAGTAGAAAATTTAATTAATTGTTCAAATAAAAAGTTAATATAATTTATATTTACTAATAAAATATTCAATATGATATGGATTTAGATAAATTTCTAATATTTTTTATGTAGTTTGAAATAATTGTATTTAACTAGAATATTTTTTAATATTTTTTTTAAATATATCTTATTCTGAGAAACATTTTCATTCCCAAAATATTTTTTTTTAATAAAAAGTAATAAAAATATTTTTATTTTCTTTATTTCTTTAGAATTCATAATGATTTTAAACCCAAAATCTGCTATATATTCTTATAAAAAACTGATAAAATGTTTTATCAAGTTCTCTAATTAACTTTTACAATTAAATACCAAGAAAATCATTTAAATAGTTATAAAAACACCTATTGTTCTTATATAAACATCTATTGAAATATTTTTGTTGGCATTCAAGGAATAGGTAACATATAAAATGTTGGCGTTCGAGGAAGACACCCAATAGACACCTGTAGACAATGGGTGATTTAACAGGTTTAAACTGTGTAACTGAGTGGACCGTATCAAATGAAACTCGGGTGTTTGTTTATTTGCTATCTTCTGCAGACTGGAAAAAAATGCACATCAAAATGCAGGGAAGTTTTTAATTTTCTGAAACGTAGACTTCATATAACTTTTATATATCTAGTTCCTGCCATGCCTTAAAACTTTCCTGGATGTACCAGTTTGTCTGTACTCATAGTAATTTTTGAGACGTAAACACGGCCATATTTTTCAATTCCTTATGATGAACCTTAAGGGGATGGGTTACTAGAAGCAAACAACTATAACAACCCCATTTAAAAAGTTCAATTAGACAGTCACAGTAAAATCTCAACAACCCTCTTAAATATTGTAAACATTACGGACACAGGTCATCACAAACTTGACAAAGTCAGGTTGATCATGTTGATATTTTAGAACTGTAACTAAAAGTTGTCCATGAAATAATCACAGAATATGTATTTAAAATGCTTAAAACATAAAGGTTTATTTATTTTGCATAATTTCGCTTACGTGTGAACTGATATGACTGCCTCGTTAGTAGTTTAATCACTGAAAATTTAAATAATTTGTATTTATTGGGAGCAATTGGCAGGGAAGGGAGATAATTGTCATAATAAATCTCTAATACACTAAATCGTAAACGGAACAAATATAACTTTCCGGTTTCAAAACGAACATTAACGATCATTCACAAAATAAACTCAAATAAGCCTTATTTTTATATCACGAATAAAGACTTATATTGCCTCAATTAAATACAAAAGGTGTTGCAGATTTATTGTACTTTATGTTATGTGTTATTTATCAAGACCTAGTTGCTTCGAACTAAATAGACAGGAATGCTCAGAACCAAAAATGTTGAACAGAAAGTTGGATTGATTGGTGTATAAAACCATTTTCAGCACTATGATGTTATTTTGTGGCCAGAAGTTTTTCTTGGTAGAGGAAGCCGGAATACAAGTATTACAGAGAACAACGACCTTGGAAGGAAAACTGACAATCCTAGTCGAGCGCACCTGACACGTGCGGGATTCGAATTCACAATCTGTCAGATAGGATAGTGACTTCCTATTCCACTCAGCCACCTCCGCAAAAAAGTTTGAGGTTGACAGTAAAAAATAAACATACCGTTCTCCAAATCACACCAAAAAAAATAGCTAGTGTAATAAAAGGGACAACCATTTTATATTCTGTTGTTGGTTGGTTTTTGTTTTTGTTTTTTGTTTTTTGTTTATTTTTGTTTTTTTTTTTGGGGGGGGTGTGTCTTCTTTTGTTTATTAATAAAGTGTGCTCATTACCTTTGCTTTTTACATTTTTCTCCCTCTTTAACCGTTTAAACAAAAGAAATGGGAAATGACTAAGTGTCCATTGAACAGAGATGATTTCCCCGCTAGCTTAACGTTGTAAAGGGACAAAACTGAAGAACTGTGAAGGTGACATAATTGTGTAATTGATCTGAGTTTTGTGGTGATAAGCATTATGTATACGTTTCATAATATTTGATGATACAAACTAAAGTCAGAGAATGGAAAAGAAAAATTTAGCATTTTTTTTCATTTTTAAAGGGGCATAACCCTATAACGGCCAAAATTAAGCCACCAATATTTCATTTTGATCAATATTTTGTGATAATAATCATTGTGTATTAGCTTCATAACATTTGGTAGAGGCAAACTGAAATTATAGAACGTTAACGAAAAATTCAGCATTGTTTTCTATTTTTAAAGGGGCATAACCCTAGAACAGTAACAGTGACTCCACCAAAATTCAAACTCGATCTGTCTTTTGTGGTAATAAATATTGCATATAAGTTTCATAATATTTAGTTGAGAGTCAAACTTAAGTTGGAGAACGGAAACTATTTTTTTTTTGCAATTTTTCCATTTATAAAGGGGCATAACTCTAGAACGATTAAAGAGACGACACCAAATTTAAACTTAATCTGTGTTTTGTGGTTATAATCATTGTGTATAAGTTTCATAGCATTTGGTTGAGGCAAACTCAAGTAAGGGAACGGAAATCAATTTTGGGACATAGACGGACAGGGGTTAAACTTAATGCCCCCTCCACCACAAAGATGGCATAAAAACTTCTTAATATTTGTTTTAATTGGCAGCTCAACATGGGAATTATGCATGTAAATTAAACCTCTCAAAAGAAGATGTTAACCTTTTATATCTCTCCAAGCATAGGCTAGTGCTAATGTTGTATTTTGAGAAACTCGATCAAGTTTAGTTTCCAACATACATCTGAACATAGTGTTTTTCTATGTGGTGATGTTATGCTATTGTTTTAGAAAAAGGGAAACGGTTTGGTAACATAAAACATTTAATCCAGATGCAAATGTTTGCAACTGTCCAAAGTCAGGAATCTGATGTACAGTAGTTATCGTTTGTTTATGTAATTTATACGTGTTTCTCATTTCTCGTTTTTTTTATATAGATTAGACCGTTGGCTTTCCCCGTTTGAATGGTTTTACACTAGTAATTTTGGGGCCCTTTATAGCTTGTTGTTCGGTGTAAGCCAAGGCTCCGTGTTGAAGACCGTACATTGACCTATAATGGTTTACTTTTTAAATTGATATTTGGATGGAGAGTTGTCTCATTGGCACTCACACCACATCTTCCTATATCTTTAGACTAAAATAGTCCAAAAAAACGTGCCACATTAGAACAATCCTTATATATGAATTAATTTCCACATTGTATCCTGTCAAACCATTCAGTATTCTGGAAAAAAAAATGAAAGGGTTCCGTGGAACTCAGTGTCTCACCTACTTTTGCTCAAAATCACAGGCTCAACAAAAATGAGGGGAAAAAATAAAAATATTCTTCTTGATACTATCTTTTGATTGTAAGAGGCTTCTGTCCAAGTTTGGTAAAAATCCAGGATAGTTTATGAATCTAATAAATGTTTAAAAACTTTAACTGCAGATTGTATGTAATGTTAACTGGAAGAAAAACTTAGTCCATCTATAAGTAAAATACAGATACACAGGTACAAAATATTAACAAAATTTCCTTCTAAATACTCGCTTTTGATCATAAACAAGGTTCTATCTAAGTTTGGTACAAATTAAAAGTACTATAAGAAAGTTATTATTTTTTTTTTAATTTAACCACAGAGTGAATGTGGTTTTTCTTGGCAGAAAATCTAAGTCCATTTAAAAGTAAAATACGGAAAAAATGAAATTTTATTTGTACAAAATTAACTTCTGGATACTATCTTGTGATCATAAACAAGCTTCTGTCCATGTTGGAAGTAATCGAGTATAGTTTAAAGACAGTTATTAAAATTTCAAAAACTTTAACCACAGAGTGAATATTTGTGGACGCCGCCAACGACGACAGAATGTAGGATCGCATAGTCTTGCTTATTTAACAGAGGTCGAAGGCTCGACAAAAACCACTTAATGTTGTCAATAATCTATGTACACACTTATAAAGTAAGATTTTGTTTATGCTTGTTGTGCTACAAGGCAGGTACCTGGCAAAACTAATAATAAGTCAACCCACTAGAGCTTGACATATGGTATAGATTCTGGTTCATTTCTGAAGTTTTGATGAAAGAAAATGGAGTTTTCCTGGTGAGACACATACAGCCAAATATTACCATCCTGTGACCCATTTTACAAAACCTTAACTCATGTGACACAGCTGATGACCCTGCTTTCATTTAATGTTATAATGGGACATAAGTCGAGAAAGGTAAAACTGATGATTGTAAACTGGTACTTGATCTTAGTTTTGTGGTACTGGTAATAAGCATCATTTGGTTGATTCAGAAACGAATTTCTGGACCTATTGTAAACTAAATGCCCCTTCGCTACTGCAGGGGCATAAAGATACTTGCAAGTCATAGGGGCAAGGCCCCCCTCCCCCTCAATCCGCCTCTGCTGTCCATGAGGGAACTGGATTGTAACCAATGGCTTGTAAGTTTGGGACATGCACATCATTTTCTGTATATTTTATCAAATAGTGAGCAGATGTGTCCAATGCGGTTTTTTTTTTTATATAAGTGGTGGTTCGACTACTATTGGGGTTTTCAACCATCATCTCGAGAGGGATTATGGAGATCTTTACCAAATGCCTTGTAGCAGCTGGTCTTTTGTGGGGTGTCAAGAAACATTTTGCTTTTCCACTTCCAATATTCTAGCATTTAAATCTTGTGCACAATGGTGGTTGTGTTTGTTTCAAATATCCCTTGCAGATCCTCTTTTTTACACATGATTTGGATTCTGACCTGCTTGGACAGGTATCCTAAAACATCATGCCCTTGTAGATCCTTTTATACAGCAAGAGTATGTTTATTGATATGTAATACCAATTCAAGATGCTATAATTTGTATATTTTCATCAGTGTGAAATAAGACCAATATTCAGATGGATTTGCCTTGCTTCATGTAATTGATTGAGGTTACAGTTACAGGAAGTGTCTGCTTGACAGATAACAACTCATCAAAATCAAGCTGCATACCAAATATAAAATTGTTCCCCTCTGTGGAAGCTTAGAAAATTTGACTATACTCTAGTTGACAATCCAAGGTTGTTTTTGACAGACACTCAGACAAATAGCATTTAATTGACCTTCACTTGTCTTTGGCGATGCAGGTAAAAATGACACATCCAAACCTATCGTTGGTTTTCCTTTTTTAATGGTTTTACCTTGCATTTTTGGGACCCTTCGTAGCTTGCTGTTTAGTGTGAGCCAAGGCTGCCGTTAAAAACAGTACTTTGACCTGTAATGGTTTACTTTTACGAATTGTAACAGTTTAAACTTTATAGATGGAGAGTTGTCTCATTGGCACTCAAACCACATCTTCTTATATCTACATATAAATGATAATCAATTTTTAAAAATGTGCATTTCCTGGATAAGTGAATAGAAATTTCAACCAATCTAAACTGAATTCACCAGTATTTCATGTTTATTAACTAAGCTGACACAAATAAATATGCAACTTTTGATTTCAGTTAATGTACAAATAACAATATATAAAACTTTTATTCCTTAGATCATACACATGATCAGCATTCATTACTGTATAAATTTCTGCATTCTGACAGATAGTTTATATTATAAATAACTAACAATTACTGTTTTCAGCATTAGATACAATTTACAGTTAAAAGTCAAGTGTCTTCACATTTTCACATAAAAAGTCATTTATCCCCCACAATAAAAACATGTTAAAGTCATCGGATCCCCATTGGCTGCTGTTGCATGTTGTTAAATATCCCTGAATATCCTGCCTGTAAAGCTTGCGTTGATGGCAACATCAGTTGATTGGCTCTGACAGCATCAGGGAATAATGAATGGTAGTTAGGTAATGGAACGTAGGCTGCTGTTATCATTTTGCCTGTAAATAAGAAATAGTTTAAATATGATCCTTACGTATGATATAATTATATTTTAATTTCGTGTTACTTTGTGGTAAGTTCACTACACTTGCAATGTTTTTAAATATTCCTTATAGATGTAAGCAACTACGAGTAATTTCAAAGCAAAACATTTTTATAAACTAGACATCTAGATGTTTTCTTTTCTCTCATTGGTGTCAGGTAAAATTCAAATATACTCCAACTTATATTCATGTTTTCTTTAAAAAAAAAAAAAGAAGAAAAGAATAAGTATGCAATGTTTTTATAGCTTGTTGTTCGGTGTGAGCCAAAGCTCTGTGTTGAAGGCCGTACTTTAACCTATAATGGTTTACTTTTTAAATTGTTATTTGGATGGAGAGTTGTCTCATTGGCACTCACACCACATCTTCCTATATCTATCTAATGACATGCATAAAAGGCTTAATTAAATGTAAATTGTAATTGGAGTTGTTTAACTATTAAAATATATAGGTCAACAGTTACTGTTCAGGTTGGTCTGATTTCGGCAAACAGTATTCAAGTTTTGGACTTTGTGTTTCCTTTAACTTATTTTTTTGAGATTGACATGCAGAGTTTTTTAAGGTTTGACTTAATGACATGCAGAGTTTTTTAAGGTTTGACTTAATATACATGAACTATAAAATACCTGCAAAATAACGGCCATGTAATGCATTGACGGATGCCACTGCTGCTGCTATGGTAGGACATTTGACATAAACATTGCCCTGTGGTGATGCTTTGTCAACAAACAAATGTAAAACACCACCATGTTTATTACATTCATCTATAACATCATCTCGGATTTCTTGGTCCCAGCTCGGTTTTGTTTCCCTGAAACCAAAATGAAAGATTTATAAAAATAAGCTAATTAAAGTTATTACATATGGATGAGATTATCACTTTTAAATGAAGATAACCACATGCATGACATGTTAAATTTCAGTCTTTTTACAATATTAGGGGAGTATGGATGTCTACAGTTGCCTTAGTTTAAAATACAGCAGAAAATGAGCAGTCTAGATTTTTAAAAGAATTAATTTTTAGGCAAGAATGCAATTCATTGGTAAGCCTTTTTATCTGATAAATATAATTCTGTAATTTAATTTTATTATTTATAACTGTTTTTACAAACTCAGAACATTTTATTTATTTATTGATCCAATAAATTTACTTTAATAAAAGAATGTACAATGATTTTTTCAATTTGAATTATCAAATAAGATAGAGGAGGCCTATTCTTTTTTTCTTTCTTTTTCTTTTCTTCATAAAAGCAGTTTGTTAAAAGTCTGCACTTTCAGACACTTCAGTTAAAACTGATACCCATGATGAGTAAACTTTATTTGCAGCAAGAATTTTCAAAATTTGTTAATGACATGCAAGAAAATAAAGTAAACTGGTCTTTGAACGAGTAGTTAGAAAATAATTAACAATTTAAAGTACATTTTGACAAAGACAATGAAAAGGTTAGCAATATTTGTTATTTATGCAACCCCCAGGGGTCAGGAAATGGTCATATTTACCAGTCTTGTCCTAAAATGAAAGTATTTGTCCTAAACAATTAATTGGGATTTACGAGGATATTTGGGGTTGATATAGCATCAACAAGTCTTTTCAATTCAAATGCCTTGACAGGGTAACTCCCCAAAACGGCTTGATGGATATAGATGACACTATAAACAGTTGTAGAACACAATCTTGGAATTTTCATAGAAGAATACAATCTTGATCCAATATGTTTCAAGGGACATAATTGTATTTACTTACTTTAACATACTAATTGTATTGCAGGGCGGGTCAGTTGTGGTTCTGATCAACATAGGGAAAAAATATAAAACTATAATTTAACACTGATTCTAATATGTTTATAGAGGCATACATAACCCACGGTTTGGAAAATAGCATACAAGCACTAGCAGGGTGATAATTAATATAGTTGATAGTACATGGTTTATTGATAAACCTTACTAAAAAGGAGTTCAAAAGAGTGAATTTGTTAATTTCAGTTCTCTAAAGTACTGATACCTAACAGAACAAAAGATGTCAAATAATTCCCCTCATTTACAGTACAAAGGACGACAATTGCAAAAAGAGCAAAACTTGAATAATTCCCCCTCCCACCCAAAAAAACATAAAATAATTACTAGTACAATTTTGAATTATTTTTTTCATTTGAAAGAATGGGCCCATTACCAAAATGATGTGCAGAAAATTCATACCCTAGTTCATTAAATGTAGCAGTCAGGAGCCTGCCTTCATCGATTCTGATTTTGAGAATAAATCAACCTGATTTCTCTTCTGAATTTTTTCCAATTTTTTATAGCCAAAAGCTTGTATAGTTAGGTTTAATACAATATGGGTTTGATTTCTTGTTTCAAGCTGTCCAGTGGATTGTTGTCTCATTGGCGATCATACCCTATATCCTTATTCGTGTATACAGAAAATTTTCTAGCATATCATTACAGATTTATACTAAATGTTAGTATTCCATTTGTTGAATGTTGGAATCATAATGAACGAAAGAACCAACCCTTGGTACTCATTATAAACAGTTTTTATTGCCTTGATGACTAATGTTGTATTACTTACGATGTGGGATCAAACATGTTAGACAACATAAAACACTGAGTAGCTATAGGTGGGGCTGACTGTTGTTGGGGCTGTGGATTATTTCCCATGATTGCTGACACATTTGGAGGTGCAGGACCAGGTCCCATGTTTAAGGCAGAAGCTGCATACTCTGGTATCTGGAAACCAGTGCCTAAAAAAAAGTTGATATTGTTTCATGAATGAGTAAAATAATTTCATAAAAAATGTCTCAAGATCTTTTTGAACTGCAAATGTTCTGCATAAAATGTATACAGATAAAATAAACATTACTAATATTTTCAGATAAGATGCTGTTTTGATTATTGGATGTTGTTAATTTCAATAAATTTAAAAAAAAGTTTTAACAGTGGAAATATTGTTCATACATGAAAGAAGGACCATTTATAGTTAATATTTTATAGTTACTTAATTCAATAACAAGAGGCTGTGTCACAAAGACAGCAAACCAGATTTATTAAGATTTATTTGTGTCCTGGCAATATCACGAGAACCATAACTGAAGTACTGTGAAAGTGAAAATTGAATTTGACCACCATTTTGTCATCAGTATCAACATATTAAAATTTGAAAAGCTAAGGTTGAATGGTTCATGAGTAAATGCAACAACATGAATGGAAGCGCCATTTTTCAATCTTTCAAGAACCATAACTCCTGAACTGTAAAAGTCCAAATGGTCATTATTGAACTTGCCCTTCATTTTGTTGTCAGTAACAATATATTAAAATTTTAAAAGCTTTG
Source organism: Mytilus trossulus (assembly GCF_036588685.1). Lineage (NCBI taxonomy): Eukaryota > Metazoa > Mollusca > Bivalvia > Mytilida > Mytilidae > Mytilus > Mytilus trossulus. Next base: position 24,290,236 of record NC_086378.1, read on the forward strand.
GTTGAACGGTTAATGAGTAAATGCACAGACAACATTTGGTTGCCGCCCGCTCAACCGACCGGCCGCTGTACATCCCTAAATCAATAACCGACATTTATGTCACAAAATTCCGGTAAAAAAGCAAAATGCAGAATTATTATTAAAACAAAACTACTCTCAGCACATAACTCCTACCTTCAGCAAGTTTTGCCATTAACTGTAATCTACCAGTTGCACCAAGATCTATTCCTGCACGATCCATTTCATCACTATCTAACATGGAATTCTGTTGTAACTCAACTTGTCTCTCTGTCACATGTCCAACTTTCATTGGTCTACCAGCAAGCTCAAATCCATTCAACTGTTCCAAAGCTTTCTTTGCTTCCTCTGCATCAGTGAACTGTGAACAATGAGTGAAAATATATATCAACATCAAAAAGGCAAACAATGATTTACATATTTCTGTTATATATATTAACATAGATATGATTGACAAAATTCTCAAAAATACTATTCATATGTTAATGGGAGGTGTTGAACTCAATTTATTATTTAGGGCGTTTCCAGAAAAATAAATATAAATAATCATTTTTTGTATGGGTGACAGGCAGGTCACTTAGTCAATTGTGTTCTTATGTATACCAAGTAAAATGCAATTTTAAGGGCGATTGGCCATTAAAAAATTTGCCTTCCAACCCTTTTACCATGCGTTTGAAGAAGCAACTACTTACTGTGATAAAACCATAGCCTTGAGATCTTGTAGTTTCATGGTCTCGTATCAGCTTAATATCATCAATCTAAAATGATACAGATTATCATCAGTATTAAAAAAAAAAAAAAAAACGACTCCAAAATAAAATAAAATAAAAAAATTAATCTATCGTCTGTTTGACTTCTAAATATATTTGCAGAAAAAAAATCCATGTTTTTAATCTATAATTAAGGTTGATCACTAAATGATAGTAAGTCTCTCTGTTAAATTTAGTTTTTGAGGCTTTAAATACTTAATAAAGAAAGCATTAATGGTCTAACAGCCTATTCATAAAATTACAAGCATATTATATGTCAATGCATAATTCTTATGAAAGATTTTCTGTAACGATTATATTCAGTAATATGCTCTTTGGTCTCGCTCCTTTTCCTTTCTTTTCTTGCATATTTTTGTGGTATTTTTCATTAACTTTATATTGTACATGTCAAATGGTAAATACAACACTTCAGTAATATTTAGAGTTCTTGCTATTAATGCAGTATAAGAAGTGTTAGTTTTTTAGTATTTGCTAGTGTTTATTTGTGTATGATATTTAGTGACTCTTACCTTGCCAAATGGTTCAAATATACCACGCAACATTTCCTCAGTTATATTAAAATGTAAAGAACCGACATATAATCTCATAGGTCCTTTTAATCCTTTCGTTAATATGTTTGTAGCATTGGCAAGTCTATTTTTCTCTGCTTGTGATGGTTGCACAATTATAGGAACACCCAAAAGTTTTTGATTTGTTAGTCCAATAGCTAGTGGCACTGATTCTGTATCATAAAACTCAACATATGCAATTCCTTTGGATCTTCTTGTTTTGTTGTCCATAATCAATCTGACATCTCGAACCTAGAAAAGATTTAAACAAAAGTTAATATCCTTAGGGATAATAATAAAACCATTGCATGAGACTTAATAAATTTGCCATAGAGACCAACCCCCTGAGGCACTGTGTATGAGACTAGTGCAAATAAAAGTGAAATATTTGAATCTCCAGGGAACCAGCAATATTCCCATATATGAGTTACTGATAAAACAATTTGAATGGTAATAAATAAATAAATGTCTGTAGGACACAGTATTTCCAAACACTATCAAAATGTGAACTTGTTTAAAATCATAACCGTAACCAAAAAATTAACTTGAAAATGTACTAATTTCACACTTTCACAAATTTCTATGATAAGCATGATAAGTAAACTGAGAAATCTATGCTGAGGGGTACAGAAATCCTTGCTCCACACGGTTCTTTAATTTGGCAGGCAAATATATTATTGACATAAATGTGAATATACTTTTATCAACATTTATTACAGAATAAACGCTTATATTTGATGGCAAACATCAATTAATGAAGCAATTCTCTAAAATCTGGTTAAAAATCTTATTTTTTTCATTTTAATATTTTTTTATTTGTCAAATTACCTTTCCAACTGAAGAGAAAAATTCTTCCAGGTCTCTTGGGCGAATTCTGGCTGCAAGTTGCATACAAAATACAGTTCTTGCATCTCTCTCTTCTGGAGTAAGATCAGGTCCTGCCAATCTGCAACAAGCATTATAATTGGTTAAGAAGTTTTCACTCATTCATTATATATTTTTATTAAATAGTTTATTTTTCATAGGATTTTCTGCAGCTAATATATAAGAAAGAAGATATGGTATGATTGCCGATGAGACAACTATCCACAAAAAAACAAAATGACACAGACATTAACAACTATAGGTCACCGTACAGCCTTCAACAATGAGCAAAGCCCATACAGCAGCCAGCTATAAAAGGCCCTGATAAGACAATGTAAAACAATTCAAACGAGAAAACTAACAGCCTCCTTTATGTAAAAAAATCAACGAAAAACAAATATGTAACACATAAACAAACAACAACCACTGAATTACAGGCTCCTGATATGTTCAAATAATATAGCATTTGAGAAAGTTTGCAGTACCATCATACAACATTTACATGGCAACAATAATGAACAGCTGTAATTATATATTGTTTATTTATTTTTTGATGTTTCTGCTCTTGAATAATTCAAAAGTAAATATTATAAAATGTTGTGATAATTTCAATCACACAGAATAAATATGTAAAAACATTTTTATTACCTAGTGAATTTGAAGGGACTTGTACTAGAGCTACGATCTCTTCCTCCACCTCCTCTTTCACGAGACCTGCTGCGACTTTTCCTTCGTGGTGGTGACCTCTTCTTAAATCTGTCAAAACTTCTACTTCTCCTACCACTTCCTCTATCTCGACTCCTACGTCTTTCCCTTTCCCTACTCCGGCTTCTTCTGCTGTCCCTGCTTCTGTCATTTCTCTTTCTATCATGATCTCTGAAATATGGATATGAAATGCATGTAATGTAATAATGTTAAATTTCCTCTAAGGCTTAACCAGATGCTCCGCAGGGCGTAGCTTTATACAACCGCAGAGGTTGAACCCTGAACGGTTGGGGCAAGCATGGACACAACATTCAAGCTGGATTCCGCTCTAAATTTTGATTGTGATTAAATAGTTGACACAGCATAGGTTTCTGACACAGAATGAATGTATTCAAATGAACTTAAAATTTTTGTTTTCTCTTTAATAGAGCAATTCACTATGCTGTTGAATATTAATCCTCTCAAAAAAATGTTTGAAGAAATTTTCTCTTTATTTATGAAATTTCAAATGAGAAAAATTGAACCCAATTTTTTAATCACATCCCCCTTTCCCTTATTCCAAAACTAATTTCAATTAAAATATTCTAATGGAGTTTGCAACAATTACTACTCATTTAAATACATCATAAAATATTAAGATGTAAAAAAACTGCTTATTATCACTGAATGGTATAGATTATTTAAATTTATCAGTTGGTAGTAAAAAGTGAATATACATTGTATATTGTATATAACAAAGATTTAAGTTGATTCTGGACAAAGAAAGATAACTCCAATTAAAAAAAATTCTTGCAGATATTTCTTGCTTATTATACTGGACAAAGAAAGATAACTCTTAATTAAAAAAAAAATTGCAATTTCACAATAGTGTGAAATCAGATATTTCTTGCCATTGCACAATACTGTGCAATTGAAAAGACTTGCTATTGCACAATACTTAATATAATAATTTTAGATCCTGATTTGGACCAACTTGAAAACTGGGCCCATAATCAAAAATCTAAGTACATGTTTAGATTCAGCATATCAAAGAGGCCCAAGAATTTAATTTTTGTTAAAATCAAGCTTAGTTTAATTTTGAACCCTTTGCACTTTAATTTAGACCAATTTTAAAACTGGACCAAAAATTAAGAATCTACATACACAGTTAGATTTGGCATATCAAAGAACCCCAATTATTCAATTTTTGATGAAATCAAACAATGTTTAATTTTGGACCTCGATTTGGGCCAACTTGAAAACTGGGCCAATAATTAAAAATCTAAGTACATTTTTAGATTCAGCATATCAAAGAACCCCAAGGTTTCAATTTTTGTTAAAATCAAACTAAGTTTAATTTTGGACCCTTTGGACCTTAATGTAGACCAATTTGAAAACGGGACCAAAAATTAAGAACCTACATACACAGTTAGATTCGGCATATTAAAGAACCCCAATTATTCAATTTTGATGAAATCAAACAAAGTTTAATTTTGGACCCTTTGGGCCCCTTTTTCCTTAACTGTTGGGACCAAAACTCCCAAAATCAATACCAACCTTCCTTTTGTGGTCATAAACATTGTGTTTAAATTTCATTGATTTCTATTTACTTTAACTAAAGTTATTGTGCGAAAACCAAGAATAATGCTTATTTGGGCCCTTTTTTGGCCCCTAATTCCTAACCTGTTGAAACCAAAACTCCCAAAATCAATCCCAACCTTTCTTTTGTGGTCATAAACCTTGTGTCAAAATTTCATAGATTTCTATTAACTTAAACTAAAGTTATAGTGCGAAAACCAAGAAAATGCTTATTTGGGCCCTTTTTGGCCCCTAATTCCTAAAATGTTGGGACCAAAACTCCCAAAATCAATACCAGCCTTCCTTTTATGGTCATAAACCTTGTGTTAAAATTTCATAGATTTCTATTCACTTTTACTAAAGTTAGAGTGCGAAAACTAAAAGTATTCGGACAACGACGACGCCAACGTGATAGCAATATACGACGAAAATTTTTTCAAAATCTGCGGTCGTATAAAAATAAATGTTTAGTTCTTCAAGCTTTTTCAAACTTCTGAGCATGAACAATTTTCATCAAGATTATTTGAAAATATGTCTTCTTATGTAAATACTGCAATTCTTGTCTTATCCATATACCAAAAATTTAAAAACGATACAATACAAGAAAAATCTTAGTTCTTTATCTACATATTTAACTTAAACAGATGTCTAATACCAATTTTAGGTGTAAACTTCTTTTGTTATTTTAAACAGGCAATATCCCAATATGGTATAAACTAGAAATTATGAAAAGTGAAAGAACATGGTTCATATAAAATTTACACGAAACAACAAGTTGGGTAAAAGATTCTCTAAATTTATCAATGATATAAAACCTACCTTCTACGATTACTGTCTCCTCTATCACGATCTCCACGATCTCTTCTGTCTCTATGTCTATCTTCGTCACCTCTTCTTTTCCTGTGGCAAAAGTAATAAAACATTTTAGCATACAACATATGGTGTAGCCACAACCATTTCTAGTTATTGCTGTACTTAAACTTATAATAAGTAATAATAGAAAAAAGTGTCTTTACTTGCATGGTCTCACTGCCTAATAACATCATAGTCACGAATTATAAAGATGAATAAGGGTGACAACAGTATTTTGAATAAAGATTTGGTTCAAAGATAGAAACCGCCTAGTTTCAAAGGATAAGATTTTTTCTAATTGGAAAATGCAAACGAAGATGTTAATTCATACATCATAACAAGGCAATAATGTTCAATTCTTTAAAAGTGCCTAAAATAGTAATTTTAACAATGACTCTTTTTTGCAAATGCCAAATATTTTTTTTATAGAACAACACTTTGAATTGCAGAAAAAGGTTTCCATGCCCGTAACAATAAATTTTAACATTCTCTATTTGAAAATAATCTGTTCTTGTCTACTGACGCAACCCTGCTATAGTAGACATGCACATTTTGAAATTGAGATTGTACAACACTTGTCATCTTTCAAGAATATATGTTGACCTCTAGATGTCTTAAGGGTTGTTAGTTTGCTGTCTTATAGATATATATCCCAAAACTTTTGTTTATTTCCATCGATTGACATTCCAACAATATTACAATGTATTTTTAATGTTAGAAATGCCCCTTTAACAGAAAGAAGACGTCCAATCTTCTATCTAGTGCAATTGCATCAGTTGTTTTTTAGTGTGACAAGATATACATTTGTAGACAAAAGAAATGAAAGACTTATGTTTAAGCAGTAAATGAAGTTTGGAAATATTTCTTCGAAGACAATATGTTTGGTATTTAAATAACTATGGTTTCATGCAAAATTTAAACTTGAAAGGCACGATAATAACATTTTGACAGGGTCCTTATGCCCAAAATGACAAGCTTGTGATCGACTACTCATTTTAACAAGTTACACATTACACTTTCTCATACTAGAAAACATGCAATAATAGAGTATTGAATTTGGACGATAAAACTAAAGGTCAAATGAATCAAAGCATATCTGACAAAATTTTATAATTTTTTTTTGCTTTTTAGATCATTAGAAGGGAAGACAAAACCTTTTCAATAAACGACATAGTATGTACTACCCAAATTTTTAAGTTCAATATTTTATAACTTCTCTTAGGTCAAAAATGTAGGTCAATTCTCATTTATGTTGCACAGATAATTATTCCAAGTTAAATGTTTCTCCCAAAATGCAACAAGTATCTTTGGACCTAGGTTATCCAAAGTTTGTTTTTTGACTGTCATAAGGTAAGGCTAAGCATCTGTGTATCTGTACACGTCATCTTCCAAGTCTTTTATACCAGCTACACAAGATTTACTTTGTCTTTACAAGTTACCTGCCATAATTTGCTAGTGTACATGAATGTAGGACCGTACACATACCTGGTTAATTATCTGATGGCATTTTCATGTTCTCCCTTATGATAGTGTTTACTGATAGCACCTATATTCAACAATACAGAACCAGTTATTAGACAACTTCAATTTCAATTTATTATTCTTGTTATAGCATCTGTTCAAGGTCTTTTATTTTAAACAAACTCTGGGACCCTGTCAGAAACCCAAAAAGAAAGCAGATTACATTTCTTCATATTACATTTGTATTAACGCATGCAACCTGTTAGAAAGGGTAAAAATAGGACATTTTCTCTCAAGGGGTGTCTCTCGATTCTGCTTTTCTATGTTAATCCATACACAACCTGCAACATTAAAATCAAAATTTAGGGAAGTTTTTGATAACTTTGAAGATATCTTTACACTTGTTAATACTTTGTAGATACAGTTCCATGTTGGTTTTCCTTTCTTCAAAGAACTGCATGAACTTATACAATTCAAGACCAACACAGAAATGGTACAATGTACAATGCTTAGTCGCCTGCTTTCTAGAGGAAAACAATGAAAATAGGAGTTTTCTTCAAAATAAAGGTCACTTCATTGCAATCAATTATAAGTTTCTTGTCTGGAGTAGGTCAAACTTTTGATGGGACTGATTTGTTACCCGGTTCAAAATATTGGGAGAATTATATAATTCATGAAGTGTAAAACAATTTCTATACTCCCTACATAAATATCCCTACTGAAGATATTGTACGACTTGTTTAAATGTCTTACCTTCTGTCTCCACGGTCATACGATGAAGCATCTCCTCTTCCATCATCCTATGTACCAAACAATCAGCAAATCAGCAGGGAAGGAAAACAAAAAGTGAACAAAAATGTATTAGTTATCGATCAATAAAGAGTCTAATAAACTTAATATAAATCTTAAATAGTAAGTGTTACCTTCTTCTGGTTCAACTGGTTTCCTTCTTTGCTGCAATATAAAACTCTCATTCATTCAATGATTTTCAGTTTTTGTTAATTTTTGAATATATCCAAACTGAAAATCATTGTCTTGTTGACATATATGCATGTGGAACTAACCTTATTGACTCATTTCAACATGACAAGTAAAAGAATCCTGACTATGGCGAGTTATATAAAATTTTCTACCAATTAAACATTCTGTATATATTTTTAAAATCTAATTATAATTATGCTTTCTTAGTTTGTTGTGAGTTTATCTATCTATCTATAACACTAGATGTTGCTATTTAAGTTATTGTTAAATAAGAAATTTTTGTGAAGTTTTTATTATTGCTTGAATTACAACAGGATAGATTTGATGAAACTAAAAACTTAAACGTTAAAATTTTAATTGCATTATATTGGTCTGCAGTAGTTCATAAAATCAAAATATTTAATATAACATTCTTTAACCATTGCAATAATAAATGCACACAAAAATTTCTGAATTTTTGGTATACAGTACATGTAATGTCTTATTCCCTGCTGAAGGAATGGTTGAGCACTTGTAAGCGACATATCTGTTTGACCGACAGGTAAAAATTTAAATTATCTATAGTCAGAGAGACATTTAAATTTTCTGAAGAAAATTATCAGATTTTTACAACTAGATTATTTCTCTTTGTTTTGCACCCGAGCTATGGAAAAAGAAATATATATCTTTTTGCTATATATACAAATGCAGAGTTCCTGTTTGATTTTTTTATGTTTCAATCATGACTGCTGACAACTGAATAAAACATCTCAAAATTAATATATTGCAATTAAACAAGTATATAGAAAGAGAACAAAGTCAAAATAACTGAATAATTTTAGTTGCTTGATAGATTTTAGTAATATTTGAGATGTTTTATTCTTCTTACACACAACATCAATTGCGTTTTTCAAACCATAAGAAAGCATAATCTACTGTATGATGTATCTCCCAAAAAAAATCCCTTACCATTTAAAAAAGTTAGGTGGGGGTCATTTTGATTTTCCTTTAAGAGCACTTAAGAAATTTGAAGTGCAGTCTATAAGTCTATAAATATCTGAATCTTAAAAGCATATAAAAAGTCAGTTCCACAAAAAAAATCATTCATTCTTCGCACTCACAAAATCAAGTAGGAATTATCCTGATAGGCTGGATTCTTGATGACGGGATGTCCTCAGTGATCACCCAAACTCTGTATTCATATGGCCCTGAGATGAGAGTGAGGGATATATTCAGTATCTTACTCTCAATAATATTGTTGGTGTGTGATGTAAAGAAAAGTTGTGCTTTTGCATTCTTTTTTATTACACATTTGTGTAAAAAATTATTTAAAAGTAAAATTTACCTCAGATATTTGAAAAGCCATTAAAATTAATATCATTGACAAGTTGTTATATGTTGACTAAAATACAAATATAATGAGTATGAAGATCAGAGTATAGAATACAGTTATCAATATAAATGTTCATCAAGTTCATACAATATTGTTAATACCAATATGCATTTTTAACATTTAAAACAGCATTAGAATAGTTTTCCTTTAAATCTTGTATAAAATGTGTAGTATTCTTTTAGAACCCCGCTCATCAGTACCTTGACTTTGAAGACAAATTTCTGTGGACACATTTGCAACAATGGGTATCTACAGATAAACCAAACAAACTCAATTACAAATCAGTTTTTACAGCAACAATAAATACATATTCCTAAAACACATTGTACTTTACCTTATTTCCTAAAGAAATAGTCTTTGAAAAATGTTATAGATAGTTAATAAGCTCAACAATTTTGTAGTATATGTCATGCACTCTCTATATAAATACAGTGGTTCAATATATGAACTAAGTTTAAAAAGAGATTAACAACAATTATAACTATTAGTTCCCTCATATATTATACTTGTGATCTAACTAATCTTTATTCATACAATGGTATCTACATTTTGTATATAACGCATATCAAAATATAAGACTGTAAAATCTAAAAAACCAAAATCGTCTACATTTTTTAAGAAAAATTGTATTGCCCATACAGCAGTCTTCCTCATTACAAATACATTGTAACTATGGGATCTGACAAGTCAAATTATGTCAGGAAGTTATAAAATGTTTTGTAGAAAGGCTTTTCAGATGATATTTCAAAGAATTATGTAAGTTAATGTCCAGCAAAAACCAATGCAAGAAGAGAATGCCAATATTGCTTTGCATTTCTTTTTAACAAATGTCTTTATAAAGTGAATATAAGTGTTCTCTTTATATTTGAATAGAAGATCAGCTTGAATTGTAAACTAACATTTTTTTTTGGCCACCTCAAAAGCTGCAAGTTTATCCTTAATTTTCGTAGTTCAATCAAGTGGGTTTTTTTCTCATCCTGTTACAGGAACTCTTCGATAGATTAAGTAAGGCTTTTATCTGTTCATATTTAAACAGTTCATTTCGGTTTCCAGTGGTTATTTATGATGTTTTATCCAATATTCAGGTTCCAAAATCAGAACAATTTCAATATTTTTCAGTCTCTGCTCCATTTTGTTTAAATATTTAAAAATATTGTAAAAACACTTTTTCAGGTACCAGCAAACTCTTTTGTTATACAGTATATTTCGAAAAGGTGTTTGAAAACATTTTGATTTTGTGTGTTTAGTTCAATGCTGCAAAGTATGTACTTAATACTCGATATGTAGAGAAGAAGATTTGAACAGCTTTTCATTTTAAATTTTAAAGTTTAACTGGTTAATGGTCAGTTAATTGAATCATTGCCTACCTACTTGCTTTATGTTTGAAAGTCTTTTCAATCAACTTCATGAGACTAGACTTGAGGTTACTCCTAATTATGACACACTTGACAATTAAATATCTTTAACATGTTTAACTTGGAACTGTTGTTGTTATGATGGAATCTGTTATGATTTCATACAAACAACTTTAGCTAGCAAACCCAACCAACTTATCCACAATGTTCATGATGTTTGAAGCTTTAAAACTTAACTATAAATTACTTTTATTCAGAGCTATTACCAGTAAACTTACCTCTTTGTTTCTGTAAGGTGCTTCAAGCATAGCTTCTACATCAAAATCATCTGCCATTTTCACTATATAGTCTGCAAAAGAAATTTTTAACTATAAATATCCATATTATTATTGTGCATGTGGTTATTGTTATATTTTGATCAAAGACTCACACATTCGTTTCAGACTTAAGATTAAGGCAATTTTGTGTTTATTGGGAATAAAATCTGGTGTACCAGTATTGGGATACAACTACAAGATATCAAATATATGTGATAAAAAGGAAATATTTCAAGATCTTTCCCCAATATAATCAAACAATTGTCAACAAATTAATTGTGATTTTTTGTTTGTGACTTTTTGTCCTATCAAACTTGTGTCCTTTTATTTTTTTGTCCTGCAACTTTCTGTCTGTTTTAATACCGAATTTCCTCAACAGGTTCATTTCTGTAGTTTGGCTTGCATAAATGTTAAGTCCAACTGAAGTACATGTAGATGACTTCTGCGTTTTAGGCCATGGAAAATTAATTGTTGGTTTCCCCTAACATGGGAAAATTTTATAGACCCGGCAGGCAGGCTTTCTTTTTTTTTTGGTAATCATGCATTACTTTATATCTATATGTTGTTTCTATAGGGGAACTGAAAAGTTGTCTCTGTAAAAAAAAACCACATTTTTTTTTACAGCAAAATTAAATGACCCGATCGGGTTAGGGGAAACCATCATTTATTTTTCCATGGCCTTAACACAGGAAGGCATAAAAAAGGGGGGATATGACCTTTATCAGGACTCCAGGATCTGTGTTTTTAAGCTTGGGATTTTGGGATTGACCCTTTTGGGTTCCGAGAATTCTTTTTTTCGGATGTCAGGATTTCGTATTTTTGAGGACGGGATTTCATGATCAGGACCCCTCCTATTCTCCTCATAAAAGCATACAGAAAATAGCTTTTCAAGAAGCATGATTATTTTAAAGATATGCATAATTTTCCATGCATACATTCCCGAGTTGTTCAGAATGTTTCAGTCTTAGGCTAGCATGAGAACAACACTGGTTCAAGGCAAGGTTTATTTTTCTATTGCTACTGTAATGGTGGTCACTTTGTTTACTTGTCTATTTTATTTATTTGGTTAAATTGGTTAAATTTAGTATGACTTATAGTCCGTTACTCTTTCTTTTGAGACCGGCCATGAAATTATCCTTGTCTGGACTTCCTGTTCTGGCACGTCCCCGGCCAGGCTTGTTGTCCCTGCGAAAGTGAAAGGGGGCGAACATGAGTGGGTGCGAACGTGAATGGGCGCGAACAGACCCAGATTCGTACGGACAGGTGCTTCTGTTTTTATTGTGATTTGACAAGTTGAAGTTCCATATTGTACCTTACACTACAATGAGATACATGATAACATCATTTAACAATTTGTTCTTTAAGTGTCATAAGAAACAATACAAACTATTATCATGTACATGTATTTAGTGTATCCAGGTGTAATGATAAGTCGTTATACTAAGCCTATTTTTTTCTTATTTTTTCTGTAGACTTAGCCTTAATTTTTTATAACCATGCATTGGCAAGCTTGATAACTCGTAATTGTTTGTCAGTAACTAAATGTACGATGATATCCCATACGGAACCTTCTGACCTTGTTTGTTTACATTAAAATTTCAATGGCGTCAAAATCACGTGATGTCAATTCGTTATATCCAATCAAATTGCTCTACTGTCAATTAGGGGATTTTTCAGTCTATGGCAATTACGTTATTTCTTTCTTGGATATTGCTTCAAAATAGTTTGCAATAGTTCTGGGTTTTATTCAACAGGAAAACTCTTTTTTTGCCATCCCTTTTGACATCAAGGGAATTTTGTATGAATATTTTCCTACAGTCATGATGGTCAGAATATCGATCTTTTTATAATGAATAAAAAGAAAATTCTATGAAAAATAAATGTAAATTGTTTCTCATTAACCAACTCTATATGCCTGTTCAAAATTATGGCATGGACATCGTTTTTTCATATAGTTTTCCTTTCATTTTGGTTGGGCTTTTTTCGCGGGAAAATCGAGAAAGAGGTAAGGAGCATGTCATTTTTAAATTCCTAAAAATACGATTTGCTTGACCTGTATTGCCTGCCACAAGATTGATGACGCTGAATGGAATGTACACAAAGCAATGGAGGCCGGAAATGGGATTTTGTGAAGTTCTAGAATGTTTTTAAATATTCGGAAGTTGGGATTGAAACGGGCATTAAAAAATTGGCATTTTTTGGCAATAATTGAGAACAACAATGAAATCTTACCTTTAGAAATGTTTTTTTATTCAAAAGTGCAGAAAAAACGTATTTTGCACTGTTTTTCTACGCCAGAAGTACGGTAGTGACAATGCGGAGTTTCCCCGTGTGTTAAATTCAAACACAAATACCTAACGAACTGACAAGATGAACGATCTTAGACTACGGTAGGATATATATGTCTCTGTTACATACAAATATGTAGGTTGCCTACAAAATTGGTCCGTTTATTATTTATTACTGTTTGCTTAAAATTAGGGGTAATTTTAGGACAAGGGTAAGATGAAAATGTTTCTTCAAAGGGCAAATCGTGATTGTTAATAAGGAACCCTGCAGTCAAAATGACCAAGTTCCCGTCCGTAAGACGTATTCAGCTCAAAAGTTAAATGAAACCAATTTGATTCAAGAATTCACCTAAAATATCTTATCATATGATGAAACTTAAGGAATTCGCAACATTCACATACATTATAAGTCTTTTTTTCTGTGTAAATAGCAATAAAAGTCTTAAATCTTGTTAGTTTTCTTCCTGTTTCTCACAATATGGCGTTTCTGACGTATTTATGGGGTTTCCAAAATCGTCGACGCGGCGTCCGGGTTTATCAAAATTAAATACTACATTTCCGAGCAAGTTGTTCTCTTGAAAAAAAATTATGCAAAACACCAACAAAAACAACAATAATAATTATAATAAAATTGGATTCTTATTATTAAAAGTATTGATTAAATAAAAAAACAAAATTTACCTACATGTGATAAAGAAATACTGTAGGAAACTATGACAAATCGCCCCCGCTGAAAAATCGCCACAAACCCAATCGCCCCACTTTTATCACAAACTCGCCCCATTTTCTGAAAATCGCCCCACTTTTGTTTACCAACTCGCCACACTAATGAAAAAGAATAAAGAACAATTGAAAATAGGTGGCCTGGATAACTCGCATCATTTGTGAACAGGTTAAAAAAATCCCTCTGAAATAAGTTCTGCCGAAGCGGGACAAAGCGCCACGGGCCGGCCCACTGGTGTAAATTTAAAATAGATGAATCCTGGTATATTTAGTAATGCAACTTGACTCGCACAACTTGATGCTAAAGATGCAAATCCCGCTGTATTAAAATGTGAAAAATAGATAAATCCTGATGAATTGAGTCATTCCACTTCATAGCCAATAAAAATAATTCACTCTTTTTTTTTTAAGTGAGGCGAGTTGGCAAAGGAAAATTATATATTTCTGTAGATTTTAACTTTTTTCATTAAGTGGGGCGAGTTGGCAGGAAATTTAAAGAGATTTAACCCTTTTCACAAGTGGTGTGATTTATCAAATAGTGGGGCGAGTTTGTAAACCAGTTTTGGACGATTTTTTTTTAAGTGTGGCGATTTGGTGATGGGCGATTACCGTAGGGGAACGTCCTGCTTCCATTCAAAGTATGGTACAGTGACAGGTCAAATCGGCACCTATTCAAAAAGTCAAATCGACTACATAAAGAAAAAGTCAAATTGACACATATTTTAAAAGTTCAACTATAGCACATACTATCATTCTTACCGTTTTCGATCCGTTTTATTTGTTTCAATAGTTGTTTTAATATATATTTGTGAGCAAAACTTACAATTTCAGAGCTTCCGATTTCGAAAATTGTTAAAAAACCCTTTTCTACACCAGGAAATGCCTGTACCGAGTTAGGATTACAGCATTTGTTTCCATTCATGTGATGCCACGGTGAAACTTTTATTTTGCCAGTTGATAATGAACTTTCCGTTTTTTTTTACGATTCTTTTGCAAAATTTACAATTTCTAAGCTGATTAAATTTCAAGTCATACATCGTAGAAAACACAGACACCTCGACAATATTCAAATGCATGCTAAGAGCTTATTGTAGACAAGACAAGACAAGACAGTATTTTATTTAAGTCTCACCTCTTTATTATATAAAACATACAAACAGTTGATAAAACAACATCATAAAACATACAATTAAGAGCCACTCAAAAAAGAGGTACGAGAGACTCGTATATGTTATATTGTTATTTATTTTGCAGAATAAACAAATCTTATTGGATTTTGAAAATTTCATACTTTGAGCAAACCCTGAGAGAGTCACACAGAGGCGCTTACGGTGACAACAAAGAGACGGAAATATAATAAATAGCAGAAAGTGCAAAATCGTTCATCAGGAGCCTCATTTCTAAATCTCCCAGTTTCAACGCGTTAAGGTAGAAAACCACAGCGAAATTGTTCCATAACTGATCGTTTTTGTTTCTTGATGTTCATTCTGACGTAAAGTTTAGTCTCGTACTTCTTTTTAGTAGTAATGTAAGTCCTTAATTGGGGGAGAGTAGTGATTTTGCCAGTCCAATCGTTTTCACAGTATTCCATAATCTATGTTTTAAAAATTGCAATGTTGCATAAATTGTCATAATTTTAGCAACTATCCATGTCCACATTGTCTATTTATTAGTTGAACGTGAGCATTTGTAGCTCTGAGTATTCTTATAGATCGACATTTTGTATCTTTTATAGTAATTTTGATCTTTTGTTTTATGATCTTTGGAAATTGGTTTATTGTTTTGTTGTTTCAACACTGCGTCCCATTTTAAGCACCCATAATATAAAATAAAGATATGTGGTATGATTGTAATGCAAAAAATACTAAATATACATTTACTAGTTCAGTGATAATGGACGTCACACTAAACTCCGAAATATATAAAAGAAACTAAAATCAAACATCACACAAGACTAACAAAGGCCAGTAGCTCCTGATTTTGGACAGGCGCAAACATGCGACTGGGTTAAACATATATTTTAAGATCTTAACCCTCCCCTATAACATCTAACCAAATTGAATGTAGAAAAAACAAAACAAATACACTGTCACAACAATAAGCACAGTAAAAACGCAGTTTAGAAGAAGTCCGAGTCCGATGCCATGTATTTTTTCTAAATATAAAAATGTTCTATTCTGTTTTATTCTATACAACAAATCAACAAAGTCCAAATGAAGCGGATTTAAGAATCAACTGTATGACACCGTACGACTGCTAGCATAAGCAATGAGCTAAACCAATATATATATATATGTTACAGTGAATTTGTATAATCAGTGATTATGTAGAATCCCTGAAATTTTCAGGGAATATGTAGAATCACTGTCTAATTTAGTGATTATGTAGAATCCCTGAAATTATCAGGGATTATGTATAATCACTAGAAAAAACGTCAGGGATTCTACATAATTACTGAAATGAAGAAATATTTTTATTTATAAAAAAAAAAATGAATAAAAACGTAAGATAATTTATTCTATAAAATCACATAAACATCATAATAAAGTAATAAAAAATTGTAAAATGATAAGCTCAATATATCAAAATGATAAACCCATTTTTTTAAAAGTAGTTAGGCACACTATATTAAAATATTAAACACAATATATTAAAATTAAATGCTTCACATCTGTTTTTACCACAAAATCCACATTTTAAAAATCCTTTTCCTGCACATATCGAATCAGATTTTAACAACACGCCTAAGAGAAATAAAAAGTTCAATAAAAACATCCAAAGGTACCCCCCCCCCCCAAAAAAAAAAATGGAATTTGCAACCTTGAACTGGTTCGAGCAAGAAAGATACCTTTAATTTGGGGTCAGGAAATATCTTTCTTCAGATTTTTTTGTAGCAATTGCCATTATGTTTTTTTGGGTTTCCTTTTTCTTTTTTATCCTGTTGAATTGCTATGAGAATATGCAAGCTTCCTCTCAAAGTTTGTTCTATTTGTCAATCCCAAGTTATGCCTGTTTTTCTTTACATTTAGATGCCTAAGTTCTCACAGTTTGAATTTCTTGCAAAATGTTCTTTGAACAAAAAAAAAACCCACACAGAACAGTTGTTCCATAATCTACTTCACCATTTGCTTTACATTTATCACAAATAATTGTGGATTTACAAATAGAGCATGAATATTCATTTGACGCTGGCTTTTAATAAACAAACAATACATGTAAAGCTATCGTTATAAAGGGAATGTTGATTTTAATAATTTTGAAGTCTTCAATTATATCTCGAAACCTTGTGTTGGTTTTTTAACTTTTAGATCATCCGCTGTGTTTAAAAGCAAATTATTTCATCTGGCAAGGAAAATGAAAGAAACTAAAAATTATAATTTGTCTATATTAATTTTGTTTATCAAACAAAGGACCATTAAATTATTCATAATCCCTGAAATCATATTAGGGAATTTGTAGAATAATTATTACAATGTTCAGTGATTATGTAAAATCACTGGTCATTTTCAGGGATTATATATAATTACTAATGAGTTTAGTGATTATACATATTCCCTGAAAAATCAGGGATTCTACATAATCCCTGATTATACAAATTCACTGTAACATATTTAGTATAGTAATCTATTTATAAATGACCAAAAATAGTTATCATTCATTTTTAACCCTGATACAATTTTTGTATGTGCCAAGTGAAGACCATTTAAAATCGTTGATTGTCATTTTGTTTTGTCTGAACTTTTTGCATTTTCATGACCTTGATTAGCATGAACTTGCTGAAAGCTATTAACCAAGTTGAATACGATCGTTCGGCGAAATGTATATGCCATTTTAATACACCAATCATACTTCATCTGTTTTTCTATTTTTTAATCTAATCATTGCTGATATAAAACATTGCTCAAAACATTACGTTGGTCAAAACAGTGAAACACTTATGGTCAAGCGACTCGTTTTTAACATACATTGATTATAATTGGTTGCTATACGTCCAGTAGCAACCATTTGGTAAATGTTCAGGCCACGAATTACCAATAAATGCAACAGATTGTCCCTGTAAAACAGGACGTCCGGGATGAAGGTCTTTGGAATTTGGAATCCAACTGAAAAATGAGGGTATGCTGAAAAGGGACAGACATTTTGCCGACAATAGATTATATGTAGACCACCAAAGAGTTATTGTATGGGTTCTTCACGTGTAGAGAGCACATAGGCACTTGTCAAAGATTTGTTTTACTATAAACATAAGTCCAGTCAAACTAAGATTTAACCTCAAACTAATTGCAACAGAAAATGTTTTAGTTTTAATCTATAGCATTGTGCCCTTTATATACACAGAAAAAAGTCCCATAACATCTTACTTGAGGAAAACTCAAATCAACATTTTTAATTTCCTATGGAAATTAACATTGGAAGGGGAGATTACTCTTGCAAAAATTAGTCTTTTATTTGTTGTTTTCTTGAAATTTATGTAAAGTTTGATACTTTGATGGGATCATAAGTTCGTTTTGACTAATTTATATCATCTCCTGCTCATGAAATGTACAAAATGGAAGTGTTATGGGTAGTTTTATTTTTTTCGTGCATTTTTCATTAAAGAAATTGCAAATTTGAAGCTTTGTGACCATTTTGAAAAAAATAATGTGAAAATTTGGTATTGTTTATATCTGTATGTCATATTTTTTCAGCAACGTACTTATCTAAAGAACCTTTAAAACACAAATAGAGGAATACATGCTTAATTATTTTTATTAAATTTGAGATTCTTTACCTTGACATGTTGAAAAATTCATAAATGATCAACGAATGAATTTTGAAATCTAGGTTGTAGCTTGATAAAAGATATGAAAACAACAGTTAGTGTAGACTGGTGGACGTTTCGTCCCCGAGGGTATCGCCAGCCCAGTAGTCAGCACTTCGGTGTTGACATGAATATCAATTATGTGGTCATTTTTATATTATAAATTTACTGTTTACAAAACTTTGATTTTTTTTAGAAAAACTAAGGATTTTCTTATCCCAGACATAGATTCCTTAGCCGTATTTGGCAAATATAAAATCCCTTTTCACAGGAGAGTTTTTAGACTTTGTAGGAATTACTAAAGGTAGGTTCCATAAATGTCTTTTCAATGCAAATCTCCATAGGAGTTTTAAATGGTGATTTTTTTAGTCTTCTTCAAGTGAGATTTTATGGGACTTTTTTCTGTGTATATTTGGGGTATAATGCTAAAGATTAAAACTTAAAAATCTTCTGTTGCAATTACCTTTGGGTTAGGGTCAAATTTATGCTAGATTGACTGGACTATATATAAAAAAAAATGCCTGTGAGAATTTATACGAGAATCGGAATTAAAGACTAAATTCTGATAGGCCGAGGCTGCATACTATCATATCCCGCACAAACAAAAGGACACCCCTCTTTAGCAATTGACGTTCACCAAACAGATACACCCATCAACTAATAAGATTTATGACAAATGACATATGACAAAGAACAAACATTATTTATCTTTTACCGTACAATAACCATAAGCGTAAAACCTTAAGAATGATTTTAGCAGAGACATATAATACTGCAATTGTATTATATGTCTCTTTGACTTAAATAAGCCATGGAAGCCCTTCTGAGATTCAACTGAGATAATTTGTTATACATTAAACAACCAAAAATACGTTTTAGATATTTTTTCAACACTTTGAAAAAACTGTAGAACTGTAAGACAACATGTAGAACTGTAAGAAAACAGGAGCATCAAATATATATATGAAAGATTTTTTTCCCTAAACTAGACGCTCTAAAGAACATTTACATGTGTTGCTCGCCTTAGTCTATGTGCATATTCAACAAAGAATACCCTCCGACATTGTTGATGATAATATAATTCATGACAAAATCTCCGTTTTTCTGATCATTTAGTCTGTTTTTCTCTATCTTGTTTGGATTTTTGCTCATAACACAAAACAGGGTAAACAATCTAATTTAAGGTCTATCACCCATATAAAGAGTTACAGTCTACTAACTTATTGAAACAAATCTGACTGGTTAATAGAACTGGACTAAAGTGTTCCTTTTTCTATACAGGAACTTTATCGTGTACTTATAGGTCACCGATGATTTCAAAAAATATTTCAATTTTAATGCCAAAAATGGCAATTTTGCACCAAAGGCAGATAATTTGAAGCTTTTTCAATGATATCTACATTTCAAAAGTCACATTGGGCCAACACGTATTGATTTTTTTGAATGATTTTTGTACCCCATATGATAAAATAACAACTACTAAAGGTAATTTATAAAAAAATGTTATGAAAAATAAATGTTTTTTTCCCTGAAAAAATGTTATGAAAAATAAATGTTTTTTTCCCTGAAAAAATCTGATGACCGCGAGCCTCATTAAGACAAAAAATAATTCTAAGAATTTGTTGGAAGATTACTTCCAAATTGTCTCAATTGTAAATCGTATCTTTTAGATTATTTTAGTTTTATCTATCTATTATAACTTAGGAGATATAAAGCAAAAATGCCCAAACAAACAATTTATTTTTTAGTAAAACTCGTAATCAAAGGGCAGTTCTTCTAATAAGTTGTAGACTGATGATTTCAATTAGAACTTGTCTTGCTGATAATTGTTTTGCACATTTAAAGAACTGGGCCTTTTATAGCTGACTATAGGGTACGGGCTCTGCTCATTCTTGAAGGACATACGGTAACCTATAGTTATTAATTTCTGTCTCATTTGGTCTCTCGTGGAGACTTGTCTCAATGGCAATCATACCAGATCTTCTTTTTTATATTGTCTTGCTGATAATTTTTTGGCAAATTTATAGAAATTGTCTTGCTCTCATTTTTTGCAATGTCTATTATAGATTTCAAGAGGATATCCAAACTTGGAAAAAAGAGTAAAATATGAAGTCTTCTGACATATAGACAATTGGTAGAGCTAAACATTTAAACATTTTTGCTCCTGTCACATTTTCTCTATTTATAACAGTTTTCAAAATATAAACAATACCGGTACTTGCATTTTACCCCTATGTTCTACTATCAGCTATACTAGTCATATTGGCCATCTTGGTTGCAAGTATCAGACATATATTTTAAACAAGATACCCAAATGATGATAATTGTGTCCAAGTTTGTTTTGAGAGAATTTTCTACATCATTTGGTGTTTACTTTTTTCATGGACAATCACACCATTTCTTATTCTTTTACATACAATTATACATATCATACAAAGAAGGTATCAGCTGAGACATGTATGAAAGCAAGTGAAAAAATCATTGATGATATGAGCACCAGAACTTCAACAATTGAAGTTCTGGACGATTCTTAGTATCAGTGTACCTTACAATACACTTTATATGTCTCTGGATATAACTTTGTAAGGGAACCGTCATAAGATCATTCTAGTCAAATTGGTTACATTCAAATGTATTTCATAGGTTTATGGAAAAAGTGTACAAATAGTATTTGTAACACACATTTTAATATTTTGTATACTGAATTAATAGCAAAAGATGTTTGTCTATAAATATCTGTAGTTTATTAAGATCACAGTGAATGTTATGTTTTATTTTCATAATCGACAAAAAAATGTTCATTTTAAATGTATTTAAGAAATGAATGCTTCTTTTTGTAAATTTATTGGGGTGTAAAAGCGTTGACCGAAGTACATTTTGTATGAAGCGCGGAAGCGCTTTATTCTAAAAATGTACGCACGGTCAACGCTTTTACAACCCTATAAAGTTACAAAAAGAAGCATTCAATACTTATAATTACATTTTTTAGCTAGGATTATAAAAACACGATTTTCATGAAGTTTAATTTTTAAATTCACCTGTGCACTTCATTGTGGGACCTCGTGTCATCATGAATGAAATGTTATTGTCTCACGCAATTGCTTACGGAATAACATGTGATGTGCAATTAGCCAATCAGAATAACGTATTATAATGAAATATACATCTAATGTAATTATATATCAATAAGAATTTATAGCGGAATAAAAACATTAACGGTACCAATTTTCCTGCACCTGATGCGCCTTTAGACAATATATGTCCCTTCAGTGATGCTCAAAAGTATATAAAAGGTGGTAAATCTGCTAAAAGCTTGCATTAAGTAAATTCGATTTGACAATGATTATCAAACTTAAAAAATATTCAACCAGGAAATTATACCATAGGGCTATTGCATGAACATATTCGATATTCAATATTGCCCAATAATCATTCAAATACCCTTTTATTGTAGAACATGATATTTGAAAATAAAAATTGGTTTAAACTAAGATTTTGTCTTTGAATTTTGAAGATTTATTGCACTAGTGCAATATCAGAATTTATTGCACGCTTACCTTTTGGTTACTTTCTGTGGGAAATATTATATTGCTATACAATAAAATGTATAATCAAGGATTTGTATAGTAAGATCTTACTATACAAATCCTTGGTATTATGGAATCGAACAAAACTTTATTTAACTTTTTTTTATTTAAAAAGTTCTACTTGAAAGAGACAGGGGTTTTTGTTACTTAGACTCTATTTTTATATAGAGTAAAGGTATTTCTCAATCAAGCCAACTGTATATTAAATTTTGTGATGAAAAAAAGAAGAAATAATAAGATCTTTGAGTGTATAGAAAAAAAATGATATTGCAAAATGTGGAAAATGAAAAAAAAACCTTTGAAGTTATTGACACAATATATAAATGATGAAGGATGAATTAAGGGCGATACATAGATACATCATGATACACGAGGAATCAACTGACTGAGTGATTGATATTATGTTAAACAATAAAGACAAAATGAAAGACAAAAGGAAATACTATAATCAGATTAAAATTCACCTTTTTTTTCGTTTTTTTGAGAATGATATTTTTATTGTAATCTAGGTTTCCTAATGTGAATCCGGTGTTATATAAATCTTACAATATAGAAGCTTTGATAATCTTAGTTTCTTTTGATATTTATCAAAAAATTATATTCGAATTAAAATTGATGTGTGAGAGAAAAAGTAAGATACTTTTTCGTCAATATGTACATTTGATTGTTCATTAATCTACTAAGTCACAGTATGATAAACTCTGTTGATCATGATATTTAAAGTCATATGAAACTTCAAATTAAAAAAAATGATACATTTTTATTAGTAAATGATTAGTTTTTATTATAAAACTTATGTACATATACTTTTTTCTCAAGATATTCTATTATTTGTCAAAATTTCGAAGATTTTTTATTATTATTATTTGTCGTTTCCAGTAAACAATTCGTCGATATGTTTTCTTTATACAGCGAACTCAGCGTGATCTTTCTTGTAAAAACCCGGTAATCGTTATACGCATAGATCTTTCATTGAAATAAATATTATCTTATTGAACATGCTAAATACGTGCTTACTATCCATGCATCTTTGTTGATTGTTTATTATAAGGTGACAATCGATAAACTACGGCTTAAAAACACGACAATTAATTAGCTGCCATATTTTTATATCACAACAAACCGAGAGGAAAACAATTGACGATTATACGATATAGATGGGAAAAATGATACAATCGTGCACAGAAGACTATAAGTTTATGATATATACTTGCATTGGTTCAATAATTGGATAAGCTATATTTTTCACAAGTTACTCGTTTAATATGACTTTAACTGAAATTGATAGTGAACTACTATAAATTATTGTAGTCAATAGGAAAACAACGAAAAATCTGTTTCTGTAGTTATTTCATGGAAAATGTTCCCGCACTTTTCAAATAGATATGGCTTGAAATTGCAAGACTTACATCGGCTAGAATAGGATTATACGTTCACTGTCATTTAAATTATAAAATTCATTGAAAAGAAGTTAAGCAAATAAAACTAACTAGAAATTAACCAGTCAAAAAAGTTAAAAGGAGTTTTTTGCCTTGTTTTTTAACTTTGAAAACTGGAGTGATTGGCGTTATACACCCCTTTCAGCAGTATTGTTCAATTTCGTTGCTGTCAGCTTTTATTGGTGGATGTAAGCGGATTGCCCAGGGAGAAGCACCGACTCTTTTTAGGTAAACTGACTTTTTAAAAGCATGAATCAATATAACTACTGACAAATATTTTACACAACAAAATTAATGTTTGTGTTTGGTAAACATAATTTTACATCATACAAATTGATGAGTCTGTCCTAAATATAACATTTAGAAGAATACAAAAGAAAATATTATAAGATGGCAACATAAGGAACGAATAAGGAATAAGTAACGAATAAAGAAGAAAGAAGAAGTAACGAATAAGGAAGAAGGAAGAAGTAACGAAAAAGGAAGAAGGAATACATAACAAAATTGACGAACACATAGATTCTTTGGAAGAAGTAAAAGAAGTTAGCAGTAACATTAACTTTACTTTCCGCTATATAGAGGATGTTTTTTCACAAAATAATTCAAAATTTGGTGACAATGTTGATTGGATCTATCCAATCGAACTTGTTATAAATGATACAACAGATATAGTCAAGTCCGCCTCATATTCTTGCCTTACGTATAGAAATTGACAATTGCGGTCGGTTGAAAACAACCGATTACGACAAAAGAGGTTATTTCTACTTCCCAATTGTGAATTTTCCAGCAACACCTGCATATGGAGTGTATAGCTCCCATTTGATTCGATATTCCCGGGCATGTATTTCCGATCGTAATTTTCATGATAGTTGATTGCTGACAAAAAAGCTATTAAAGAGTTTCAACTGATGAAGAAGAAGCCATTCCCTCGTAAGTTGTACATTTTTGTACGGACGCCATCATAAGTTGGTTGACTTGTTATGGAATATCCGTTTCACAGATTATAACAGATCGGTTCTTAGTGTTGTAACTACAATCATCTTCCCTTTCCCCGAATTTGACTTCTTACCGGGTATGTACTTGCACGAGCAACATGACGAGTGCCGTAAGTAAAGCAAGATCTGCCTACCTTTCTGGATCATCTCCATTTTTTGGTTTTCGTGTTGCTCTGTTTATTTTTTATTTTTTGTTTCTTTTTGAGCAACAGCGTTTTCAGTTTAATTTCGGATTTGACTAGTAGGTCGAACAACGGAGTTTCTTTATAAAATCCTGCTGACTGCAATTGGCGATTGCCAAATAAACGTTTAACGATCGAGTAGTAACAAAATGGATCTGTTAAGTTAATACAAAACAGAAATCAATAAACTTGCTGGAAAGGTGGTATACTGTAAACAAAAGGTGCAAACATTTGTACTCCATATCCGGATTTCGACAATAATTGTCTCTTCAGTGATGTTAGGAATCGAAACGGTTTTTGGAAAGCCATATAATTAAGCTCAATTAAGGAGAAACTCTTGAATTTTTAAGAGTCGAAATAGGATGAAGGCATCATATTAACCCGAAGACAAAAATGATACAAGCCCAAACGAAAATATATAAACAAGTCTAAATTGAAATCAATGTTCAAACCTATGATTGCGTTGGATAAAAAAAATCGCAATTTTATATGTGTGCATGCAAAACAAATATCTTGGTTGAGGGGTTAAAATATAGCACAAGCAACATTTCCGCAAAGAAAAATGCAATAGCTTACTACGTTTAAAAAAAACACAGTGGTATAAGCATGATGAGTAAATAGATACCATGATTTAAATTTTGTATTTATGCCATACGCGCGGTTCAGAAAATCATTTGATTATCAACATACATGCCGAAAGTAACATTAGATTGAAAAAGGATAACATTTTTATTTGTTGATTGTACGATAACAATTATAATAACGTAACTTATAGTTTGCAAATGTAATTCAATAGGGAGAATATAGTTTGCTATAAAAGAAATTGAAGATAATGAGTGTTATGAAGGAAGTTCATTTTGAAAACAAACCAGGTTCACGAAGTGACAGAATTCTTTAACATGGATTTTACCAATTTGCATCCTGAACAGGTTAGTTACTGCAATTATAAACTTGTTTTTGAAAAAAAACGAATTAGAGGAAATGAAAACTCAAAGATTAAAATAATCAAATTTTTGAGGAAATTAAATGCGACAAAATGTGATCAACCGCCTACGCTATGTTTCCGCATAGGGTTTAAAATTCAGTTTATGTGAGAGTAACGTCGAAACATTCGATATTATAGCGATCACCTGAATAATTATTGTATTATGTCCTATACTCATATGGAACTATTTACAATATATAATAATCGACACCTCTTTCAACTTTGTAGTTGTTATGGCTTTCAAACCTTTTACATCTGAACATAGTTTTGTGTAGCCGTAGCGGGCGTCTGGCGTATAAAAATATTTATTAACCTGTTACCTTTTGATGGCTATTATTCGTTTGTTTCTCTGTCCTATATTTGCTCCCATTTATCTGTTTATTTATTGTAACCCTGTCGTGTAATGTTGTCATTTTAATTTTATAATTAACACTGCCATTTAAGCGGGAGGTTTGGCATGCCACAAAACCAGGTTCAACCCACCATTTTTTTCTTCTTAAAATGCCCTGTACCAATTCAGAAAAATGGCCATTGTTACATAATAGTTCGTTTCTGTGTGTGTTATATTTCGGTGTTTTCTGAGACAACGTGGGGCCAAATGACATACACATATAAAGTAAGAAATATTTATTTGGCAAAAGTACAAAATTGTACGGCCACGGCTTGACAAAGAATGGGACTGCCGAGAAACATAATTGGCAAGTCCCTAGTATATATAATTAAACCTTATAGTCCATTCCTTATTCCCACATTATTGTCCATTCCTTATTCCTTATTTTCACATTATTGTCCATTCCTTATTCCTTATTTCCACATTATTCTTATTCCTTATTTCCACATTATTCTTATTCCTTATTTCCACCTTATTGTTATTCCTTATAATGTCATTTCCTTATATATCAATATAATATCCTTATTAACATTATTGCTTCCAAAATATATCGGATGCTGGCCCTGGGAAACAGAAGCTCAGCGGATACATAATTCCATTATAAGAAGCATAATATATTTGTAGATGTTGTGTCGCTATTTTCGCCATTAAATGGTCGGAGTCTTTGTCTGAAGCCGTGACGAAGGATTGGGATTACAATGGTCGGAGTCTTTGTCTGAACCCGTGACGAAGGATTGGGATTACTATCGGAATAAGCTACCAGTCGTTTCAACCTGAAAAATAGAACAAAAACAGCAGAAAAACGAAAAACATGATATAACATTTTAACACGTGCATATTAACTACATTTTAGGAGTATGTCTTTAATCTAAGTGGTGGGTGGGTGGGTAACTTTTGAAACAAACATTAGTTCATTCATACGGAACCCAATTGTTTGCGTCTTCCCTCTGCTGTATCGTACGTGGTAAAGAAAGAATGATGACGTCACAGTTATCAAGGTTAAAATAATTAACGTGACTCATAATACATAACAAGTTCCACCACGTGTGCAAAGCGGGACAACTCCCAAAACGTAAGCCCACTTTCCTCCGATAACCGGATTTATTCTTCATAGGAATAAATCTTATTATCTGAGACAACGTGGGGCCAAATGACATACACATATAAAGTAAGAAATATTTATTTGGCAAAAGTACAAAATTGTACGGCCACGGCTTGACAAAGAATGGGACTGCCGAGAAACATAATTGGCAAGTCCCTAGTATATATAATTAAACCTTATAGTCCATTCCTTATTCCCACATTATTGTCCATTCCTTATTCCTTATTTCCACATTATTGTCCATTCCTTATTCCTTATTTCCACATTATTCTTATTCCTTATTTCCACCTTATTGTTATTCCTTATAATGTCATTTCCTTATATATCAATATAATATCCTAATTAACATTATTGCTTCCAAAATATATCGGATGCTGGCCCTGGGAAACAGAAGCTCAGCGGATACATAATTCCATTATAAGAAGCATAATATATTTGTAGATGTTGTGTCGCTATTTTCGCCACATGGTCGAATTCAGTGGCTATACCAAGAGTTATTGGACACTTAGTTCGACCACCGCCACCAATGCGGTAGCGACACAACACATCCGCCGTGACCGTACTTTTAAATGACCATACATATATTTATATCTAAATTACCCTGTAATAAAATAAGAAAAACAATTGCCCACATGAGATAAAGTAACGCCGTCAGATGTGAATATACCGGGCGTATTATATATTTCAGGCTATTTTATGTAACAACCTCCCAATTGTATACATAGCTAAGCGGCAAAGGTGTACATTCTTGTGGCTGCTTAATTCGTGCTTATTGGTTTTTACCATATCTTTGATTCAAATTGAAACTGAATCCATTATTCCTACATATATTCAAACCTTTAAAACTTAGAACACATGAACACTGATACTTGTCACCAAAGACAGAGAATAAGGGAACTTTAACCTTTGGTCTTTGCATTTCATACTTTTAACAATATTTTAGTTTAGTTTCTGTTATTTCTATACATGTACCATAGCAACATTGATCCATTTTTGAGAATGAGATAACAATATTAGCAAAATTTTGCAACATGATCTTTCTTTACGGATAACAGTTAGCTGTCCTATAAACCCTTTTAATTTGTTTCAAGTGATATATAAGCAATAAATATAGTTACATGCGATAAAAGTGTCTTAAGTGTTTCTAAAAGTGGTGGCCAAATGATATCATATTTATACAATTTACGGAACGCTTCGAAAGCCACTACACCTGTACACTGTGTATATGATGTATCTACTTGATACAAATCGAAATATATTTAATTAAAAAGACACAATTTCCAGACACTAATGTCCCATCAAGGTATCTACTTGATACAAACTTAATTATCCTTAAAAGACACAATTTACAGACACTGTGTCCTATCAACATATCTACTTGATACAAACTAAATTATCCTTAAAATACACAATTTACAGACGCTGTGTCATATCAATGTATCTACTTGATACAAACTAAATTATCCTTAAAAGACACAATATGCAGATACTGTGTCCTATCAATGTATCTACTTGATACAAGCTAAATTTTCCTTAAAAGACACAATTACAGACACTGTGTCCTATCAATGTATCTACTTGATACAAACTAAATTATCCTTAAAGGACATAATTTACAGACGCTGTGTCATATCAATGTATCTACTTGATGCAAACTAAATTATCCTTAAAATACACAATTTACAGACACTGAGTCCTATCAATGTATCTACTTGATACAAACTAAATTATCCTTAAAAGACACAATTTACAGACACTGAGTCCTATCAATGGATCTACTTGATACAAACTAAATTATCCTTAAAAGACACAATTTACAGACGCTGTGTCCTATCAATGTATCTACTTGATACAAACTAAATTATCCTTAAAAGACACAATTTACAGACACTGTGTCATATCAATGTATCTACTTGATACAAACTAAATTATCCTTAAAAGACACAATTTACAGACACCTGGTCCTATCAACATATCTACTTGATACAAACTAAATTATCCTTAAAAGACACAATTTACAAACGCTGTGTCATATCAATGTATCTACTTGATACAAACTAAATTATCCTTAAAAAAAAACAATTTACAGACACTGAGTCCTCTCAATGTATCTACTTGATACAAACTAAATTATCCTTAAAAGACACAATTTACAGACACTGAGTCCTATCAATGTATCTACTTGATACAAACTAAATTATCCTGAAAAGACACAATTTACAGACACTGTGTCCTATCAATGTATCTACTTGATACAAACTAAATTATCCTTAAAAGACACAATTTACAGACACTGTGTCCTATCAAAGTATCTACTTGATACAAACTAAATTATCCTTAAAAGACACAATTTGCAGGCACTGTGTCATATCAATGTATCTACTTGATACAAACTAAATTATCCTGAAAAGACACAATTTACAGACGCTGTGTCATATCAATGTATCTACTTGATACAAACTAAATTATCCTTAAAAGACACAATTTACAGACGCTGTGTCATATCAATGTATCTACTTGATACAAACTAAATTATCCTTAAAAGACACAATTTGCAGACACTGTGTCCTATCAAAGTATCTACTTGATACAAACTAAATTATCCTTAAAAGACACAATTACAGGCACTGTGTCATATCAATGTATCTACTTGATACAAACTAAATTATCCTTAAAAGACACAATTTACAGACGCTGTGTCATATCAATGTATCTACTTGATACAAACTAAATTATCCTATTAAAAAAGACACAATTTACAGACACTGTGTCATAACATTGTATCTACTCGATACAAACTAAATTATCCTAAAATGACACAATTTACAGACACTGTGTAAATATTCGTCCTGATAGATATGCCTGAAATATTTGCCACTGGACGTTAATCAACAATCAATCAATCCTATTAAAATATCTACTTGGTACAGAGAAAATTTATGGTCTAATAAATTATCTGAATTAATGAAATATTGGAATACCCTTTAACAAGCATTGTGATAGTAATTTCAAACAGAAACAAGAAGATTTCTACCAAAATAAAATTAAATCTGAACTATCTAGGATAAAAGATGGAAACTGTGGTTAACTTTTTATTTTATCACTAAATTAAGAATAAGTGCACACTCATTAGCAATAGAAACTAATAGGTATGCAAGACCAACAATACCCTCTAATGAGAGATTTTGTAAATTTTGCACAGTAAAAATTGAAAATGAGATTCATTTCTTGAGTGAATGTCCGCAATATAAGAAATTTAGGTCTAAGTATAAAATTAATGATATTAATTCAAATAATTTGGATGAAAATTCTTCCAAAATGTTAAATCCTATCTCTGAAAAGGATAAAAAATATATTTGTATGTATATTGAAGAAGCTCTTCATATGAGAGACCACCGTACCGTTTCATCAGAGAATAATCTTTTACATAATTCGTGCATATACACATAATTCTTATATCTTATATAGGTGATTGTGTATTTTAAGTAAATTTATGAAAATTTGAGTAACAAATTAATGATATACAAGTTTATGGTATCAATATCATAACTTGTGTCAAGTTTGACGACTGTTTATTTTAAATAGCAACCAAAGAACAGTTATCTATGTGAAACATAACTTGTTTGTCCCTCAATTTGAACTTAAATAATACAACTATGGCTAGTATTGGAACAAGTTCTAAAAGCAAACAAAAATATCATATCTTTCATAAATTACCCATTCGTGAACCAGCCTCATATTGAGGGACCCTACAATTTATGGCAGGATGAGGACCATTGCATCTCAAACATTTATGAATGTATCGACATTGTGGTAACATACATGCACCTATGTTATTGAACTCGTAAAACATTTCCTGTTACTGTTAACCATATTAACCCCATAACTAGGTGCATTTGGCTGCACTGTATGAATATATAACATCCAAAGTTCTTGGTCAACAGTAGCCCATGACATATCTGAATTGCTAACTTTCTTTAAACGAAACTGTTGATTATGGTCCTTCGAACCTGGCCCAATATTGAACGACTTGCACCCAACTTAACCGAATACATACATGTTAAAATATCTTATGTATCTTCTAAATGTACACCAACATAAATACTTATGTAAATAAGGAAAGCATCTATCCATGTGTAAAAATCAGTAATCTTTTCACGTGGTTTAGTTTGGATAATCAGCTGTTCATTTGTATCTACAGTTAGAGAATTTGATTGCTCTGTGATTGAATTTGTATTAAAGCAATATACCTAAACCTACCTATTCACCTTAAATATTTTGTTCTGAGTTTTTGTGAAACATTTAAACATAGATTATCATTTACACTAGTTATTGGCAAAATATTAGAACTTAGTGTTATACCTGTATCATACAGTACTCAGTAGCTGGAGAGTGAATAAGGGCATTGACAATCTGAACAACTTCATTTTTTAAGTTCTGGAGTCATCATACATGTAGCTGAAACTTGCGTGGAAGTATGCTGTCCAACGACAGTGCTAGATCTGTTTCTCAACGTTGTCGGTTACGTCCCTCTTTTGTCTCTTTGGCTGCATTTATAACTTTTAGAGGGCCTTTGTGACATACGTACTGTTTTCCCCATTTCCATAAGATCTTTGGTTTTTAAAACTGAAAAATTACTACAATAATATCAATGAAACGACCGTTGAAAAGTTAAAATAGATATACAACTCGTCTAAACATCAACCCAACAATGTTAGATCTGTAAATTTGCTTTCGCAAATTATAAAGATATATATTTTAATTTTTATAAACTTCATACATTTATTCATTATTGGTTTCTCTTTAAATTGCTTGCTGTGTAGCAGATGAAACATTTCATATAACGATAGTTTTAAAATCGCAGACGTCCATGCGACACTTGTCTTTAAAACCATGTGCGCAGTTTTTATCTGAAATTACGGGTCTGTTAAAATTTCTATTTTTGGAAATATAACTCATGATTTCCACTGAATTAAACCAACAATTAAAATTTTCAATGAAATGTTTAGAAACTCTTTACAGAAGAAACAACAAAATATATAAAATCTTTAACACTATTTTATACTGGATCAAAACCATGTGCTTTTCTATCTTTCAAACTTTCCGAACCTTTTCAGTAAAATAATATTTTTTGAAAGACATCCATTTCATATACCAAATCAAAGAAATAAAATTCAATATTCAACTAAATTTGTTATAATTTGAATAACTTTTGAAACAAACATTAGTTCATTCATACGGAACCCAATTTTTTGCGTCTTTCCTCTGCTGTATCGTACGTGGTAAAGAAAGAATGATGACGTCACAGTTATCAAGGTTAAAATAATTAACGTGACTCATAATACATAACAAGTTCCACCACGTGTGCAAAGCGGGACAACTCCCAAAACGTAAGCCCACTTTCCTCCGATAACCGGATTTATTCTTCATAGGAATAAATCTTATTATGTTGTAGTTCTCTTATATTTGATACGTTTCCCTCAGTTTTAGTTTGTAACCCAGATTTGTTTTTTCTTTATCGATTATGAATTTTTAACAGCGGTATGCTTCTGTTGCCTTTATTTAACCACATTTGAAGTAGTTTTACTTTATTTCATAAAAGATTTAAACACCTGCGAATGTTAGATTTGTTAACCCTTCAACAACTCTATCGTGGAATCGGTAGGGAATTCTCAACCATTGGTATTTTATCAAACATGTAAAATCTTGAGTAAAACATATAGAAGTTTTAAAACGAATAAAGACGATTATTTCTCGCCTTAAAGATTTGTTACCGTTTTGTTATGGTTTTTGTTAGAATCTGTAGGGCTAGTAATTTTTCTTGGTCTAATTCACGACAGTCAGGTTTGATGGCAGATTAAAATATGTTTATTCATCTGCGACACAGTTATTCCAACTAATGACAATGTCAGCCACGCTTTAAAACATATATCTTTTAGTTAATTAACTTCCATCAAGGCAATAACAAGCAATATATATCAACGAACATCATAATAGCAACGCAAGATCTGGAACATCGTATCATCTTAGAGATATATACTCCATATTCACGCACTTTCACTACGTAGAAAAAGAAGTCCGCAAATAGAAAGCTTCAATGAAATTGTAAAGTTTGTTTCTGAATTGATCTTTGTTATAGATTGTTAGTCAACATGAGGCTGACTAAATTTTTACCTAAAAGCTGATTTTACAGAATAAATTTGATAAATGACATAACTTGTGCTTGAGCGTAGCCATTAAGATATCCGATATTTTTTTTCAGAATGTCCACATCATCATTTTTTTTCAATTTCCAACACTTAGTGGCTATTTCCATAGATCATTTATTTTTATTTTGAACAGATGACATTAATGCAGAACAAAACACAATTCTGTTCAGAAATATTCATAGTTATATACGCCATGTACAAAAAACTTTTTATATATTGATACATATCGTAACATGCACTTGTATGCATCTGTATATTTTTGAATATTATTTGGAGAGGATTATGATAATGTGTACTATTGTTTTTCTGTTTGTCTTTTTCATTTTTAGCCATGGCGTTGCCAGTTTGTTTTAGATTTACGAGTTTGACTGTCCCTTTGGTATCTTTCGTCCCTCTTTTATGATAAATTGTTATAATGTGTAGCCAATCAATTTGCTTCGACATTATAATATGTTTAAATTAAAATAACTGTATCTGAGATATATCAATTATTTTAAGTTAAATGGTTTAGATGTTTCAATTTAGACTGAAATAGATAGAAATTTGAGGTTATTGTCAAAAAAATTAATGCTGCACTTCCAAGCCTTAAAATCTTTCTCCTAAATTAGACAATCATCAATATTTAACTTAAACTGAATGTTACAAATATCTTATTGTAGCTCACTGTTATGGAAACAAGAAAAATAGAATAAAAGTCGTAACGTGGAAGATTACAATTTGGTGTTCTTTGGTATCGAATATTTCATCCAAATTGCGTTAAATTCGAGATTGATTTTGTTGGCAAAACTAAGTACTTTTCATAATTCAATATTCATGATGCCAAAAACGTCCGTTTTGTGTAATTCAAATAATTTAAACATATGAATCTATATATTATAATTTTATTGTTAGGAGTACACAAATATTTTATAATACAAAAACAGACTCAAAATTTATCGTAATACTATATAGTTACCAAAAGAAGAGAAAATAATGAGACGAGATATAACACAGAATAAGTAAATTTTTAAGACAAAAATGCATTTAAAATTGTGTCAACAGGTGAATATTTAAAGATTAAAAAATCTATAACTTTCTTCAATAGAGAAATAATAGTTTACATTTAAATAGTAAAACCAGTTGTAAATAGATATAACATAAAAAGACACACTATAAAATATCAATTGAAACGGTTTAAATATATAGAACACATATTAACAAAAACAATGAAAACACACACTGAACAACTAAATTCAATCTATGACACAATATAATTGTTTAAAAATTTAAGATAATTAAATCATTTAGTTTTTGATCTGTATACGTATAACCAATAAATTGCAAATATGTCTCCAAATTGATGATTTAAGAAAAGAACTTACCAAATTGTGAACTGCGATTAAACAATCCAATATGGTGTATATCACGAATCTTCCTGAACTGAAACCTAGTTAAAAACAAAAACTAATTACCAAAAAAAATCATGCATCATAGACTAAAATCAATTTAAACATATCTCCGGGATTAAATGTTTTAACTCCGCGGACAGTCAAAGAAGAAAAGACTAGTTTTACTTTTTTCTTAGGAAAATTCTTGTCCACAATTAGAAGAAGTTTACTTATTTAAATTCGCCGACATATTTTCCGTATACATAGTGACCTGAGCGTAACCCTCCTCGTAAAAATCCAGTGATCGCAATACGCATGGATCTGTCATTAAGATAAAAAATTATCTGATTGTACATGTTAAACACATTGCTCAATACCCATGTTTTTTGTTATTTGTTTACTATAAAGTGACAATGGGTAAACTTCAGCTTTAAAACACGGCATGTAATGAGCAGCCCTATTTGTTAAATCATAAGACAGAGAGAAAAAACAATTGACGATTAAACGATATATTTGTGTAACAAATGAGAAATTGGTGCACAAAGGACTAATATTATTATATAAACATGCATTGGATCAAGAATTGGACAAACTTTATTCTTCACCACTCACTCGTTTCATATGACTTAAAAATAACAGTATCAACAGGCAGAAAGACAATTAGGATTTAACCTTATGATATGTAACATGTATCATGTTAAATGTACGTAAATAAAGCAATCTTTAAACAGAAAACAACATGGATGTGTATATATACATCCCAAAACAAAACATTCGAAAATAAAATAAATTTAGTTATGTTTTAATTTGTTGATGATTAACATTTGGACATTGAAGACAATCATCAAGCTCAATTGATATCGATGGTGTATCTTTCTTCATTGTGGAATGATATGTTTATCAAAAGCATCTAACATGTCTAAACGACTATTGACATATTTGTTGACCATGTTGATCATTCATTACGGATATTACATCCTGATGAGTTGAAATGCTGATTTTAAATTTGAATTATTTGTTTTGGATGAACATTTGCATGATAACGGTTGTTTTTGTCTATTTTGCTACGTTAACAATTTTTCAAAATAATAAACTTCTATTAGTTCCATAAAGGGCTAATAAATCCAATGTACCATGTGATTTTAAACTTGCAAATATTTTGTTGAAATCTATTTGTTCGGTATGTTCTCCGATTAACTGTTTACAAATTTTTTCTATCAATAGATGGAAATATTTGTGATGATGATAAATGATACTTGACCGTAAAAATTGTACAGTTTGTAGATCCTTTAAATTTTCTGATCTTTCGTTCATCTTGTCCAGTTTATGATTGCATAAAAAACGTAAAAAATGAGTATAGGTTTCAGCATGCAAAGACCATACTGCAAAACTATTAGGTTCGACATTATTTTGAGATCTTATATGATTTTCGAGATCTTTCACCTCATTTATGGTACAGTTAGATTTTCGGATAATTTTGTAAGAATCCATATGAAATTTCAAAGCCGTTTGTCTGAAATTATATGACTTTAAAATAACTTTGCTGACGACAGATTGATTATGAAATACTGATGGCATTTCAGAATAGTAAACAGCATTACCAATCCACTTAAGAGCAACACCAAGAACATTTAGGCTGTCATCATATCTCTTTTGGTTATAAAACCACGAAGCTAAATTTAATTTTGCCGTGATTTTGTCAATTCTATTCCCACACAATATAAACTGTAAATTTTAATTATTGACAATATATTCATGTTTGTTCGTCTTAGCTTTTGAATATTTAATCAACTGATAACAAGGATATAGGAAAAGGTATTTGTGTATTGGTATGTCACATAAGTTAGTTGCAGTTTGAAGATTTACTGCGCAATGTTCTACGCATTTCAATCCCATATAGATAAGACTTTTATAGAAACACAAAAACTCTAGACGATAAGCATCACAGTTTTTAGCTATTTCCCAATCTTTGCCACTTATTTCCTTGTCTCTTTTGTTTAAAGTTGAAAAAGGATTCAGCCTGCAAAATTGATCGCACAATGTTACTTCTTGCTGCATTCAAAATTTGTAAAAGCTCTGAAATTGCTTTTGTTGGATATTTGTCAAGGTATATATTGCTTGTTTGGACGAAAAAGTTCGGAATGTTTTGAGTTTGAACGCAGCCCGTTATGAATTCAATGCATATTACTATGCATAATATTATATTTGATGGCTGCCAAATTGTTTTTTCATTACTTTCAGATACCCAAAACACTGATGTTTTCATTATATATGACGAAAATACAGATTCGAAATCGCATCTCCTTGCTTTTAAAATTTCCTTAAATAGTACTTTCAACCGCAATATGTCATTAACTGTGTATGGTTAAATGATTTAACTAAGGCAGTTTCTGCTTGTGAAAATGATAATCTCCATTCGTGGCAAATTTGATTTTTTTTAATTCTATAACACGTAGAATATTTTTTGTATTTTTGTTCTTCTAATAAACATAACAAACAAAACGTTAGTGCTTAATAGGCACTGCTCATCATTGTAGAGGTAAGATATCAATTGAGATCAAGATATTCGCAAAACGCTCAAGCATATTCATTAGGTTGATCGTATATCTTTTACGTTGAAGTACTGTTGTCAGGTAAAAAAATACTTTAAAAAAATCCATAACATGACAAAGGATTACATAAGCTTTAGAAACAGGAACAGGAAGAAAGGTAAATAAGATCGCGTTTTCTCTGGGTTTTTTTTTATCGAGAATAAACAATTTCCCTTTTTTTCATATTATATACCTGCACATTATCACTTTTGATATATATAGCGCATCGTTTGGTTTATTTAAAATAAAGACGGCTTAAATGAACGAGATAGATATATCTTTCAATGTTTTAAAAAAGGTGAAATAACAAAAATACTGAACTTTGAGGAAAATTCAAAACGGAAAGTCCCTAATCAAATGGCAAAATCAAATGATTAATAAAACAAATAAAACTGAAAAGATTTCCATTAAATCTCCTTTAATGCATGATAATCCGACATTCAACGCTTTCCATTTAGTGGCATAATAATGGTAGCCTCAAACTATAATCTTTAACAAAGAGCCAGGGCCATTTTCCCGTGAATTCTTTTCATTCGATAAGATAGGTAAATCATGTTTAAATAGCCAAATAGATGGTAATAATAGTACATGATCATACGTCACATTATTTATTTTTATACCTTGAACAGGTATTTCTACCAAAAACAAGGCCAATAGTATTGACTTTTTATATTGCATTTGTTTAATTGTCAAACCCCTTTATGCGCATAAGGTACATATCACGTAACTTGTCTACAAGCCAAATAATATCGAACAAATTCAAATGGGATGCTGTTTTTCTCATTTTGAATATATGATATCTGTATTTGTCTTTTAATGTATTATCGTCTATAAGATAAGATAAAAGAATATAATAGTTCAACCGGAGAACATCCTACATCAGTTGGTAACAGAACACCCTGTGTTACTAAAACATGTTATACGACCTTTTATGGCATTTTAACAAATCGGCCGTTGGTTGTGATACAGATGCAATAGCTTCTTGATGCTTTACCTACAATTACGATTTGTAATGTAGTTGATTTGTTCTGTGGTGTTGTTTTATTTTCTGATGACTTTTGTACCAGTGCAGGGACGATGGTAAAAATGTCATTACTATAGTATCTACATGTACACAGACTGACAGTTCGTGAATTTGCGATAAAACTGCTGTTAACTGCATTTGTTACACATAACACTTTGTTCAAAAAAAGGTTTCGAATATTTTATGTGTTGTTTTGGAACTTGTATGGAATGGCCTCATTTTAAGTTATGTGTATATTACACACGCAGCATTTGGGCTTCATTGCTATATAATAAAGTATCGTGTTATTGGTTATGTACAGGCATAAGTTTGACGGCAGTTGTTCCGTGCATAAATGTTATAAATGTGAACATTGAATAGAAAGTAAGTCAAGAGTATGAACAGTCATAGGAATGCACACAATAAGCGATACATTATGTTTTCTTTATTTAAATGATACTAGAACACACCCGCGAAATCGCGGGCATTCAGAGCGTAGTTGAAAGTATGTAAAGTGTTGTTGGAAGAATTATGTAAAATATTGAATGACTAGAGAATTTCAGCAAAAGTATCATAAGTCAAAGGTTATTGGGGACAGGAGAATGTGTTGGGTTTTTTTTTATCCCTCCTCCTCCTTTATTTCCAAAATTCCCAATTTGGGTTTTCTATCAATTTCAATATGAACATAATACATTTAGTGGGGAATTTCAGAAAAAGTATCATAAGTCATAAGTTATTGGGTACAGGAATTTTTTTTTTATATCCCTCCTCCTTTATTTCCAAAATTCCCAAATTTTGGTTTTCTATCAATTTCAATATGTCGAACATAATACATTGAGTATGTTATGAACATTTTTAAAAGTAAGGAGCCTGTAATTCAGTGTTTGTCGTTTGTTTATGTTTACATATTTGTTTTTCGTTCATTTTTTGTACATGAATAAGGCCGCTTGTGTTTTCTGGTTTGGATTGTGTTACCTAGCTGTTCGGGGCCTTTTAAAGCTGAGTATGCGGTATGGGCTTTGCTTGATGTTGAAGGTCTTATGGTGACCTCTAGTTTTTAATTTCTGTGTCATTTTGGTCTCTTGTGGAGAGTTGTCTCAACATGGCTATCATACCACATCTTCTTTTTTTGTAATCAATAAATTTTGTAAAAGATTTAATAGCTGAAAGGTGTCAAAAGTTCACTTGAATAATTTTAGCGCTTATCTGTATATTATGAACATTCATTACTGTACTAATCGATCAATGGTGGTCATTGATATAGCATATAGACCCTCTCTATTTAATAAACTATGTGACCGCCGTGGATAGTAAACTTGAAAATGATAATAGATAGAATTCTTAATATACAGTATACAGAGAGAAAAAAACGCAAACCTAACCGGAAGTCTAATCAAACTTAAAAATTCGTCCAATGACGGGACAATATCCGGATGCCTTTTTTCTCGTTTTTCTCCCAAAATAACTCAATCTGAATAATCATATGAATGGATGACAAATGCGACTATGCGCTGTACCTATATGATACAGAGGCATGTTGATCAATTTAGTGTGGAAAGAAGAGAAGCGACACCAAAAATGAGGTCTTCTCGTTTAATAGTATAGATAATAGTATACTATAAAGTCAAAATGAACCAGAATGACTCTATGAATTAAGCCAACATCCGAAAAAATATCATAGAAACATTAAAATTTGATATAACAACACAAAAAATGCAAAAAGTCGTAGCGAGATTTGAACCTTATCTTCAAAATTTGATATAACAACACAAAAAATGCAAAAAATCATAGCGAGATTCGAACCTTATCTTCAAAACAGTCTTTGATTAGTAGTTCTATGCTCTACTGATGGAGCCACGGTGACGCTTGATAATAATGTCTTATTTAGGATCTATATCAGTACAATTTAGCGATGTTACAATTTTTTTTTATTAAAAAGTTGTTTTTTATGTAATAAGGACATACCAAACCAATTTGAATTTTGAGGGATTAAATAGTATAAATTACAACAGTCACAAAAAACATCACTTTTTTTTGGTTTGAAATGTCCTTCTGGGGGGATTCCCTGTTTTTCCCACCTCAAATCACCATAAATTCCGAATATGGGACTTTCATCCTTTTTGAGGGTTAAATCAACTATTCATTACACCTATCATAATATATGTAAATCGAGGTTTTGATCAAAAAGCATTTAAATTTTTGTTTTTATAGTAAATTCTATTCTGTCGGCACTTTTTGAAATTGGCCCTTCTGTGAAAAAAAATCACGACAAATTGGCCCTACCTCTTTCATTATTTCAACTATGTAATTGTCAACCTCCCATTTCTTACCGGTAACAAACTATCTGCCCCACCATTCTGCGTTTACGTAGATCTTAATTTCATACGTTACACTCATACATTTTCACACTATACTGACTTCATTTACAAACAAAATTTTCCAACAACAGAGTTATAAGGAAGAACGACAACTTTTGTTTAGGGTCACTATCAAGTATTTAATGCCGATTGTGTCCTATTCCACTTTGTGACATCTTCAATGAGTGTGAATTCGCATGGCGGGTAAAGCATATATAGCAGGAGAATACGCTCACGTGACCTTTACCAAATTTAAATAGATAGTAAGTGGCAGTCACAGAAAAGTGGAGATATTTGATTGTTGTGTCAAAATTCGGATGAAAATTGATAAATGTAAGACCTCTTCAAAAGAGAATTTACGAAATATCTCATTTTGAAAGTAAACTATTTTGTTTTTGCTAGAATTCACTCACTGTTTTAATCCGGTGTGTTTTTAATCCCACAAGGATAGCCGTAAGAGGGATCAGCTACTATTGTACCTATTCTTTACCTATAAAAGATATTGTTGCCACCTGAAACCAAACTAAATGAAACAACAGACATAAAGGCAACGGAAAATTAACTTAGCCTTACTTGGTTCGGACACTAAATTTTACAGAGAATAGAGGACTCATTCTGTTCAGCTATAACCATGTACAAGTACAAAGTCGTTGATAAGTCTAATTCAATAGATTCTAAGAGTGGAATAGGATGAGATTCTGATTACCATAATTGGAACAAATCTCTCCTCGTTTGTGAAACAGATGTCCAATAACAGTCTCCCATAACTCATGATGGCATTCTTCAAATATTTGAATGGATGATGGTGCTGCCTTGTGAGCAGGAACCCTATATCCAAAAAAAATCATGCTGGAATTCTTAGCTTAGGAATATCGTATAAACTGGGAAATATATACACCGTATACAAGTGCTGCTGGACTGCTGCTACAAAACGAAATGGAATGTTTAAAATTGGCAAGCTGATGTCCTCTCGTTTGTCGTATGAAACTGTTCTCAAAGAACCATCATTTTCAATTTATAGCAGTAGTCAAAATATGAGGGAGACGTCTTATAATATGTGATAAGTGTTCAACTTTTACTGTTTTACTGTATTGTATCGTATATCGTATCGTTGGATCGAAACACGGCAGTGGAATCTGTTTCTCTGAAGACGCTTCTATGATATGGAAGCCAACATCATCTTTAATCCCCCCCCCCCCCCAAATTATTTGCGAAAGATTCTTTGAGACGTCACTACACATGGTGGCATATTTTTAAAAGAAAGTGCAATCTTTTGTAAATCATCATAGGTTAAAATGTATTATTAATCAATTTATCAATTTATCTTTTAAATAGTTTTAGTTTGCTTTATAACTATTTTGATCTGAGTGTCACTGATGAGTCTTATGTAGACGAAACGCGCGTCTGGCGTATTAAATTATAATCCTTAATATCATTAATAATTAATAATATTTCAGACCATTAATTGTGTTTTCTTGTAATTTCTTAAATGTTAAGCTCTGCATAATATGTTGACACAAAATAAATATAAAAACAACCTTTACTTCAAAGTTGAGCATATTTGTCTTTTGCGGAAAAAGAAAACCAAAGAGGTTAAAATTCAGAAAATATGCAATATATATGAAAAGAGCTTATTCTATGATAGCCAATGAGACAACTATCCAAACGTTACTGTCATTCTGGTTTCCATTTGGCTATGATGTGTCTGTTATTTGATTTATGATTTCACTTTTACTTTTCTATTTTGAAATTCAACCATTTTTTACACATTAATACGCTTTGAATCATTTATCCACAATTTTGGTCATATGGACTTTTTTGTAGGTCTTACTTTGCTGAACATAATTGCTGTTTACAGTTTATCTCTATCTATAATAAATATTCAAGATAGTAACCAAAAACGACAAACTTTCCTTAAAATTACCAATTCAGGGGCAGCAACCTAACAACGGGTTGTCTAATTCATCTGAAAATTTCAGGGCAGAAAGATCTTGACCACATGTCAGATTTGCTCTAAATGCTTTGGTTTCACAGTTATAAGCGAAAATCTACATGTTATCCCTATGTTATATTCTTCGCCATGGCGGCCATCTTAGTTAGTTGGCTGGGTCACCGGACACATTTTTCTTCTTCTAGATACCGGACACATTTTTCTACTTCTAGATACCCCAATGATGATTGTGGCCAAGTTTGGTGAAACCCAGTAGGTTCAGAGAAGAACCCGGTGTCTCGCCTACTTTTGCTGTAAATCGCAGGCTCAACAAAAGTGACGAAAAAATCAATAACAATATTCCTCTTGATACTTTCTTTTGATTGTAAGAAGCTTCTGTCCAAGTTTGGTAAAAATCCAGGATAGTTTTTGAATCTAATAAATGTTTTAAAAAATTTAACTGAAAACTGTATGTAATGTTAACTGGAAGAAAATCTAGGTCCATTTATAAGTAAAATATGGATTTATTTTTTTTACAAAATTTACTTCTGGATACTATCTTATGATCATAAACAAGCTTCTGTCCAAGTTTGGTACAAATCCAGGATAGATTAAGAAAGTAATCAAAATTAAAAGTTCGTCACATGAGGCATCTATAAGTATTAAAAACATCCAGGTCTTCTACCTTCTAAAATATAAAGCTTTCAACAAGTTAGCTAACGCCGCCGCCGCCAGGTCACTATCCCTATGTCGAACTTTCTGCAATAAAAGTTGCAAGCTAGACAAAAACTACCTTGACCAAAAACTTTAACCTGAAGCGGGGCAGACGGACGAAGAACGAACGGACAGACGAACAGACGCACACACCAGAAAACATAATGCCCCTCTTCTATCGTCGGTGGGGCATAAATAGGATTTTTTACTAGTCAATATTGAAGATTGGGAGTTAATACCATTAGTTTACATACACAATTTAGTCCTATTACAGAGTGAGCATGACAATAAATTTAACAAACAACGTTATTATTGGTATAAGTACATTGCTATGTTTTGAAAAACTTACACATTCAAATAATTTTTGAGGTACAGTGAAAAAAGTACAAATATTAACAAAAAAACTGTTCTTAACTGATTTGTGCAAACAGAACACTTTTTTTGTATAAAAATTTCATAAGAATTGACAAATGTCAACAACTGGTGTATTTGTGAAAAATTTACAATTGCAGCCTGAGTTTAACTTCATCTTTCTTCTCTGTTTCCTCACATCTTTAACCAAAATGTTCTGTCCAATCTTCTTTACAATAACGACACGTTTCCTGTAATAGATAGAAACCATCTAAATTAATATCTAGTCAAAATAAATATGAGATTGGGAAAACTCTAACAAATTTGCATAATAAAACCCTCTCTGTTTAAAAAAATCCCCCAAAATATTTATTATAATGAATTTTATATGTATGATTTATAATTCGGGTAGACCACATTAACAACAAATAATTAGTTCGTTAAATTAGTGAAAGAGCATTATTGCAGACAACATATATGAAATCCAACCATAAGAATGCAAACTATGAGTGAACATTTAGAATCCAACAGTAGTAAACACATTTTACTGTATTTCTGTTATATAAAATGAATGAATTGAAAAAGAAATAAAAAACTGGTATTACCTCCCTCTACTTATATGATATCGTTTTATATTCATAAAATATCAGCACAACAATGTTACATCTGAAAATTTGGGAAAGCAAATGTTTGTTCTTACCTT
The DNA here is from genome assembly GCF_036588685.1 of Mytilus trossulus. Lineage (NCBI taxonomy): Eukaryota > Metazoa > Mollusca > Bivalvia > Mytilida > Mytilidae > Mytilus > Mytilus trossulus. Next base: position 24,334,754 of record NC_086378.1, read on the forward strand.
GCCTGGTTCGAACACATGCTATTGGGATATTGAGGCAGCATGGCCTGCGCTGTTTTCTGTCCTCTAGACCACTCAGCCGCCTAGACTGAACTAAACATTCCATCAATTACATATATATATATATATATATATCTGTAAATTTGCTTTCGCAAAGTTTTGGTTCTTCCGTCGCCGGGATTCGAACCCATGCTACTGTGATATCGTGACACCAAATCGCCTGCACTGCAGCCGTCCCGCTAGACCACACGACCACCTGGGCTCACCTGGGTCGTGTGGTCTAGCGGGACGGCTGCAGTGCAGGCGATTTGGTGTCACGATAACACTGTAGCATGGGTTCGAATCCCGGCGAGGGAAGAACCAAAAATTTGCGAAAGTAAATTTACAGATCTAACATTGTTGGGTTGATGTTTAGACGAGTTGTATATACATTATGTACACAGCCATGTATCACCATCATTGATGGCGATCCGATGGATACATCTGTTGTAGAGTTGTCAATGCCTTGGGACAGGAACAGGTAGTAGAGGACGTCATATGTAGGTCGCCATCTTGGTTTTGGTGAGTTGTTTTTCTTTTGTTGACTATTTTGTTGTTTCTTTAACTTCACAATTGCTGCTTTCAGGGCCAGTTTTTTTAGCTTGGCAGTCCGTTAATCTTGATGATTGGGTACTGGTAGATGAGTCAAGGACGTAGGGCTAAAGATGACAGGAAGCGTTATCAGGACCAAGCCATGAGGCAGTGAAATGAAGGTCAATCATCTTACACATAGGATACAGCCATCGGACGTTAATCTGCATAATACTCCCCAATGATACAATGGGTTTTGGAGTGCATGTTAACGGGGTTACGCCTACTACTACGTCTACTGTACAGCAATGGATTGGTTTCTGTCATCTAAAGAAGTAAGTAGTTGATCATGTAACTGTAAACCCTCATCGAAGATATGAGGTAAAAGAGAGCTATAGCTATAACCACTGAATCATAAAAATGAGGTCAGATGACACCTGCCAGTTGGACATATACACCTTACAGTCCTTCCATACACTGAATATAGAAGACATTTTGCTTATAGTATCTGAGATATGGACTTGAAAACCAAACTTAATCTTGTTCACTGATTCATGAAAACAGGTTGTGGTCAAGAGAAACTCTCTGATGGGCATGATGAATTTGCAAGGTACGCACATAACAAATAAAGTAATCCTATTACTTTTAATTATAATACAGAATTTTCAGAAAGCTCAACATAGGGATAGTGATCCGGTGGCAAAGGCGTTAGCACGCTTCTTAAAAGCTTTATACGAAGTTTCCGTCAGTCAGATGTCCAATGTCCTTGACCTCATTTTCATGGTTCAGTGAATTCTTGGAAAAAAGTTAAGATTTGTATAATGTTAAATTCTGTATTATAATTAAAAGTAATAGGATTACTTTATTTGTTATGTGCGTACCTTGCAAATTCATCATGCCCATCAGACAGTTTTCACTTGACCACAACCTGATTTCATGAATCAGTGAACAAGATTAAGTTTGGTTTTCAAGTCCATATCTCAGATGCTATAAGCAACATGTCTTCTATATTCAGTGTATGGAAGGACTGGTACTCTTCAATACAAGACTCACCAAAATGCATTAATTATCGAATGTTCAAAAAAACATTGGAGTTTGAGAACTACTTGAATATTCTTGAAGATAAACATTTGTTAACATTATGTAAATTCAGAGCAGGTAACCATTCGTTACCTATAGAAATGGGAAGATGACAAAGCATTGCCCGAAATGAAAGAACATGTTCGTTGTGTAGTTCCGGTGAGATAGGCGACGAATTTCATTATTTGTTTTGCTGTTCGCATTTGAAGAACGAAAGACAATTATTTCTACAAATCAAGTTTTCAAATAATCCAAATATAATTTCATTTTGCTCATTATTAACATACTATATAGTAAAAAATCATTTCTGTAGATCACCGAAAGGGGAAGTGGTCTAGAACACAGTATTATTTTATTTAGGGGGTTCACTATACACGCAAATTTTTATTAGTCTTCACTTCAAGGTTAATCGAGCAAATTTTATTAAATAAGGCTTTTTACAGTTTTTTTTTTACTTTACTACGGGCTCATGAGGATCCTAAATCTGATTTTATTGCTGATTATTCTACGTATTTCACCTGTATCGGTTTGGACAATTCCATGGACTATTCCATACACACACCATTATGCTTAAGGGGTTTTTATATGTCATGTCAAGATGATATAGGCTATTTACCGTTGTTTGCCACAAAAAAAAAATCTGGTAAAGTCACTTTTCTGAAAAACCAATATAAATATAGTTAACATATTTATATATTTAATCTAACTGTGTTCATTGACCCGAATGTTTTAATGACAACACACACCTAAAATTCGTTTTGGTCTATTCCTTGACATTTGCGCGGGAAATATTCATCAGAGACTTAATTTTAATGGACGTTCATTTGGAAAATTTTACTATCTATTTTATATGAACAATTGTCATGATATGCGTTTGTGTTTCGTACATTTAAAGGATCAACGTTATTTAAATTCCGTATATCTACATTTGACATCAGGTTTGTACGCATTTAGTCTCTTCTCTAGTCTATTATCTAAACTGAAGGCCGTGAAGGGACACATGTCATGATGACACGTGCTGCACAACCCCACATGTACACATTTCAACGAACAAAAAAGTTACTATTGAATAGACTTTATCAGCTGTTTATAGACATCTATATGCATTTCATCCCCTAATGTCAGTCATGATAACACTGGCATTAACAGCGGAAACCGTGTATTCGCGAATTCTGTCTTTCGCCTGCTATGTACGATTCCGTACAACATAATTTGTATGTTGGGGGTTTACATTATGAACGATTCCATATAACATTGTAGAACAGGTTTTTTTTTACATGTTTAGTCGTATCTGGTATCTTAATGAAAACATGTACATAATTTCTAAATATATGTTGAAGGAAACAGATAAATTGGTTTATCGGTCGTCCCTCTGTCTATATCACTCTGTTCAGCTCTTAATATTATTCCGTATCATGTCTTTGTGACGTCAAATACGTTGACCCGGCCTTAATAACTTTGACCCGGACTTATCAGCGACGTCATAATGTTTGAACCGACATTAATAACTTTGACCCGAACTTATCAAGTCATCTTTTGTGTGCTGGCGAAACAAAGAAAACCTTCCGAAACACGCAAATATAGCCCGATAAGTCGATTATCAGATTATCTGCATATTGATATTGTAAAATATCAGCTGCTTGGCATTATATGAAGGCTTTTTGATCTCATTCGCTACGCTCACTCGACAAAAAGCTTCATATCATGTCTCGCAGCTGATATTTTACGATATCAACATGCAGATAACCTGATAATCGGTACATACAGAAACATGACATAAGTTTTTTGTATGTTCAGTCATGCAGGGGACTTACTGAAATAAGTGATTTTTAAATCACTTTTTTTAGTAGAAAATTCAATTTGCAAGGTTTAGTCACAAATTGGGATTTTGTAGTTTTTCAAAACTTAAAACAAATAGATTTAAATGATATCTTTTATTTAGTACATGTACATTTAAAAAAAACCAACATTTTTGCTACTTTTAAGTAGCAAGGTGTATGCCTTTGATGCTATCATTTAGCTGAAAATTCTATTATAGTTGAAAAAATGCTATAATACAGAGCTCCAGATAAGCTGCGTATTTGCGTGATCACGCAATACAAATAATAGAAAACCCAATGCAATTGTCCATTGAAGGGTTCAACAACCCAATTAATTCAACGGAAAACCCAATAATATGCCAAAACCATGAGTTCTCAACCCTTTTATTGGCTACCATTTGCGTTATTTACCCTTATCTGCTTACAGTCGTCGCGTAAACTATTTTTATATTTATAATTGGAAATTTCCTGTCGTTCTAAAAATAGATCCCTGCATCAAGTAACTGAAATGGGTCCCTGTTTGAGTTTTCCGTTGCTCAATAGGTACACGTGTTTTTGAAAACATTTCGATCTTCTCGGCGTTCATCCAATTAGCGTGTGTCATATTATTTTCGCATTGCTCGGGATTTATCATAACATACATTGAAATAAAACGAAAGTGAATGTCCGGAAAAAATATTGAATAGAAGCATGTTTTCGGCTTCTTTTCCATGGAACGCACGGGCGTGTGTGTGTACCATAACGAGAACATCGCTAATAAACACAGAGTTTCATCAAAAACGAAATCAGTTGGAAAAAGTGAAAGGCCAAATCAATTACGAAATGATAAAGCATCAGAAACCAAAAGTTCTAAATAAAAGTCAACTAAACCCAGATTTATGTAAATTGAATAAAACAAAATCATGCAAGTGTAAGAGTTTATATACTATTTTTTATTCATTTTACGGTTAGAATTGATGAATATACAAACCATGCACACAGGCACTGGTCTCAGAATTTATTATATAAACTTTAAGGTATAAGACGAGTGCCTGTGAATACACATATCTGTTTTTGTGAGAAAATACAAAACTGGCAAAAGGTTTGAAACGGGACACAATTTAAACTTACAATTGCTCCTCAGTGAATAAACCAAATAAAACAGCTAGCAAATAACCCTCACCATAACTCTAAACCAAATAAAACAGTTAAAAAAAGAAAGAAACATATAGATGGGGAAAAAAGGGGTTGATATTGCCTAAATATTTCAATATTGTGTCGATGAAAAAACCCAATACATTAAGGAGCTCGGTGGTGAAAAACCCAATTTGATATTAACCTGACGGGTGAATTGAAATTGATAATGCAATTACAAAACTTTATCACCCAATTATATAAGAAAATGGTGGGTAAAAACCCCAATTTGTGAATTCTTATCTGGAGCTCTGATAATAATGGCTTTACATATTGAACTGATACTTTTTTTAAATGATTTTTCCCAGCAATGGGAGTATTTTTCCTGTACATGTGAAGTTCAAGGTTTCATCTTTCAGATTATGTAATGAAATTCTACTGTTTACGATAAAAAAATATTCACTGTTTATGGGTGTTGAAATTAGGTCTTACATAGTTGATGCGTATCCAATCCGTGATTTGTATATATTTCAATGGTGCTCTCGGTAAGGCCAAAAAATTATATGTTTGATTACGGGTACCTGACCCATCCTATTTTGAGCACCCACCCTAAGCCATTTTATTGCCTTCGTAAGAAATAATCCAATCATTATAAATAGGGGAACTCTCGCCCCATGGACAACTCAGACAGACCATGCAAGACGGACCACACAATTCAAAATCATGGCGCAAAAAATAAAATGGACAAAATAATAAAAAGAAAATACCGACCTACCTACCTTACCTACATATTATGATGATGTAACCTTAAACAGACATGTACATGTAAGTTTTCTCGTTTAAATTGTTTTACATTGTCTTATCAGGGCCTTTTATAGCTGACTGCGGTATGGGCTTTGCTCATTGTAACATGTACAACAATCAAACATCAACCCACACTAAACTGAATGTAATTGAAAGACATCTAGAGGTTGATATCAGAGGCGGATTTAGGGGGGGGGCCCTGCTTTTTGAGAAAAAATTTGGTTGCTTATATACAAATGTAGGGAATCACTGAATCGTGACTGGAGCGAGCCCCCTCTTAGGTCAGTCAGTGGGCCCCCACTTTAGAAAATTTCTGGATCCGCCACTGGATATACAGTATCGAACAGAAGATAAAAAAAGGGAACAATATGGTGAATTTTAGAGATTAATATTATTTCATGTACATGCATTTGAAATATTTAAGATATATTGTTTCGATTTTTTTAGTTCTAGGTTCCACGGTGACCTAGCTTTCATTTTCGAAAACTGTGATTTAAATGCTAGTCTATTAGAGGGATATTTCCTTTTCATTGGTTGTAGATATGGAATCTTATTTTACCATGAAGTCAAATTTGAAAATGACTTTGGGAATGAAGATATCGTAAAGACTGAATGTCAGTTTTAGTCTTATATATGTATTTCATAATTTTAGTCTTGCATGTATATAATAATGTGTACATATATATATTCAGTGACAATGGTAAATAGACACTGACAAGTCTTAGATAATATTTTATATTTTTGAATCTTTTGTCCGTTGACTAAAATTAGGTGGAGGTTTGTGTGTTGTTATTTCCAACAGAGGTAATAAATTTAACACGTATCAATATGTGCATGAAGCAAATTGATAGTTGCTAGCTACGGAATGATTGTACCACAAGAAAGTTTTAACCTGTGTATCTATACCTCAAAAAAAATATGATAAAAAAAATCATGTCTTTTTCAGGACTTCTGAATCCAACCATGTAGTATGGAATGTTTTTGAGATGTGGTTTTGGTCGATGGATGTTAATGAAGGACCTGTAGTACAAAGTATATCACTGAATTTAGCTCTTTGTCTAAGTGTATTATTGAATACTTTGCTTTGAGCTCAGTTCATTGTTATGCAAATCATTCTTTGTGAAATAAAGATTTGACAGAAAACTCTCATGTACAAGGATTTGTCAAAGTAGTATCACCTCTATTTACAATGTAAGTATTAAGGAGATAAAAGCATTCTATTTTGATTTGAACCAAACATATTATAAAAAAAGGAACAAATTTACCCGAGAATGCTACTACCACTACTAGCAATATGATGCTAGGTTGCTTTAATACATCTGTACTAGCTGCCTACTGATGACTTGGTTCTGAGTGTAAAAGGTCCTTCAACCAAGCGGGGAAAAATTATAAGGCATATCTAGGCTTATCAATTTCTAAAACAATATTTCATTGTATATGTTGGAAATTTTTAAACAACCACAGAAATTTTTGCAGTTGAAATACATGTAGGTATCCTGTCGTCGTCTTCCCAAGACGGATGGTTTCCAGATAATAACTTCAGTATAAGTAAAAAGGAAGCCTTGAAATTATAACATACTGTGGATTCATTTATTTTCGTGGGTACCAATTTTCGTGGATTAAAGAAAATTTGCATTTTCGTGGATATTTAATTTTGTGGTTTTGCCGAAGTCTGCATACAAGCCTATAGAAAATTTGTTAATCGTTGAACATTTAATGTCGTGGTGAGACTCTATCCACGAAAGCCACGAAAATTGGTATCCAAAGAATAATAATGAATCCACAGTAATGTTTATAATCATAAAAGGAAGCTTGGGATTTATTTTTACTTTTTTTTTGGGGGGGGGGGTTATATTTATAGTCCCTAAGGTTTAGGAATAAGGGTTCCAAAGGTGACCAAAACAAGCATTAATCTTTAATTTTTACAAAAAGTTGTGTTTAAGTATTTCAATTGTTCTGAAATTGTACCATAATATTGAATACCATAAGTAGAAGGTTGAGGTCTATTTTGTGGGTTATGGGGCAAACAGTCTAGGAATTAAGGGCCATAAACAAACATTTTTGTAGATTCCAGACAATATATTGGAGTTATTTCTTTGTCCAGAATGGTTTTTGAATTACCTAAAACCAATGCTTTATGAAATCTTCTTTAAAAACTGGAGTTTAGTTTTCTCTGTCCAGAATAGTAGTTGAATCAACTTAAAATAATGCTATACATGTACATTTGTGTATATATACAATATACAATGCAAAATTCACTTTACTACCAACTGATAAATTTAAGCAGTCTTTAATAGCCATTCAGTGATTACAAGCACTTTGATTATCATTCTAGGGTTATGCCCTTTCACAAATGGAAAAATTTCTCAACTTTGTCTCGACTAAATTTAGTGAAATGTGTATATAATGCTTACTACCTCTAAAATCAGTTTAAGTTCAATTTTTGGCAGCTTCACTTTATGTACCTTTTTAACGTTATATGCTAGTGGGGGCATCATCACCATGACTGTATGACATTTATATTTTAATACTTTGTTTTATTAAAATGAGTAGTTTAATAATTATTGTATTCAAACCTCATTAGAAATTTGATTTGAGATCATTTTTATACATCCGCAAAAATTGAAAACTTTTTGGTTGTACATTGGTATCACGTTGGTGTCATCGTCTTCATCCAAAGACATTTGGTTTTCGAACTCTAACTTAAGTAAAAGTCAATAGAAATATATGAAATTTAGACACAAGGTTTATTACCATGAAAAGAAGGCTGGGATTGATTTTGGGTATTTTGGTCTCAACAGTTTAGGAATAAGGGTCCAAATTAGCATTGTTCTTGGGTTTTGCTCTATAACTCAAGTATTAGTAAACAGAAATCTATGATATTTAAACATAAGGTCTATGGCCACACAAGGAGGGTTGGAATATATTTTGGTAGTTTTATAGAAATCTATAAAGGTTTATGACCACAAAAGGAAGGTTTGGATTATTATTGGGATTTTTGGTCCCAAGGATTAAGGGGCCAAAATTAAACTTTGTTTGCTTTCATCAAAAAATGAATTATTGTGCTTCTTTGATATGCCAAATCTAATAATGTTAAGATTCTAAATTTTTGGTTCTGTTTTTAAATTGATCTACATTTTAAAGGGTCCAAAATTAAAATTAGCTTGATTTTAACAAAAATTGAATTTTTGAGGTTCTTTGATATGGCGAGTCTTAACATGTACTTAGATTTTTGATTATGGGCCCAGTTTTCATGTTGGTCCCAATCGGGGTCAAAAATTATTATACTAAATATTGTGCAATAGCAAGAAATTTTCAATTGCACAGTATTCTGCAATAGCAAGAAATCTTTAATTGCACAGTATTGTTCAATAGCAAGAAATGTTCAATTGCACAGTATTGCACAATAGCATGAAATCTCCAATTGCACAGTATTGTGCAATAGCAAGAAACTTTTAATTGCACTGTATTGCACAATAGCAATAAATATCTCATTGCACAATATTGCACAATAGCAAGAAATTTTCAATTGCACAGTGTTGCCAATAGCCAGCAATATTCAATTGCACGGTATTGTCCCGTTTTCAAATTGGTCTACATTAAGATCCAAAGGGTCAGAAATTGAACTTTGTTTCATTTCAACAAAAATTGAATATATGGGGTTCTTCAATATGCCGAATCTAACCGTGTATTTAGATTTTTAATATTTGGGCCCGGTTATCAAATTGGTCCACATGGAGGTCTAAAGGGTCAAAAATTAAACATTATTTGATTTCATCAAAAATTGAATTATTCGGGTTCTATGATATTCTGAATTTAACCATGTATTTAGATTTTGGATATTGGACCAAAATTGGTAAATGTCCAATTTAATAAATTTTTAAGTTGAAGTTCTTTAAAGACCACATTCAATCTGTGTCAGAAACCTATGTTGTGTTGTGTCCATACTAGCCCCAACCGTTCAGGTTTCCACCTCTGCAGTCGTATAAAGCAGCACTATGCGGAGTATCTGTTCCATTCATTTGTTATTTCTTAATTTGTGTGAATTAACATTGTTACAGTAAATGTTAATTACTACACTTGCATACCACAACAAATACTGTATTGGTACATGTATCACTTATATTTGTATCCATATAACAAAACAAAAATGAAAAGGAATAATTTTGCAATACCTTTTGAGTACTAAATAGCTTTTTAGGTATTTAGACATATTAAGACTTATTAAGTAGATGTTGATGATATCTGCTTGACATGCTTCAAATTCAATCAGATTACTTTTGGAGCAGTTATGAGTCTTTGAAGCATGCTCACAAAGGTTCTTTTGGTGAAATCATTTTTATATTGGTCAAAATTTGTCTTTGCTTCAACCAGCTTTGGAGGAGATATAAAGAATTGATATAAATCAGCACAGAGGTTTACTTCCTATCTTATTTAGCCCCAATAATCATGTCAGACATAAGCCATTGCCATTACTTAAAACCAATAAATGCATTTTAATCTGAGGAAGAAATTCGACATTTTAACAAAAAAATTTACTAATGATACTGACGATCCACCACAAAGTAATGTAAATAGAACCATACCAATAGTAAGCAAATACATATAAAAAAGATGAGGTATGATTGCCAATGAGACAATTCTCCACAAGAGACCAAATCGACACAGAAATTAACAATTGCTCTCCCAGCTACAAAATGTATCCAAAACCAAAGATGTAGAACATGTTCTATCATAATCATTTGGTAACTAATGTTATTACTGTCTCCCCATGTCTGTATTGAACATAAAAAAATATCAAATAAATAACACTCCTAATGCTCAGATCGGTTGTCACCGTGCAACACAGTTATTAACAACATTAGGAAAAACATAAAACTTTATTGTCATAAGACACAGTCAAACATCCAAACATACTATCCACACTCATCTGTGTCCACACTTGTTTAATAGTAAAAAACAATCTGTCTTAAGGAAACTGTGTTTATTTATTAAGTGTATTAATAAAAAAGTTTGTCCCTCCATGTAAATGTAATCGCATAAGCATCTTACCGATCATTTTTCGTTCTTATATCATTAATTATACATGTTACTAAACTAATTATACATGTTACTAAACTAATTATACATGTTACTAAACTATTTTTCTATGTTGTGATGTTATGCTATTGTTTCAGAAAAAGGGAGAAGGTTTGGATCCATTAAAACGTTTAATCCCGCTGCAAATGTTTGCACCTGTCCTAAGTCAGGAATCTGATGTACAGTGGTTGTCGTTTGTTTATGTAATATATACGTGTTTCTCGTTTCTCGTTTTGTTTATATAGATTAGACCGTTGGTTTTCCCGTTTGAATGGTTTTACACTAGTAATTTTGGGGCCCTTTATAGCTTGTTGTTCGGTGTGAGCCAAGGCTCCGTGTTGAAGGCCGTACTTTAACCTATAATGGTTTAATTTTTAAATTGTTATTTGGAAGGAGAGTTGTCTCATTGGCACTCACACCACATCTTCCTATATCTATGTCATCATATTAACTGTATTTGTTACCTTAACTATTGTGTCTGTATTTATATTGTATGTTTCTCTTAAACTTGTATCTAGTTTTTAGAGAATAAAGTATCTATCTATCTATCTTTACAGGTAAGATAATTAATTAAGGTCTTTCCCCTACGTGAGGAAAGACCTTATTGTTTTTCTAATGTTTTTAAGGTCTTTCCCCTACGTGAGGAAAGACCTTATTGTTTTTCTAATTAAGGTCTTTCCCCTACATGGGAAAGACCTTATTGTTTTTCTAATGTTTTTAAGGTCTTTCCTCTCCGTGAGGAAAGACCTTATTAAGGTCTTTCCCCTACGTGAGGAAAGACCTTATTGTTTTTCTAATGTTTTTTTTTCTTTTTTTTCTTCCAACATTTGTTTCACAAGGCCTCATCCCCTTTCTGTTGAAGTTATCAAGACCAAATATGGATCATTGATAGACCTCATCATGAACTTTTACCAGATGAACTTTTGTAGGATTTCATCATCCCCTTTAGAAGTTATCTCCCTTTTATTGGTTTTTTTCAACATGGCCCCCCTTAAATGTTTTAAAAGATATCATGACCTTATTTGGACAAAAGTTAGATCTCATCATGATGTGTTACCATATGAGGCTGCTAAGGATTTCATCATTCCCTATGAGAGTTACGTCCCCTTGAAGCAATTTCTTTCTTTTACATTTTTCTCAAAAAGTATTCAAGATAGAATCGATTTGAAAACGGCAACATGTACAAGACCAAATGGCAATGATAATAAACATATACAATCATTTTGTTGTTAACCCTTATAAGGAGTTATTTCCCTTGAAAAAATATACACAATTTTTGAAAAATTGTATCTCGAGAACCGGAAGTCGTAAAGACTTGGGACCTACACCAATAATCTTAAGTTCATGTGACCTTTAATTTGCACCCAAGGTCAAAGGTCACCAAGTGCAAAAAAAAATTACGCTGCAATTTCAAGCTTGCATATTAAGAAAACGATAAGAGTTTGCTGCATACTTACAGTGTATAAAATGTTCCTCTCGACGAGCTCTACATTTTCTACACTGAGCTCAAGAGATTCCGACTGTCTGTTCAAAAGTTACGACGGGATGATTCTTAAAAGTATAGTATTGTGTGTATATCTTTTTAAAGGTAACAGATATCAACCTACTATAAACTGAAAAGATGATCAGTAGTTCAAGACCTTCAATTTGAGGTCAATGTCAGGTCATGATGAAATTTCACCTTGACCTTCACATTATACTATGACCTTGACCTTGTGACATTTGAAAGGTCAAGTGGTCCTGAGTTGAATGGTGATAGTCCCATGTCTCTACGACTTCCGGTTCTCAAGTTTTGTATTGCATCATATATTTGATGATTAATTGTGACCTTGGTGAACTTTGAAATTGTCCACATTCTTTTTCTATAATGTTGTCCTTCAACTGTAGATCATTTATCATTTAACAGATTTGAGATATCTATTGTCGTTTTAGAGATAATGCAGTTTGAAATTTTGCGAGCGGAGGCATGTATTTCTGAATCATCAAGAGCTTACCACGAAAAATGTTTTAGAAATTGAAGAGGTTGACATAGTTATGTGTTTGACCAAATACCAAAAACATTCCATGGAAAAAAACACCAAAAAATCAATTTGAAATTTTCATGTTTTGCATTGACTTTGTAAGTTTCATAACTTCTATTAATATAGTTGATATTGCATCATTATTTGCACTTTGTCAAATGGGGTCATCTGATATATCAAATTGAAGGTCTTAATAAACTCTACTTAAAAAATGAAAATTTGAAACCCCCTTTTCATTCCAGGGGGAAGGGTGGGGTCATTTAGTGCAAACATTCAAATTTCTCAGATGGTAAGGTTGTCGCATATCAAATGAAAGAACATAAAGCGTACATTTCAAATTTCAAATTGACGTCCCCCGAAAATTGGTTGGATGGGGTCATTGAGTGCAAAAAATAAATTTTCTTTAACGATAGGGTTGTTGTATATCAAATGAAAGGTCATGATGTATACATTTGAAATATCAAATTCCCAACCTCCAAATATTGGTTGGATGAGGTTATTAAGTGCAAAAATCAAACTTTTTAAAACATGGCGTTGTCGCATATCAAATGAAAGCTCATCTACCCTGTGTTACATATATCATACTTCCGATCTAAAAAATGTAGGCGGATGAGGTCATTAAGTGTAAAAAGCGAAAAGTTACAGAAGGTATGCTTGTCGTATATCGAACGAAAGGTCGTACAAAGAACATTACGAAAACATCACTTTTACAGGAAAGACCTTTCAATTGTTTTACAAACAATTGAGATACTAGTTGTTTTTCTAATGTTTTTTTTTCTTTTTTTTCTTCCAGCATTTGTTTGGCTCGCCCTCCTACCGCTTCTATTGGAGTTATCAATACCAAAATTAAACCATCAATAGACCTCAACATGAACTTTTACCAGATGAACTTTTGTAGGATTTCACCTTCCCCTTAAGAAGTTATCTCCCTTTTGTTGATTTTTTTCAACATGGTCCCCCCAAAATGTGTTAAAAGATATCACGACTTTATTTGGACAAAAGGTAGATCTCATCATAATGTATTACCATATGAGGCTGCATAGGATTTCATCATCTACTTTGAGAGTTATATCCCCTTGAATCAATTTCTTTTATTTGCATTTTTTTCAAAAAGTATTAGAGATAGAATTTAATTGAAAATGACAGCATGTATTAGAACAGATGGCAATGTTTATAAACATAAACAATTTATTTGTTATTAACCCTTATAAGGAGTTATTTCCCTTTAGAAATTAAAAATATATTTTCAAAAATTTATATTCGAGAACCGGAAGTCATAGAGACTTGTAACCTTCACCAATAATCTTAAATTCATATGACCTTTAATATGCACCCAAGGTCAAAGGTCACCGAGTGCAAACAAAAATTACGCTGCAATTTCAAGCTTACATATTAGGAAAACGATAAGACTTTGCTGCATACATACAGCGTATGAAATGTTCTTCTCGACAAGCTCTACATTTTATACAATAAGCCCAAAAATGTCCGACCGTCTGTTCAAAAGTTACAACGGGATGATTCTTAAAAGTATAGTATTGTGTGAATATCTTTTTAAAGGTAACAGATATCAACCTACTATAAACTGCAAAGATGATCAGTAGTTCGAGACCTTCAATTTGAGGTCAATGTCAGGTCATGATGAAATTTCACCTTGACCTTCACAGTATACTATGACCTTGACCTTGTGATAGTTGAAAGGTTAAGTGGTCCTGAGTTGAATGGTGCTAGTCCCATGTTTCTACGACTTCCGGTTCTTAAGTTTAGTATTGCATCATATATTTGATGATAAATTGTGACCTTTATGAACTTTGAAATTGTCCCAATTCTTTTTCTATAATGTTGTTGTTCAACTGTATATCGTTTATCATTTAACATATTTGAAATATCTATAGTCCTTTTAGAGATAATGCAGTTTGAAGTTTTGCGAGCGGAGGCATGTATTTCTGAATCATCAAGAGTTTACCACTTAAAATGTCTTAGAAATTGAAGAGGTTGACATAGTTATATGTTTGACCAAATACCAAAAACATTCCATGGAAAAAAACACCAAAAAATCAATTTGAAATTTTCAAGTTTTACATTGACTTTGTAAGTTTCATAACTTCTATTTATATAGTTGATATTGCATCATTATTTGCACTTTGTCAAATGGGGTCATCTGATATATCAAATTGAAGGTCTCAATAAACTCTACTTAAAAATGAAAATTTTAAACCTCCTTTTCATCCCAGGGGGACGGGTGGGGTCATTTAGTGCAAACATTCAAATTTCTCAGATGGTAAGGTTGTTGCATATCAAATGAAAGAACATAAAGCGTACATTTCAAATTTCAAATTGACGTCTCCAAAAAATTGGTTGGATGGGGTCATTGAGTGCAAAAAATAAATTTTCTTTTAAGGTAGGGTTGTTGTATATCAAATGAAAGGTCATGATGTGTACATTTGATATATCAAATTCCCGACCTCCAAAAATTAGTTGGATAGGGTTATTAAGTGCAAAAATCAAACTTTTTAGAACATGGTGTTGTCGCATATCAAAAGAAAGCTCATCTACTCTGTTCCATGTATCATAATTCCGATCTCAAAAATGTAGGCGGATGAGGTCATTAAGTGTAAAAAGCGAAAAGTTTCAGAATGTATGCTGTCTTATATCAAACGAAAGGTCGTACAAATTACAATACGAAAACATCACTTTTACAGGAAAGACCTTTCAATTGTTTTACAAACAATTGAGATACTAGTTTTTTCTTTTTTTTCTTCCAGCATTTTTTTGGCACGCCCTCCTACCGCTTCTATTGGAGTTATCAATCCCAAAATTGAACCATCGATAGACCTCAACATGAACTTTTACCAGATGAACTTTTGTAGGATTTCACCTGCCCCTTAAGAAGTTATCTCCCTTTTATTAATTTTTTTCAACATGGTCCCCCCAAAATGTGTTTAAAGATATCATGACTTTATTTGGACAATAGGTAGATCTCACAATGATGTATTACCATATGAGGCTGCATAGGATTTCATCATCTACTTTGAGAGTTATATCCCCTTGAAGCAATTTCTTTTATTTGCATTTTTTTCAAAAAGTATCAGAGATAGAATTTAATTGAAAATGACAGCATGTATTAGAACAGAAGGCAATGTTTATAAACATAAACAATTAATTTGTTACTAACCCTTATAAGGAGTTATTTCCCTTTAAAAATTAAAAAAAAATAATTCAAAAATTTTATTTCGAGAACCGGAAGTCATAGAGACTTTGAACCTTCACCAATAATCTTAAATTCATATGACCTTTAATATGCACTCAAGGTCAAAGTTCACCGAGTGCAAAAAAAAATACGCTGCAATTTGAAGCTTACATATTAGGAAAACGATAAGACTTTGCTGCATACATACAGCGTATAAAATGTTCTTCTCGACGAGCTCTACATTTTATACATAAACTCAAAAATGTCCGACCGTCTGTTCAAAAGTTACAACGGGATGATTCTTAAAAGTAAAGTATTGTGTGTATATCTTTTTAAATGTAACAGATATCAACCTACTATAAACTGCAAAGATGATCAGTAATTCAAGACCTTCAATTTGAGGTCAATGTCAGGTCATGATTAAATTTCACCTTGACCTTCACAGTTTACTATGACCTTGACCTTGTGATATTTGAAAGGTCAAGTGGTCCTGAGTTGAATGGTGGTAGTCCCATGTCTCTACGACTTCCGGTTCTCAAGTTTGGTATTGCATCATATATTTGATGGTTAATTGTGACCTTGGTGAACTTTGAAATTGTCCCAATTCTTTTTCTATAATGATGTCCTTCAACTGTAGATAATTTATCATTTAACAGATTTGTGATATCTATTGTCGTTTTAGAGATCATGCAGTTTGAAATTTTGCGAGCGGCGGCATGTATTTCTGAATCAACAACAGCTTACCACTTAAAAAGGTTTTAGAAATTGAAGAGTTTAATATAATTATATGTTTGACCAAATACCAAAAACATTCCATGGGAAAAAAACACCAAAAAATCACTTTGAAATTTTTATGTTTTGCATTGACTTTGTAAGTTTCATAACTTCTATTTATATAGTTGATATTGCATCATTTTTGGCACTTTGTCAAATGGGGTCATCTGATATATGAAATTGAAGGTCTTAATAAGCTTTACATAAAAATGAAAATTTTGAACCCCCTTTTCATCCCAGGGGGACGGTTGGGGTCATTTAGTGCAAAAATTCAAATTTCTCAGATGGTAAGGTTGTCGCATATCAAATGAAAGTCCATAAAGCATACATTTCAAATATCAAATTCACGGTCCCGAAAATTGGGTTGGGTGGGGTTATTGAGTGCAAAAAATTATTTGTCTTCTAAGATAGGGTTGATGTATATTAAATGAAAGGTCATGATGTGTACATTTGAAATATCAAATTATTATCAAAGGTTATTAAGTGCACGAAATCAAACTTTCTAGAATATGGTGTTGTCGTATATCAAATAAACGGTAATCAAGTTTACATTGCACATATCATACTTCGAATCTCAAAACAATTGAGTGCAAATAATATTTTTTCTTCTATTAAGGTAAGATTGTTGTATATCAAATGAGAGGTCATAATGTTACATTTTAAATATTAAATTCCCCTCCTCCACAAATGAGGCTGAAAGGGTTATTAAGTGCAAAAAGTGAAAAGTCGCAAAAGCTATGCTTGTCGTATATCAACTGAAAAGGTCCTGAAGAGTGCATTACAAATATAAGACTTTCATTGGAAAATCAAGCAAATCTATAAAGAGAACATTTTCAAAATTAAATTTCTGTCCCCCCCAAAAAATAGTCTGATGTGAACATTTAGGCATTTGTTTTAGAAGGAAAGGGTGTTGCATATCAAATAAAACGTCGTATTGTGTCAAATATCGTGTCCTCATGAAGAAACAATATAATTGTGTTTTTTTTTTTGGTTCAAAGAAACAAATGTATTTCAATTACATTTAGTGTGCATTTTCTGTTTGTTAATTCAAAACTTTATTCCACAACTCCATGTCAACACTTAACTCTATAAAATAAATTTGCCGTTAAACATACAAACGTGTACCAGATTATCTTTGAACGTTTCATAAGTTTTATTTATAGATATGATAGTACATCAAATTTCGTTATCCCTGTGGTTTTCATCATATTTTATGTTTCATCAAATTGTAATAGGATATATTTATTGTTTCTTTTTTATAACTGTCGATTAAAATCTTCCCGAATAGTGTTTAAATCCATTTTAGTTCGGGATTAATTTGTTACATCTTTGTTTAGGTATTGTTACTATTGTGGATTTCTAATGGATTTTTTTAACCGGAAATTGTTAATAATAATATTTCAATTTGAATATATTTTGTGTCAATAGTTAAGCTGACAGTGACGTCTAATGAACATTAAAAGACAGCTTGACGAGGTGAGTTGTTTTTGTTTTTAAACAAAGTTATTTGTTCATTCTTTGAACTGTCTCAATAGAAATTTGTCAAAGTTTTTTGATGATGTTTATTCTTGTAAATACTGTTGATCAGTGTAAATGATCGGAATGTATACATTTACAGCTATAGAATGCAGGATTAACATTTATATGACCAATTTTTAACTGAAACTATGTAAATTTACTACAGACCATCAATTTCCGCATGTCCGTACTAGATGATTTTATGATTTTTTTTAAATTGTACATAGCCGCATTGAAGTAGGTTCATTATTCATTTTTCATTATTCAAAATTCAATAATGAATAATGAAATAGTTCATTATTCACTATTCAACGTTAATTGATGAACAATGAATAATGAAACAGATTCTATTTCAGTATTCAAGTTGAAAAGTGAATAATGAAATAAAAAAAAAAATGTGACAATATATCCCGTATTTCTGAATTCCTCATGTTGATGTTATCTAACAATTTTTCAAATTAGTATAAGAAAATAAATCAAAACAATCTTTGAAATTTTTTAATTTATTTATTTAATTAGTTTTGGAGGATAAACCAGTGGTTTTCCCGAACTATTTTTAACAGAAATTCCTTTTTTCAAAGTATGGACGACCTCAATACCAAAACATATATATAAAAATTAAATAAACTCTACGTTCTTTTTTTTAATTTTCACTGGAGATTTGCTATTCTTCATTTCTGATTATGGATAAAACTTGCTGATTGTGCCATCCATTCCATTATTCAAAATAAGGTATTTCTTAATGCTCACTCGTATTTCGATATTTATGTCCGTCTTTACTCCTCTAATATGCGTTGCGGACTGTATTGACTATATACCTTTTGTTCCTCTATTTATAAGCTTTCGAATGAGATATAAGATATATCTGTAATTAGGGGCTGAAGGGATTCAAAATATCCATTCAATTATTCAAAATTGGCTATTTCTTAATTTTCACGCGTATTTTGGCATTCACGCCCTCCGTTATTCCTGTAATGGTCATTGCGGCACATATTGTTTATATCCATTTTGTTCCTCTATCAATAAGTTTTCGAATGGTGTAAAAGGTTTTCCTTAATTAGGGGCTGACGAGTCGCAGCAGTTCATTCCATTATTCAAATAAGCTATTTCTAAATGTTCAAGCGTATTTCGATATATAGGTCCTTCTTTACTCAGAATCAGAATCAGAATAATTTATTATAGTGTCATCCTCTAATATGCGTTCAAGTTGTGGAACATATTGACTATATATATATACCTTTTGTTCCTCTATTAATGAGCTTTCAAATGAGATATAAGATATATCTGTAATAAGGGGCTGAAGGGTCGCAGCAGTCCATTCCATTATTCAATAATTCGCATCTAATAGACCGTCTCACACTAAATGAACTTTTTATATAATACATGTATTATAAATTTACAATTGTCTTTTATATTGATAAACTAAAACACGGGAATACATGAAAAATTAGATGACTCATTGTTGTGTAATTGAAAGATTTATTCAAAATTTTAAGTGTATACAGATATTAGGAATACAAACAGTAGCAGAATCTCGTGTAATCAGATTATAGTGACAGATTTATTGTTTTAATTATAAAAACAAAGCAGTTTGTCGCTGGAGTAAATTATAAATATAGAAAGTGAACTCCAACACCACTTACAAAACACAGTATTATCAAATCAAAATGTCAAACTAATTATATTGTATTAGTCGATAGATAGCACTTGTTCCGTTTCTTCATTTACAGGAGCGATAGGTAGTGAGGTTATTTAATACACAATACCTATCAAAGAATTTGTCTTTATCATTCATTATATGATAGATATAGGAAGATGTGGTGTGAGTGCCAATGAGACAACTCTCCATCAAAATAACAATTTAAAAAAAGTAAACCATTATAGGTCCATGTACGGCCTTCAACACGGAGCCTTGGCTCACACCGAACTTGACAACAAGCTATAAAGGGCCCAAAAATTGGTTTAATAAAATTTAAATTTCATTTTTTCAATTAATTGCAAAATTTGAACAGTTTATATACCTTATGTAAATATAATTGGACATTTGAATATATCTTGTCAAGATAATGCAATCAACAATGCATGCAGTATTCTGATCTCAAACTTGCACTTTGGTGTCCTCAAAAACCAGGTGTCCGTCTGTCCGTTCGTCCACCCGTCCGTTCAGTCTCGTACGCGCTCTCGTGTGTACAGCTCTTGCCATATTTTGCTGAAACTTATATCATAGGTTGAAATCAGCCATTTATTTTGTGAGTTTGTAAATCAGTACAGATAAATTACTTTTAAAAGGGTCATATCCTTTTGAAACATTAAACATATTGAAAATTGCATTGTTATCGCTCTCTTGTATATAATGCTTGTCAGATTTTTAGGAAATTTATATTATAGGTTTATATCAGCAATATCTTTGACAAGTTTGAAAATCAGTTCAGATCAATTATTAGTCAACTTCAGGTTGGCACATCTTCCGTCTGTCCGTCTGTCCATCCGTCAGTTCGGCAAATCAGTTTTCCACACTTTTTATGCACCCGCCGTATTGGAGGGGCATTAAGTTTTATCCTTTTCCGTCTGTATAGTCCGTCCGTCCGTACGTACTCTCAAAAGATGGTTTCTGTTCTCTAACTTTTAAATTAGTTTGTCTCAACCAAATGTTATGAAACTTATTCACAATGCTATTACCACAAAACACAGATCAAGTTTGAATTTTGGTGGCGTCACTTTTCTGTTCTTGAGTTATGCCCCTTTACAAATGGAAAAAATCATGATTTTTTTTTCGTTTCTGTTCTCTTAGTTTAGTTTGCCTCAACCAAATGCTTTGAAACTTATACATAGTGCATATTACAACACAATTCAGATCAATTGTGAATGTTTGTGGTGTCAACTTATCCATTCAAGAGTAATGCTTCTTTACAACTGAAAAAAATACTATTTTTTTTTTGTTTCCGTTCTCTATCTTAAGTAACCTTCAACAAAATGTTATGAAACTTATACATAATGCCTATTTCCTCAAAATACAGATCAAGTTTTTAATGTTCGGGGTGTCACTTTAATTGTTCTAGAGTTATGCTTCTTTACAAATGTAAAAGTTGATGAATTTTTCGTTTCCGTTTTCGAACTTATTATAACTTTGCCTCAACCAAATGTTATGAAACTTATACACAATTCCTATAACCACAACACTTTAGAAGTTGGAATTTTGGTATCGTCACTTTTATTGTTCTTCAGTTATGTCCCTTTACAAGTTTATATGATATGCAAGCGGGGGCATCATCTGTGCTCTATGGACACTTTCCCCATTTATTTTTCTTCGTGCTTAAAAATGTTGTTCTGATATTTGGTGTATTGTTTTATCATGACAAGTTACAGATTAATTTCGAATTTTGTTTCAGTCTGATGATTTATTGCCGAGTTATGGTCCTTGAACTTTTAAAATTAACTCAATTAATCAGTCTCCTCACTTTTTTTTTCGTTATGCTTGAAGGTATTGACTTGATATTTGCTATGCTTAAACCATGAAAAGTTTTAGATCAAGTATAGCATTTTGTACCAGTAGAATGAAATGACCATGTTTTGCCTGCAATAGAATGCATGTTTGTAATACATTAGGAATCTTTAAAAAAAAGTATAAAACGTTAAAAAATGTATTTGTTTTCCCTTTACATACTTCATTATACTATACACAGGCAAAACCTATATTTACTTCCCAATATAAAGATCAATTTAGTATGGAAATAAGACTTTAACCATTGAACGTTTTAATTATTTTATTGCAAACACTGAATTAAGTGTCATCCGGTGAGACGTTTTAAAAGTGTAACCGTATTTGATACTCAACTTGGCTCGAACTTTATAAACTATTCTAGTGTTCATTAACCTCTATAGATTCTCTATAGTTGAAGCTTCGTGTGAGATACATTCCTACCATAGTGTCATAGCTACGTATACTTGCGCAAAAAGCTGTAAATATGTAGCGCAAATGGATAGTAAGACTTGCCATCATTCGCTCTCATTATTATGTACTATACTAGTATTGTAAAATAAATTGATGTACAGAGATTTGCATTCGAGTCTGTAACCATATTTTGGTTACATTAGTATAAAATGCAATATAATAAATACACTATGTGTCTATTGGTCTCCAACTGACGAAGTCGAAGGAGACTTTATGTGTGCACTCCGCCCGTCTGTCTGTCTGTCTGTCCATAACGTCATTCCGGTAAATCGGTTTCCCACACCTTTTATGCCTAGGCTTAAATATATTATTTTGATCATGACAAGTTTCAGATCAAGTTCGAATTTTGTATCGGTCTGATAATTTTGTGCAGAGCTATGGTCCTTTAACTTAGAAAATTCACTTTAATAATAAGTTTTCAGCACCTTTTTCCGTCATGCTTCAAGAAATTGACATGATGTTTGTTATATATTTTACACCATGACAAGTTATAATAGATCAAGTTAAAATTTTGTTCTAATATAACCGGTTAGGAACTATGTATTGTCATGCAATATTCACATAATGCTTGTTCCAATAAAGTTCCGTCAGGGCTCATTGACACAGCTACAATTATAATTCAGTTATAACACAATACTGTACAAGAGTACAATATATAATATCGTAGTTGTTCATATGTTTATTGGAGACATGTTCTATTACTATTAAGAGAGTTTACTCGTGGGAAAGGGATGTTGTTTTTTTTTTTAGATTCATTATGGAACCACCAGGCAGTTTAGATGAGAATACTGGAAAATATGAAAAAATATTGGTAAGGACATCGGAATTATTTTATGAAAAACGAAACCATATTTTTTTTTTATTTCTGTTTATCTGTCATTTTAATTTATGACCAACTAATGATAACATTGTTGAAATGATAAAACTGTATGGAACGCCTTATGTTGATGATCAGCATTATGTATAGTGGTTGCAGCATAATATGCAGTGCTTACAACATTAATTATATGCAGTTGTCACACCATTATATGCAGTGCTCACAACATTATGTAAAGTGCTCACAACATTATACGCAGTGGTCCAAACATTATATGCAGTTGTCGGGACATTATGTGCAGTGGTCACAACAGTATACGTTTTTTGTTGATGAAGGTGATGATCAGTAATGGTAATGATGATGATTGATGTATGTGATGGTCGTGGTTCATTCTGTAAACTTCGGATTTTTTTATCGGAAATTACCGAATACAGTCATAATTGATAGTGCCCCGCACACAAATTGAAAAAGTTGTTGAAGTCATGTTAGTCAAGGCAATTTGTTTGCAACTATATCAGAAAAAAGAACGCATGCGTTTGTCTGCCAATGGGCATTCTAAGGAAAAGACAGTGGCGGATCCAGAACTTTTCATAAGGGGGCCCGCTGTATGACCTTAAAGGGGGCGGGGCACTCCAGTGATTCCTTATATAATCAACCAATTTTTTCCCACGAAAGGGGGGGGGGGGCTTTAGCAAGGTGCCACTTTATAGTCAGTACCCAGTTTTAAAAAGCTTAATAACATTTTAAATAAAGTAGTCGGCTTTCTATAAGACTTAAGTCCCATATTACGCTAGCTTATATATGTCATGATATAATCATTATTTGGCATCGATTTTCAGAATTAGGCATTTTTACATGATTAAGTATCTAACAGATATGGAAAATGCAGTTTAAAGCATTTCATTGTAGGTGTTTAACATAACTTTACATCCATCATTCCAGTTTTTTACAAGCTTTTTAGCACGTCAAGCAGTTTGTCTTCTAAATATGAGCAACAGCCTTATATATTAGAGATATAAACTTTCATAAGAAAAAATTATCCTTTAAAGAACCAGTTTTACATTTTCATTTATAGTTATCATCTCTTAGGAAAACTGAGTTTGTGTGGGTGAATAGAACGTTTACTACGTTTGTTCGTCAGTCTCTCATGCACAGTTAATATATTAAAAAAGTGGTATTCATGCCAATGAAACAACTCTCCACAAAAGACCAAAAGACACAGAAATTAACAGCTATAGGTCACAGTACGGCCTTCAACAATGAGCATAGTCCATACCGCATAGGCAGCTATAGAATGCCCCGAAATGATTAACGTTAAAGATTTCAAACGAGAAAACTAACGGCCTAATTTATGTACAAACAAATGAACGAAAAACAGACATGTAACACATCAACATACGACAACCACTGAAATACAGGCTCCTGACTTGGGACAGATACAAACCTACAAAATGTGTCGGGTTTTAACACGTTAGCGGGATCCCAACCCTCCCTCTTACCTGGGACAGTGAACATAAAAACGAACTATGAAAATCAGTTGAAAAAGGCTTAACTCATCAGATGGATGAAAATATAAATACATCTAACCAACAAACAAAATAAAACAGAGTGGACGTGGACGGGTACTTGTATAGCCCAACAACAAAAAGACACGAAGTACTGATCTGATAGTACTCGCAATTACTGACAGCTAGTACAAAGCCACTAACAACTAATAAAAAAAAAATCATGCATCTAAGTTTTGCATCAAGGTAATGATTGAAACAAACAGTGAGTAAAAAAAGAATGATTTACTATTATTGTATAGTAACGATTTTCCATGAAAAAAGAGTCATCTTGACCTAAATTAATTCTGGTTACGAAACATTAAGATAAAAAATCAAATCAACTACAAGTCATAGTAGAATGATATCTTTTAGATCGCACTTCTTTGATAACAATGGACCTTGAAAAAAGTTGGTCGCCTCTACCTATATTTTACACACGATTGGTTCTGATTAAAATTTGTGTTAAGGTCCAGATGATAGCAACATCACATGAAAGAGGAATGCTATTTGTTACTGAGCACTTTAAATTTATTGATTTTATTAAAGGTCTGCACAAAATTTTTGTCACCATAACAGAAACACAAACAAAACGACACTCGTTATTATGTCAATATATAATTGTAATATAATTATATTAATGGAGAACTACTATTATTGTTTTACAGTACTGAGAATTCTTCTCGTTGTTGTTGTTATTGTTATGTTAGGATCTATGTAAAATGTTGAAAAATTCATATCTGAATAGTTTTCGTTATCTGTAAAGTTACTTTTGACGATGCATCTTGATTGTTTTTGTAGAGCTTGCTTTCTCCTGTATATAAATCACTCACGGGGAAAAAATTGGAAAATTGTCGAAACTTATTTGACTTTTATGTATACATGTAGCATAGTCCGAATTATATACTTAAAAGGATTAAATTCACAAAATAGTTATTTTTCACAAAAAAATGATGTGCCATGCCTTTTGAAAATAAGATTGAAAATCGTATATGTTTAAGTAAAATTCTATTTCGAATAACATCGCTGACCAACATAAATTAAAAAAAAAATGCATTGAACAGTATACTTCTGTATATTTGGTTCTCCTTGAAAAATACTGGTTCATAATATATCTAAATTGCAGTCCCGGAAAATTCTGAAGACATTTATTTAGAGTTTATTGATCAACAATGCACAATTATATATGTGTATAATTAAATATATATGTTTTAATACAACCACAAAATAAATAAATAAAATTGATCGTATATTGCAATCACGTTGTCGTCACCGTCGTCCGAAGACAGATTGTTTCCGGATAATAACTTAAGTAAAAGTTAATAGAAATCAATAAAATTTTAACACAATGTTTTTAACCACTAAAGAAAGGTTTGGATTGATTTTGGGGGTTATTGTCTAAACTGTTTAGGAATAAGGGGACAAAAAGGGGGCCCAAATAAACATTTTTGTAGTTTCCAGACATTAACTTGTGTTTAAGTGTATGGATCTCTCCATTATACCACAAGTTTCCATACCACAAAGGGATAGTTAGGATTGGCTTTTTTTTTTTGGGGGGGGGGGGAGGGGGGTATGGATCAAACCGTTTAGGAATTAGAGGCAAAAAAAGGAAAAACAAGGGTTTCTTGGTTAATTGCCAATTAAAACAATGTGAAACAAGTGTAAGGAAGATAATCCAAATATATGGAGGTAATCCAAACATAATGTTCGATTACCTTCCTTACACTGCTTTAAAATTATGTGTAAAGAAACTATTTTCTCATTTCAGATTTAAGAAATTAAAAAGAAAATTTCTTCATTTATTTTTTTTGCAAAAAAGTGGGGGATACATTGTCTTTTCTTTTTTCGGGATGGGGTCAATATGCAACAGCATAGAGTATTGCACAAAATGAAAACAACAAAGGGGGCGGGGTGAAAAAAAATATTGAGAGGGGGTCGAGCAATTCGCAACAGCGTAGTGCAAATGCAAAAAAATAAGTATAAATTCAAATTATAACCAATTCTAATTTCTTTGACTACATTTATTCTGTATCAGAAACCTATTATGTGTCAAATATTTAACTACAATCCAAATTCAGACCTGTAACAAGCGTGAATATTGTGTCCTTTTTTGTCCCAACGGTTCAGGGTTGATTCTCTGTGGTCGTATCCAGCTGCGCTTTGTGAAGCAATTTGTTAAATACTTAAAAAATATACTGTAACATATTAAGTTGTGAATATGATGAAAATGATCATCAAAATAAGTTCAAAATGCCCTGGTGTGGAATAAATTTGTGGAAAATTGATCACACTTCTTAATTTCCTTATTTCAATCAGTTTTAAATATTGTATACTGCCTTAATGATAACATAACTTTATTAACTTTCTCAATTTGTTTGCTGAGCATAACCAATTATGGATTCGGTAATTTCCGCAAAAAAAAACTCCAAATGTTAACGAATCTGAACCACCAGCATCACATACATCAATCATAATCATCATCATCACTGACCATCACCTTCATCAACAAAAAAAGTACAATGTTTTGCCCACTGCATATAATGTTGTTACCACTGCATATAATGTCCTGACAACTGCATATAATGTTGTGAGCACTGCATATAATGTTGTGAGCACTGCATATAATAATGTGAGCACTGCATATAATGTTGTGAGCACTGCATATAATTTTGTGTGCACTGTATATTATAATAATGTTGTGAGCACTGCATACAATACTGATCATCAACATAAGGCAGTCATGATGTTCCATAATATTGGGTGTCTATTTTTAGTTGGGCTTTAATTGAGTGAGTCATTAATTGTATTATGTTGCTGATAAGCTGTATAAATGTATACCATTTTCTATTCCTAAGTCATTTAAAAGTGAAATTGTGATTAAAATAACTTTGATCCTATCATATAAATCATTTTGTCTTTTTGCACTTAAAAGATTAACTTGACAAAAAATCTTAATTTTAGGAATGAACTTGAGGCACTATCGTCATTTTTAATTTCAAAATATTTTTTAGCAAAAACCTATAGTTTAAACTTCTTGTTGAATGCGTTTATATAGTTTTACGATTGTCCGTCAGTGTTAATAATCGCCCATACGGTCTCCGTTACATCTAGTTCTCAATATATTTCAGAGAGTGTTAAAGAAAAGAAGGCTTATTGATAAGTCGGGTGAAAAGACGTGTAGCAATGACCACGCATTACCTCACCAAAGCATGCATGAAACACAGTCTAATGCCCTTAGCCTAGATAATGAGAGAAGTCTGTCTATCCAAAGTCGTTTGCATATGCCTAATTGCACTGACTCTCCACCGCCGGAGTTTACTCGACAGAGGGTATCTTGCTATGATAACATAAGTCAAACAGGGCAGTCGAACGATGCTCTGCCTATCCAAGTGATTTCAGATATGTCACCGAACTCTGATTGCAAGCAATCGGTTTGTACTCCACCGAGAGAACCCTCGTCAGATGACATTACAAGGCAGACACCAAAAACACATTATGAAAAGAAATATGAAAAATCAAAATATGATTGGAAAAAAAATGAATATGCAATAGATAAAGAAACAAAATACGAGGAATATGATACAAACCATGATGTTGATAAATTTGTGGTTCCAAAGTTTAGACTGAAAGGGAGTTTTCATCAAGGAGATAATCGATTTGGTATGAATGCAGGAAAACAATGTGTTCCAAATTGTGTTACTGCTGTTATATATAGCAAATTAAAGAATGTAAGAGCTTGGAAAACTTCACATATTAATGATATTCTTAGTGAAGGGAACGATTTATATAATTCTATTCATGGTTCTAAAGACTTTTTGCTAGTATCAGAAATGCCAACTAGCACTAAATTATTTAATTCTTCGTTTTATGTCAATTTTAGAGATTCAATCAATGCAATTGACAGTGAAATTGATGCTGATTTCCCTTTTGCTCTTCCTTTGAAAATTGGGATTGAAAATGCTCTTATTGATTCAGATGGATGTTTTGTAAGTGTAAATGGATATACAAATCTTGTTATTAAACAAGGAATTCGATTGTTTTTGTTTGATTCACATTCCAGAGACTTGCAAGGTAAACCATGTGAGAATGGTTCCAGTATAGTTATTGAGTTAACAGACATTAGCCATCTGTATTATATTTTGAAAGAGTTTGTTAAAGATGACCCACAGTCGTTATTTGAAATAACAAGTGTAAATGTAACTATTTGTTCAAAGGATACAGATAAGAGTTATACAAAGAAGACGTACAATGATGGCAAAACAAAAGTTATTAAAGACCAGGATTTAGAAATATTAAGTTCATATTCATATTCAAACTTTAATTATTTCCCACTTGAATATGAAACTAGAAAAAAAGTTTGTTCTAAATTCAAAATTTCTCATATAAATGTTAAAGAAACAGCAAATAATGGTAAAACTTTCAATATTGGTAAACCTGAAAAATTGAAATCAATAGTATCAGATGGAAATTGTTTATTTAGAGCATTATCATTTGCTATTTCACAGAGACAAGAATATCATATACAAATAAGAAAAAAAGATAGTCGATCACATATTGCATATTTCAAAATCTCTCTCATCCTTTGTTCGTGATCCGTACGAAAATGTAGAGGAATATGTCAGAATTCGGAAAATGAACGAATCAAATACTTGGGGAACAGAGCTAGAAATTCTTGCGGCAGCACATTTTATGCAAATTGATATTTACACGTTTACCAACAACAAATGGATAAAATATTCTGCTCATCAAATAGATACCAATATTAATGTTGAAAGTGACGCTATCTATTTGAAACACAATAATGAATCATCTCATTATGAAGTTGTCATGAGCGTTGAAGGGAAAAGGGAATGTGATAAATTAGAAAAGACGAAAAACGTTAAAAGTATAAGCTGTGAATTTGACAAATTACAAAGAAATATTTGCACTGATCATGATATCAAGAAAAGTAATATATTACCGCATGAAATTTTAGAAATGGATGAGCATACTGACATTACAGATCTGTCAAGGGAAAGGAGACTGGAGGTTGAAGTCAATGTTTCAATTGACAATGTTAAATGTCAAAGAAGGAATAACATTGATAGCAACCAAGTTGTTGAAGATGGAGACGTGGAAATGTTTGATACAGCGGTATACTCAGGTTTAAATTATATTCCACTTGGATATAAAACTAAGCGAAAACTTTGTATGAAATTCAAAATTGCACATAAAAATATCAAAGAAACATCAGGTGTAAATGAAAAGTTCGATATGGGTAAACCTGTAAGTTCAAAATCAATAGTATCTGATGGAAATGGTTTATTTAGAGCACTATCATTTGCTATTTCACAGAGACAAGAGTATCATATACAAATAAGAAAAAAGATAGTCGATCACATATTGCATATTTCAAAAGACATCGCATCCTTTGTTCCTGATCCATTCGAAAATGCAGCGGAATATGTCAGAATGCGGAAAATGAAAGAACCAAAAACTTTGGGAACAGAAATGGAAATTCTTGCGGCTTCACATTACATGCACGCTGATATTTACACGTTTACCAATAACAAATGGATAAAATATAGTCCTCATCAAATAGATAAAGATATAAACGTTGAACATGAAGCTATCTACTTACAACACGTTGAAAAATCATCTCATTATGAAGTTGTAATGGACGTTGCAGATAATAGTATACGCAATATACTAATGAAGAGTGAGATGATTGAAGACTGTACAAGAGTTAAATATGAATTAGACCAAAAATCAAGAAATAATTGTACTGATACAAAGAATAACAATACATTGTTGAATGAAAAACAAGTGGATTTAACAGATCTTCGAAGAAAAAGAAAACGAGAATTGGAAAAGATGAGATATTGTCAAAATGATACAGTGAGAGACAAGAAAAAGAGACGCTGTAAAGAAACGTACTGGCATAATGAAACATACAGAGCAAACATTATTGAAAAGAGCAAAAAGAAATATATGGACAACGAAACCTACAGGACCAACATGATTGAAAAGGGAAAACAGAAGTATGAAGATGATGAAACATATAGGGCCAACATGATTGAAAAGGGAAAACAAGAGTACCAAGAGGATGAAACATATAGGAACAATAAAATTGAAAAGGGAAAGAAGAAGTATAAAGAGAATGCAACATATAGGGACAACATGATTGTAAATGGAAAAAAGAAGTATGAAAGCAATGAAATATATAGGAACAATATAATTGAAAAAGTTCATGAAAAAAGATCATTATTCAAAGTCGCAAAGTCTCATATTGATGTTGTGGTTCAAACATTTAAAGATGCCATTAAGAAGGGACCAGAGTATGTTTGTGCTTGCTGTTTGAGACTTTTATTTCAAAACCAAGTCTTAGAATGCAAACGTGAAAACTATGATAAACAGCTAATACAGAAATGCGTTACAGAGAAGTATGTTCATGAGTGTTCCAGTGAATGTGAATCAAATTGTTTATTGGCTGTTTCTTGTAGGAACAAACTTTGGATTTGTTATACATGCCACAGAAAATTACATAAAGGTTTAACACCACCTGAATCGTTTTGTAATAACTTACAATTAGAAACTGTTCCTGATGAGTTATGCAATTTGAATAAACTTGAAAGCCATTTGATAGCACTTAATATACCCTTCCAGAAAATAATGAACTTGCCAAAAGGTAATCAAGCAGGGATAATTGGACCAGTTGTTTTGGTCCCGTCAGATGTCAAAGTCGTTACGAATACATTGCCAAGACCAGTGGATGATAATTTGTTAGTAAAAGTAAAGTTAAAGAGGAAATTAGAGTACAAAGGTTATGTTCAGTATGAATTTGTGGATATCAAACATGTGGAGAAAGCCTTCAACTATTTACGGAAGCACAATAAATGATATGCGAATATAGAATTAAACAGTCAGTGGATGGATACCAATAATGAACAGAATGAATCATTTGATGTAATCAATGATAGTGCAAATAATTCAAAAAATGAATCAAACAAAAAGAACGATACAGATGCTGAGGAAAGTTATCTGAATGAAAGTTTAAGAGGCATTCAGTTAGATACATGTTTACAACCAGCAGATATTGGCCAAGAGGTTTTAGATTGTTACTTTGATGAAGAATTTGACGTTGCACCAGCGGAAGGAAACAACCCCATACGTGTATTAAAAGAGGAAGGCATTGAATCAAAGACTTTCCCCTGTCATTATCCATCCGGTAAAAATACATTGACTGATCAAAGAGATATTAAGTTATCTTCTTCGAGATATTTCAATTTGAGATTGTTGAGTGTTGAAAATCGTTTTGCAAGAGATACGTCGTATATATTTTTTTGTCAGTATCTATCAGAATTGGAGAAGGTTATGTCTAATGTACAGATATCTTTACGGAAAGACTTTTCTAAATCAGGAACAGGAAAACAGGTAACATCTGATATGATTTGTAGAGGTGACGGTTTGAAACAGCTATTTAAAAGTGACGAAGGTATAAAATTTCTAAAGCCGGTAAGAGGGACCCCTCCTTTCTGGCAGAAGACGCAGAAAGATGTTTTAGCGATGATAAGACAAATAGGAATACCTGCTTTTTTCTGTTCATTTTCTTCGGCTGATTTAAGATGGTCAGAAATAGTTGAATCGATAATGATGCAGCAAGGAATTGCTGTCAATGCAAAAGAATTAAGTTGGGATGAAAAATGTAAGATACTCCGAAGTAATCCTGTAACAGCGGCCAGAATGTTCGATCATAGATTTCATCTCTTTTTAAAAACAGTTATTATGTCAGATGCCCATCCTATTGGAAAAGTGAAAGACTATTTCTATCGGGTTGAGTTTCAGCAAAGGGGTTCTCCTCATACACATTGTTTATTTTGGATCGAAGATGCACCTAAATTTGAAGTGGATGAAGATCAACAAGTTATCGATTTTGTAGATAAATATATTACTTGTTCAATGCCGTCTCCTGATGAGGATCCAGAACTTCATAAAATTGTGAATGCTGTACAACAGCATAGTAAAAATCATTCAAAAAGTTGCAAGAAGAAAGGTACGAATTGTAGATTCAATTTTCCAAGACCTCCTTCAGTGCATTCGTTCATATCTCGACCTGTCACTGAAAAAGACTTGACCGAGTCCGACATTAAAATTAGCAAAGACAAATTGGAAACTGTATGGAAAGAAATAAAGGATTCAGAATTAGATGATATTTCTACAGACAAACTATTTGAAAAAGCAGGGATATCACAAGAGGAATTTGTAAAATGCTTTCAATATGTAACTTCCAGAAACACTATTGTATTAAAAAGAAAGAAGACGGAATGTTTTACAAATCAATATAATGCACATTTACTTAGAGCGTGGGATGCCAATATGGATATTCAGTTTGTTTTAGATGTGTTTTCATGCGTTGTGTACATTATCAGTTATATAAGCAAATCTGAAAGGGAATTAGGAATGTTACTTCAACAAACAAAATGTGAAGCAGCTGACGGAAATTTAAGTGCACAACAAACCATGAAAAAAGTTGGATCTGCCTATCTTCACCATAGAGAGATCAGTGCACAAGAAGCAGTGTTTCGTGTAACTGGGTTGAGAATGAAGGAATGTTCTCGAAAAGTTGAATTTATCCCCGTGGGTGAAAATCCTTGTAGGTTATCGATTCCTCTCAAACAACTGAAAAAAAAAGTCGAATCAAAAAACAGACAACCAAAGAATGACGGGGATGAGACTGAAAATCATTCGGATGAAAAAAATGTATGGATGAGAAATAAAAATGACATTTATAAAGCCAAACCTGACATTAATTTGTTTAATGAAATGTGTTTGGCAGATTTCTGTTCAAAGTTTAATGTTTTAACTGAATCGCAAGTTCCTAAAAAGATAAATAAAGACACAACTTTTAAATTGAAAAAAGAATTGGGTTATATTAGGAAATTAACAAGAACATCTCCAGGTATTATCAGATATCCTCGCTTTTCAGTCGACAAGGTGCCAGAAAAATACTATCAAAGTATTTTACAATTGTTTTTACCCTTTAGAAGTGACGACCAATTGAAACCGTCAATGTTTGAACATTATGAAGAATTTTACAAGCGTGGGCATGTAAAATTCTCTAATAGTAAAAGTTTGTCAGCTGTGAAAGTTATTGTAGATCATAATATGTCTTCATATGTGAAAACATCAAGTTCTATAGACAAAGCCATTGAAAAGTTAGAGGAAAATGGATCACATGAAGATGCATGGTCTCAATTATGTTCCGAATCAGAAAGTGAAAGGGTTATGTGTGGTATTGAAGGATCTGCAAACGGAAATGACAGTCCTGATGATGAAATAATTGAAAACAATCTTCCAGATTTAAACCGTGAAGTTGAGAAAGAGTTCAGCTTACCGATTAGGTCTACGGTGTTTACTAATAAGGAGATTATACCGATGTTAAGAAGTATGAATGAAAATCAAAAACACATCTTCTTTGACATTAGACATTGGTGTCTTCAAAAGGCAAATGGAAAACATGTTGATCCATTTTACGTTTTCATTACTGGTGGCGCGGGAACAGGCAAGAGTCAGTTAATCAAGTGTCTGTATTTTGAGATATCCAGAATTCTTGCTCCAATCTTGTGCAACCCAGATGACGTTAGTGTACTTCTGACAGCACCTACAGGTACCGCCGCATTTAATATTAATGGAATGACTATTCATAGTTGT
This sequence comes from Mytilus trossulus, assembly GCF_036588685.1. Taxonomy (NCBI): domain Eukaryota; kingdom Metazoa; phylum Mollusca; class Bivalvia; order Mytilida; family Mytilidae; genus Mytilus; species Mytilus trossulus. The sequence goes on from NC_086378.1 coordinate 24,368,720, forward strand.
CTGTCAATATTCAAGTCATTATCCAAGGATCATGCTACACTAAGTGAGGACAAATTAAACACATTACGAACTAAATTGGACAACCTACAAGTACTTATCATCGATGAGATATCTATGGTTAATAAACGTCTTTTGTATTTTGTTCATGAAAGATTAAGACAAATCAAGAAAAAACCTGAAAGTTGTTTGTTTGGAGGTGTTTCTATTATAGCAGTTGGTGATTTCCACCAGTTACCCCCTGTAAAATCCAAAAAAAGTGATAAACTCTATGTAAACGATCCTTCTAATCCTTTGAATTACCTGTGGAATGAATTGTTTAAGGTAGCTGTACTGGATGAAATAATGCGACAAAAAGACGATAAAACATTTGCAGAAATGTTGAATAGACTGAGAATAAAGAAGAAACATGAGATGATTGAACCTGATGATATCTTATTGTTAAAACATTGCATGACAGAAGCACCAGATCGCATTTTACACATTTTTGCAACAAATGCTGAAGTTCAACAGTTTAATAATAGTATGATCATGAAATATTTTTCTGACCCTATATTGGTTGAGGCCGAAGATTACGAAAAGGATAAGACTACTGGAACATTGAAAAGAAAGTCTTCATTTTACAGTAGCAGTGATATTCAACTACCATCATCCATTCTTTTAGCGGTCGGTGCCCGTATAATGTTAATCAGAAATCAAGATACTAAAGATGGTTTAGTGAATGGAGTGATGGGAACAGTACATAAAATTATTACTGCTGTCAATCTTCCAGAAATAATATATATTCAGTTTGATGATGACAATGTAGGTAAAAGTGCGAAAGAACAAAAATTTATCAATGGAAATAGATGTGTAGGTTTAGGTCGGTGTTCAGAAGATTTGTCATTTCAGAGTGGTGTAAGAAAACAATATCCGTTAAAGTTAGCATTTGCATGTACAGCTCATAAAGTCCAAGGACTTACTGTGTCTGAAGTAGCAGTTGATTTGAGTAAATGTTTTACATATGGACAAAGCTATGTAGCCCTTAGTAGAGTAACATCAAATAAAGGTTTATTTATATCTGAAATGAACAATGAATCTTTAAGTGCGAAAATATATGCAGACCCTGATATTGAAGCTGGTTTAGCATCAATGCAATTATTTTCAATGAGAACTGCATCTGCGTCTGTTGCTAATATTTTGAAAGATCATCAAATGAGAATTGTTTATCATAATATCCAAGGGTTGTTGTCTCATATTGGTGATTTGAAAGTAAACAATGATATGGTAAGAGCTGACTTTATATGTTTGACTGAAACATGGTTGACATCAAATGATCAGTATGTTAATCTGAATAATTATGACTTTCGTCATGTATGCAGAAGTGAAGCTTTCAATGACGACAATGAAATGTTTCGAACAATAAAACATATGAAAAATGGAGGAGTAGGATATTTTTGTAAAAATCGTATTAATTATCAGCATATTGATTTGCACATAAAAAATATTGAGTGTATTGGTTTTAGAATAATAGAAATAAACACGCTTATTGTAACAGTTTATAGAACACAAAAGTATGATGTTGAGACTTTTATAAAACAGTTTAGATTAGTTTTAAATGAAATTAGTCGTATTTCACACAAATCAGTAATTGTTGGTGATTTCAACCAGAATATCATGAAAGACGAAAGATCTATTGAAAATTTTATGAAATCTCAAGGGTATGTACAGGTTATTACGGAACCAACAACAGAAAAAGGAACATTAATTGATCATGTATATTTGAAAGGAATTAATCCATGCTGTGTAAGGGTTATACCAACATTTTACAGTTATCATGAAGCAATTGAAATTATAACTGGAAATGTGTAACTAATGGTGTCTATCGTAAATTTCAAACTGACTCAAGGGCAATTGTTGTAAAAGTTTCTTACGTGATTGCTAAAAATTAACATGTGTAAAAAGCAGTTATGTCAAACAGGTATAGCAATGTACAATTTAATGATTTATTTTTTAATCCATTTTTACTTTATGTATATTATTTTTTTAACTTCTCTGTAACCTTTGTACTGGCATGGTTTTATGAAAATAAACTGTCTATCTATTGACTATTAGCTAATTGTTTTTTATATTACGTATTTTTATCTTTTTATTTTTGATTAATTGTCAACTTTTTACATTCAAATTCATGAAAGGTAACCTGTCAGTATATTACTCACTATAATTATCAAACATACTGTTACAATATTTATATATCAATGTTGCATTTCATGAATATATCCATCGTTGTCAGAATCAAAAACAGAACATTTTTCGGCGTTTCATGGAGAGTGAAATTGTTTAACATTGAATAATCACTTTACAAAATCAATTAAATTTATCAAAAAAATAATTTTCAGTTTTATAGTTTCTTTTATTTCAAAACCACAGCAAAAAGAAATAGTGTTTATATTTTGACAACAATTCAGTTGATGGTGTTACTTTTATTTAAAAACCAGAGAAATAAAAGAGTATTTATATTCTGATCTATCAGATAGTCGAGAATGATCATGATTTTTTTTTAATAAACATGCATCTTCTGATCTCGTAAATGTCAAAGAATGGGGTCATTGAGTGTAAAACAAGAAAAGTTTTAGAAGGTATGCTTGATGTATATCAAACGAAAGTTCGTACAAAGTACATTACAAAAACATCAATTTTATAGGAAAGACCTTTCAATTGTTTTACAAACAATTGAGATACTAGTGTTTTTTTTTCTTTTTCTTTTTTTTCTTCCAACATTTGTTTGACAAGGCCTCATCCCCTTTCTGTTGAAGTTATCAAGACCAAATATGGATCATTGATAGACCTCATCATGAACTTTTACCAGATGAACTTTTGTAGGATTTCATCATCCCCTTTAGAAGTTATCTCCCTTTTATTGATTTTTTTCAACATGGCCCCCCTTAAATGTTTTAAAAGATAGCATGACTTTATTTGGACAAAAGTTAGATCTCATCGTGATGTGTTACCCTATGAGGCTGCTAAGGATTTCATCATTCCCTATGAGAGTTACGTCCCCTTGAAGCAATTTCTTTCTTTTACATTTTTCTCAAAAAGTATTCAAGATAGAATCGATTTGAAAACGGCAACATGTACAAGACCAAATGGCAATGATAATAAACATATACAATCATTTTGTTGTTAACCCTTATAAGGAGTTATTTCCCTTGAAAAAATATACACAATTTTTGAAAAATTGTATCTCTAGAACCGGAAGTCGTAAAGACTTGGGACCTACACCAATAATCTTAAGTTCATGTGACCTTTAATTTGCACCCAAGGTCAAAGGTCACCAAGTGCAAAAAAAAATTACGCTGCAATTTCAAGCTTGCATATTAAGAAAACGATAAGAGTTTGCTGCATACTTACAGTGTATAAAATGTTCCTCTCGACGAGCTCTACATTTGATACACTGAGCTCAAAAGAGTCCGACTGTCTGTTCAAAAGTTACGACGGGATGATTCTTAAAAGTATAGTATTGTGTGTATATCTTTTTAAAGGTAACAGATATCAACCTACAATAAACTGCAAAGATGATCAGTAGTTCAAGACCTTCAATTTGAGGTCAATGTCAGGTCATGATGAAATTTCACCTTGACCTTCACATTATACTATGACCTTGACCTTGTGATATTTGAAAGGTCAAGTGGTCCTGAGTTGAATGGTGATAGTCCCATGTCTCTAAGACTTCCGGTTCTCAAGTTTTGTATTGCATCATATATTTGATGATTAATTGTGACCTTGGTGAACTTTGAAATTGTCCACATTCTTTTTCTATAATGTTGTCCTTCAACTGTAGATCATTTATAATTTAACAGATTTGAGATATCTATTGTCGTTTTAGAGATAATGCAGTTTGAAGTTTTGCGAGCGGATGCATGTATTTCTGAATCATCAAGAGCTTACCACGAAAAATGTTTTAGAAATTGAAGAGGTTGACATAGTTATGTGTTTGACCAAATACCAAAAACATTCCATGGAAAAAAACACCAAAAAAAATCAATTTGAAATTTTCATGTTTTGCATTGACTTTGTAAGTTTCATAACTTCTATTTATATAGTTGATATTGCATCATTATTTGCACTTTGTCAAATGGGGTCATCTGATATATCAAATTGAAGGTCTTAATGAACCCTACTTAAAAAATGAAAATTTTAAACACCCTTTTCATCCCAGGGGGAAGGGTGGGGTCATTTAGTGCAAACATTCAAATTTCTCAGATGGTAAGGTTGTCGCATATCAAATGAAAGAACATAAAGCGTATATTTCAAATTTCAAATTGACGTCCCCCAAAAATTGGTTGGATGGGGTCATTGAGTGCAAAAAATAAATTTTCTTTTACGATAGGGTTGTTGTATATCAAATGAAAGGTCATGATGTATACATTTGAAATATCAAATTCCCAACCTCCAAAAATGGGTTGGATGAGGTTATTAAGTGCAAAAATCAAACTTTTTAAAACATGGCGTTGTCGCATATCAAATGAAAGCTCATCTACCCTGTGTTACATATATCATACTTCCGATCTAAAAAATGTAGGCGAATGAGGTCATTAAGTGTAAAAAGCGAAAAGTTACAGAAGGTATGCTTGTCGTATATCGAACGAAAGGTCGTACAAAGAACATTACGAAAACATCACTTTTACAGGAAAGACCTTTCAATTGTTTTACAAACAATTGAGATACTAGTTTTTAAGGTCTTTCCCCTACGTGAGGAAAGACCTTATTGTTTTTCTAATGTTTAAGGTCTTTCCTCTCCGTGAGGAAAGACCTTATTGTTTTTCGCATGTTTTTTTTTAAGGTCTTTCCCCTACGTGAGGAAAGACCTTATTGTTTTTCTAATGTTTTTAAGGTCTTTCCCCTACGTGAGGAAAGACCTTATTGTTTTTCTAATGTTTTTTTTTCTTTTTCTTTTTTTTCTTTTTTTTCTTCCAACATTTGTTTGACAAGGCCTCATCCCCTTTCTGTTGAAGTTATCAAGACCAAATATGGATCATTGATAGACCTCATCATGAACTTTTACCAGATGAACTTTTGTAGGATTTCATAATCCCCTTTAGAAGTTATCTCCCTTTTATTGATTTTTTTCAACATGGCCCCCCTTAAATGTTTTAAAAGATATCATGACCTTATTTGGACAAAAGTTAGATCTCATCATGATGTGTTACCATATGAGGCTGCTAAGGATTTCATTATTTCCTATGAGAGTTACGTCCCCTTGAAGCAATTTCTTTCTTTTACATTTTTCTCAAAAAGTATTCAAGATAGAATCGATTTGAAAACGGCAACATGTACAAGACCAAATGGCAATGATAATAAACATATACAATCATTTTGTTGTTAACCCTTATAAGGAGTTATTTCCCTTGAAAAAATATACACAATTTTTGAAAAATTGTATCTCGAGAACCGGAAGTCGTAAAGACTTGGGACCTACACCAATAATCTTAAGTTAATGTGACCTTTAATTTGAACCCAAGGTCAAAGGTCACCAAGTGCAAAAAAAAATTACGCTGCAATTTAAAGCTTGCATATTAAGAAAACAATAAGAGTTTGCTGCATACTTACAGTGTATAAAATGTTCCTCTCGACGAGCTCTACATTTTATACACTGAGCTCAAAAGATTCCGACTGTCTGTTCAAAAGTTACGACGGGATGATTCTTAAAAGTATATAATTGTGTGTATATCTTTTTAAAGGTAACAGATATCAACCTACTATAAACTGCAAAGATGATCAGTAGTTCAAGACCTTCAATTTGAGGTCAATGTCAGATCATGATGAAATTTCACCTTGACCTTCACATTATACTATGACCTTGACCTTGTGACATTTGAAAGGTCAAGTGGTCCTGAGTTGAATGGTGATAGTCCCATGTCTCTACGACTTCCGGTTCTCAAGTTTTGTATTGCATCATATATTTGATGATTAATTGTGACCTTGGTAAACTTTAAAATTGTCTTAATTCTTTTTCTATAATGTTGTCCTTCAACTGTAGATCATTTATCATTTAACAGATTTGAGATATCTATTGTTGTTTGAGAGATAATGCAGTTTGAAGTTTTGCGAGCGGAGGCATGTATTTCTGAATCATCAAGAGCTTACCACGAAAAATGTTTTAGAAATTGAAGAGGTTGACATAGTTATGTGTTTGACCAAATACCAAAAACATTCCATGGAAAAAAACACCAAAAAATCAATTTGAAATTTTCATGTTTTGCATTGACTTTGTATGTTTCATAACTTCTATTTATATAGTTGATATTGCATCATTATTTGCACTTTGTCAAATGGGGTCATCTGATATATCAAATTGAAGGTCTTAATAAACTCTACTTAAAAAATGAAAATTTTAAACCCCCTTTTCATCCCAGGGGGAAGGGTGGGGTCATTTAGTGCAAACATTCAAATTTCTCAGATGGTAAGGTTGTCGCATATCAAATGAAAGAACATAAAGCGTACATTTCAAATTTCAAATTGACGTCCCCCAAAAATTGGTTGGATGGGGTCATTGAGTGCAAAAAATAAATTTTCTTTTACGATAAGGTTGTTGTATATCAAATGAAAGGTCATGATGTATACATTTGAAATATCAAATTCCCAACCTCCAAAAATTGGTTGGATGGGGTTATTAAGTGCAAAAATCAAACTTTTTAAAACATGGCGTTGTCGCATATCAAATGAAAGCTCATCTACCCTGTGTTACATATATCATACTTCCGATCTAAAAAAATGTAGGCGGATGAGGTCATTAAGTGTAAAAAGCGAAAAGTTACAGAAGGTATGCTTGTCGTATATCGAACGAAAGTTCGTACAAAGAACATTACGAAAACATCACTTTTACAGGAAAGACCTTTCAATTGTTTTACAAACAATTGAGATACTAGTTTTTTCTTTTTTTTCCTTTTTTTCTTCCAACATTTTTTTGACATGCCCACCTCTTGTTTCTGTTGAAGTTATTAGGACCAAATATTGACCATAGCTAGACCTCACCAAGATGTATTACCAAATGACCCTGTTAAGGATTTCATCATCCCCTTTAGGAGTTATCTTCCTTTTATTGATTTTTTTCAACATGACCCCCCCTCGTTGGTTTTAAAGATATCATGACCTTAATTGGACATAATGTAGATCTCATAATGATGTATTACCATGTGAGGCTGATTAAGATTTCAGCGTCCCCTATGAGAGTTATATCCCCTTGAAACAATTTCTTTCTTTTGCATTTTTCACATAAAGTATAAGAGATAGAATCGATTTGAAAACGGCAACATGTACATGAACAGATGGCAATGCTAATAAACATGTACACTCGTTTTGTTATTAACCCTTATAAGGAGTTATTCCACTTGAAAAAATGTACATAATTTTAGAAAAACTGTATTTCGAGAACCAGAAGTCGTAGAGACTGGGGACCTTCACCAATAATCTTTAATTCATGTGACCTTTAATATACAATCAAGGTCAAAGGTCACTGAGTGCAAAAAAAAATTACGCTGCAATTTCAAGCTTACATATTAGTAAAACGATAAGACTTTGCTGCATACATATAGCATGTAAATTGTTCCTCTCGACGAGCTCTACATTTTATACAATAAGCCCAATAATGTCCGACCGTCTGTTCAAAAGTAACAACGGGATGATTCTTAAAAGTATAGTATTTTGTGTATATCTTTTAAAAGGTAACATATATCAACCTACTATCAACTGCAAAGATGATCAGTATTTCAAGACCTTCAATTTGAGGTCAATGTCAGGTCATGATGAAATTTCACCTTGACCTTCACATATTACTATGACCTTGACCTTGTGATATTTGAAAGGTCAAGTGGTCCTGAGTTGAATGGTGATAGTCCCATGTCTCTACGACTTCCGGTTCTCAAGTTTTGTATTGCATCATATATTTGATGATTAATTGTGACCTTGGTGAACTTTGAAATTGTCCACATTCTTTTTCTATAATGTTGTCCTTCAACTGTAGATCATTTATCATTTAACAGATTTGAGATATCTATTGTCGTTTTAGAGATAATGCAGTTTGAAGTTTTGCGAGCGGAGGCATGTATTTCTGAATCATCAAGAGCTTACCACGAAAAATGTTTTAGAAATTGAAGTGGTGGACATAGTTATGTGTTTGACCAAATACCAAAAACATTCCATGGAAAAAAACACCAAAAAATCAATTTGAAATTTTCATGTTTTGCATTGACTTTGTAAGTTTCATAACTTCTATTTATATAGTTGATATTGCATCATTATTTGCACTTTGTCAAATGGGGTCATCTGATATATCAAATTGAAGGTCTTAATAAACTCTACTTAAAAAATGAAAATTTTAACCCCCCTTTTCATCCAAGGGGGAAGGGTGGGGTCATTTAGTGCAAACATTCAAATTTCTCAAATGGTAAGGTTGTCGCATATCAAATGAAAGAACATAAAGCGTACATTTCAAATTTCAAATTGACGTCCCCCAAAAATTGGTTGGATGGGGTCATTGAGTGCAAAAAATAAATTTTCTTTTACGATAGGGTTGTTGTATATCAAATGAAAGGTCATGATGTATACATTTGAAATATCAAATTCCCAACCTCCAAAAATTGGTTGGATGAGGTTATTAAGTGCAACAATCAAACTTTTTAAAACATGGCGTTGTCGCATATCAAATGAAAGCTCATCTACCCTGTGTTACATATATCATACTTCCGATCTAAAAAATGTAGGCGGATGAGGTCATTAAGTGTAAAAAGCGAAAAGTTACAGAAGGTATGCTTGTCGTATATCGAACGAAAGGTCGTACAAAGAACATTACGAAAACATCACTTTTACAGGAAAGACCTTTCAATTGTTTTACAAACAATTGAGATACTAGTGTTTTTTTTTCTTTTTCTTTTTTTTCTTCCAACATTTTTTTGACATGCCATGGTCTTGTTTCTGTTGAAGTTATTAGGACCAAATATGGACCATCGCTAGACCTTACCAAGATGTATTACCAAATGACCTTGTTAAGGATTTCATCATCCCCTTTAGGAGTTATCTACCTTTTATTGATTTTTTTCAACATGGCCCCCCCTCGTTGGTTTTAAAGCTATCATGACTTTAATTGAACATAATGTAGATCTCATCATGATGTAGTACCATGTGAGGCTGAATAGGATTTCAGCGTCCCCTATGAGAGTTATATCCCCTTGAAACAATTTCTTTCCTTTTCATTTTTCGTAAAAGGTATAAGAGATAGAATCGATTTGAAAACAGCAACATGTACAAATGTACATAAACAGATGGCAATGTTAATGAACATGTACAATCATTTTGTTATTAACCCTTATAAGGAGTTATTCCACTTGAAAAAATGTATATAATTTTAGAAAAATTGTATTTCGAGGACCAGAAGTCGTAAAGACTTGGAACCTTCACTAATAATCTTTAATTCATGTGACCTTTAATATGCACCCAAGGTCTAAGGTCACCGAGTACAAACAAAAATTACGCTGCAATTTCAATCTAACATATTAATAAAGCGACAAGACTTTACTGCATACATACAGCATATAAAACGTTCCTCTCGACGAGCTCTTCATTTTATATGATAAGTCCCAAAATATCCGACTGTCTGTTCAAAAGTTACAACGGGAGAATTCTTAAAAGTATAGTATTTTGTGTATATCTTTTAAAAGGTAACATATATCAACATACTATAAACTGCAAAGATGATCAGTAATTCAAGACCTTCAATTTGAGGTCAATGTCAGGTCATGATGAAATTTCACCTTGACCTTCACAGTATACAATGACCTTGACCTTGTGATATTGGACAGGTCAAGTGGTTCTGAGTTGAATGGTGGTAGTCCCAAATCTCTACAACTTCCGGTTCACAAGTGTGGTATTGCGTCATATATTTGATGATTAATTGTGACCTTGATGAACTTTGAAATTGTCCCAATTTTTTTCTATAATGTTGTCCTTCAACTGTGGATCATTTATCTTTTAACAGATTTGAAATATCTATTGTCGTTTTAGAGATAATGCAGTTTGAAGTTTTGCGAGCGGAGGCATGTATTTCTGAACCAACAAGAGCTTACCACTTAAAATGTTTTAGAAATTGAAGAAGTTATCATAGCTATATGTTTGACCAAATATCAAAACCATTCCATGGAAAAAAACACCAAAAATTTAATTTGAAATTTTCATGTTTTGCATTGACTTTGTAAGTTTCATAACTTCTATTTATATAGTTGATATTGCATCATTATTTGCACTTTGTCAAATGGGGTCATCAGATATATCAAATTGAAGGTCTTAATAAACTCTACTTAAAAATGAAAATTTTAAACCCCCTATTCATCTCAGGGGGACGGGTGGGGTCATTTAGTGCAAACATTCAGATTTCTCAGATGGTAAGGTTGTCGCATATCAAATGAAAGAACATAAAGCGTACATTTCAAATTTCACATTGACGTCTCCCAAAAATGGGTTGGATGGGGTTATTGAGTGCAAAAAATAAAATTTCTTTTAAGATAGGGTTGTTGTATATTTTTTTCTTTTTTAAGGTCTTTCCTCTCCGTGAGGAAAGACCTTATTGTTTTTCGCATGTTTTTTTTTTTTTTTTTTTTTTTTTTTTTTTTTTTTTTTCATCCAGCATTTGTTTGACATGGCCTCCCCTCGTTTCTATTGGAGTTATCAAAACCAAATATGGACCATCGGTAGAACTTATTATGAAGTATTACCAGATGAGGCTGTGTAGGATTTCATCATCCCCTTTAGAAGTTATCTCCCTTTTATTGATTTTTTTCAACATGGCCCCCCCTCGTTGTTTTTAAAGATATCATGATCTTATTTGGACAATAGGTACATCTCATCATGATGTATTACCATATGAGGCTGCATAGAATTTCATCATCCCGTTTGAGAGTTATTTCCCCTTGAAACAATTTCTTTCCTTTGCTCATTTCTCAAAACATGTTAGAGATAGAATCGATTTGAAAACGGCAACATGTACAGGAACAGATGGCAATGTTAATGAACATATACAATCATTTTGTTATTAACCCTTATAAGGAGTTATTCCCCTTGAAAAATTGTATACAATTTTAGAAAAAATCTATTTCAAGAACTGGAAGTCGTAGAGACTTGGGACCTTCACCAATAATCTTTAATTAATGTGACCTTCAATATGCACCCAAGGTCAAAGGTCACAGAGTGCAAAAAAAAATTACGCTGCAATTTCAAGCTTACATATTAGGAAAACGATAAGACTTTGCTGCCTACATACAGCGTATAAAGTGTTCCTCTCGACGAACTCTACATTTTATATAATAAGCCCAAAAATGTCCGACCGTCTGTTCAAAAGTTACAACGGGATGATTATTAAAAGTATAGTATTTTGTGTATATCTTTTTAAAGGTAACAGATATCAACCTACTATAAACTGAAAAGATGATCAGTAATTCAAGACCTTCAATTTGAGGTCAATGTCAGGTCATGATGAAATTTCACCTTGACCTTCACATTATACTATGACCTTGACCTTGTGATATTTGAAAGGTCAAGTGGTCTTGAGTTGAATGGTGATAGTCCGATGTCTCTACGACTTCCGGTTCTCAAGTTTGGTATTGCATCATATATTTGATGATTAATTGTGACCTTGGTGAACATTGAAATTGTCCCAATTCTTTTTCTATGATGTTGTCCTTCAACTGTAGATCATTTATCATTTAACAGATTTGAGATATCTATTGTCGTTTTAGAGATAATGCAGTTTGAAGTTTTGCGAGCGGAGGCATGTATTTCTGAATCATCAAGAGCTTACCACTTAAAATGTTTTAGAAATTGAAGAGGTTGACATAGTTATATGTTTGACCAAATACCAGAAACATTCCATGGAAAAAAAACACCAAAAAATCAATTTGAAATTTTCAAGTTTTGCATTGACTTTGTCAGTTTCATAACTTCTATTTATATCGTTGATATTGCATCATTATTTGCACTTTGTCAAATGGGGTCATCTGATATATCAAATTGAAGGTCTTAATAAACTCTACTTAAAAATGAAAATTTTAAACCTCCTTTTCATCCCAGGGGGACGGGTGGGGTCATTTAGTGCAAACATTTAAATTTCTCAGATGGTAAGGTTGTCGCATATCAAATGAAAGAACATAAAGCGTACATTTCAAATTTCAAATTGACGTCCCCAAAAAATTGTTGGATGGGGTCATTGAGTGCAAAAAATGATTTTTTTTTACGATAGGGTTGTTGTATATCAAATGAAAGGTCATGATGTGTACATTTGAAATATGAAATTCCCAACCTCCAAAAATTGATTGGATGGGGTTATTAAGTGCAAAAATCAAACTTTTTAGAACATGGCGTTGTCGCATATCAAATGAAAGCTCATCTACCCTGTGTTACATATATCATACTTCCGATCTCAAAAATGTAGGCGGATGGGGTCATTAAGTGTAAAAAGCGAAAAGTTTCAGAAGGTATGCTTGTCGTATATCAAACGAAAGGTCATACAAAGAACATTACGAAAACATCACTTTTACAGGAAAGACCTTTCAATTGTTTTACAAACAATTGAGATACTAGTTAAGGTCTTTCCTCTCCGTGAGGAAAGACCTTATTGTTTTTCGCATGTTTTTTTTTTTTTTTTTTTTTTTTTTTTTTTTTTTTTTTTTCATCCAGCATTTGTTTGACATGGCCTCCCCTCGTTTCTATTGGAGTTATCAAAACCAAATATGGACCATCGGTAGACCTCATTATGAAGTATTACCAGATGAGGCTGTGTAGGATTTCATTATCCCCTTTAGAAGTTATCTCCCTTTTATTGATTTTTTTCAACATGACCCCCCCTCGTTGTTTTTAAAGATATCATGATCTTATTTGGACAATAGGTACATCTCATCATGATGTATTACCATATGAGGCTGCATAGAATTTCATCATCCCCTTTGAGAGTTATTTCCCCTTGAAACAATTTCTTTCCTTTGCTCATTTCTCAAAAAATGTTAGAGATAGAATCGATTTGAAAACGGCAACATGTACAGGAACAGATGGCAATGTTAATGAACATATACAATCATTTTGTTATTAACCCTTATAAGGAGTTATTCCCCTTGAAAAATTGTATACAATTTTAGAAAAAATCTATTGCAAGAACTGGAAGTCGTAGAGACTTGGGACCTTCACCAATAATCTTTAATTCATGTGACCTTCAATATGCACCCAAGGTCAAAGGTCACAGAGTGCAAAAAAAAATTACGCTGCAATTTCAAGCTTACATATTAGGAAAACGATAAGACTTTGCTGCCTACATACAGCGTATAAAATGTTCCTCTCGACGAACTCTACAATTTATATAATAAGCCCAAAAATGTCCGACCGTCTGTTCAAAAGTTACAACGGGATGATTATTAAAAGTATAGTATTTTGTGTATATCTTTTTAAAGGTAACAGATATCAACCTACTATAAACTTAAAAGATGATCAGTAGTTCAAGACCTTCAATTTGAGGTCAATGTCAGGTCATGATGAAATTTCACCTTGACCTTCACATTATACTATGACCTTGACCTTGTGATATTTAAAAGGTCAAGTGGTCCTGAGTTGAATGGTGATAGTCCCATGTCTTTACGACTTCCGGTTCTCAAGTTTTGTATTGCATCATATATTTGATGATTAATTGTGACCTTAGTGAACTTTAAAATTGTCTTAATTCTTTTTCTATAATGTTGTCCTTTAACTGTAGATCATTTATCATTTAACAGATTTGAGATATCTATTGTCGTTTTAGAGATAATGCAGTTTTAAGTTTTGCGAGCGGAGGCATGTATTTCTGAATCATCAAGAGCTTACCACTTAAAATGTTTAAGAAATTGAAGAGGTTGACATAGTTATATGTTTGACAAAATACCAAAAACATTCCATTTAAAAAAACACTAAAAAATTCAATTTGAAATTTTCATGTTTTGCATTGACTTTGTAAGTTTCATAATTTCTATTTATATAGTTGATATTGCATCATTATTTGCACTTTGTCAAATGGGGTCATCTGATATATCAAATTGAAGGTCTTAATAAACTCTACTTAAAAATGAAAATTTGAAACCCCCTTTTCATCCAAGGGAGACGGGTGGGGTCATTTAGTGCAAACATTCAAATTTCTCAGATTGTAAGGTTGTCGCATATCAAATGAAAGAACATAAAGCGAACATTTCAAATTTCTAATTGACGTCTCCCAAAAATGAGTTGGATGGGGTCATTGAGTGCAAAAAATAAATGTTCTTTTAAGGTAGGGTTGTTGTATATCAAATGAAAGGTCATGATGTGTACATTTCAAATAGCAAATTCCTGACCTTCAAAAATTAGTAAGATAGGGTTATTGAGTGCAAAAATCAAACTTTCTAGAATATGGCGTTGTCGCATATCAAATGAAAGCTCATCTACTCTATGTTACATATATAATAATTCCGATCTCAAAAATGTAGGCGGATGAGGTCATTAAGTGATAAAAGTAAAAAGTTTCAGAAGGTATGCTTGTCATATATCAAACGAAAGGTCGTACAAAGTACATTATGAAAGCATCACTTTTACAGGAAAGACCTTTCAATTGTTTTACAAACAATTGAGATACTAGTCTTTTTCTTTTTTTTCTTCCAACATTTGTTTGACATGGCCTCCTCCCCTTTCTATTGAAGTTATCAAGACCAAATATGGACCATCGATAGACCTCATCATGAACTTTTACAAGATGAAATTTTGTAGGATTTCATCATCCCCTTTAGAAGTTATCTCCCTTTTATTGATTTTTTTCAACATGGCCCCCCTTAAATGTTTTAAAAGATATCAAGACCTTATTTGGACAATAGCTAGATCTTATCATGATGTGTTACCATATGAGGCTGCTAAGGATTTCATCATCCCTTATGAGAGTTATGTCCCCTTGAATCAATTTGTTTCTTTTACATTTTTCTCAAAAAGTATTCAAGCTAGAATCGATTTGAAAACAGCAACATGTACAAGAACAGATGGCAATGTTAATGAACATGTACAATAATTTTGTTATTAATCCTTATAAGGAGTTATTCCACTTGAAAAAATGTACATAATTTTAGAAAAACTGTGTTTCGAGAACCGGAAGTCGTAGAGACTGGGGACCTTCACCAATAAACTTTAATTCATGTGACCTTTAATATACAATCAAGGTCAAAGGTCACTGAGTGCAAAAAAAAATTACGCTGCAAATTCAAGCTTACATATTAGTAAAACGATAAGACTTTGCTGCATACATATAGCATGTAAATTGTTCCTCTCGACGAGCTCTACATTTTATACAATAAGCCCAATAATGTCCGACCGTCTGTTCAAAAGTTACAACGGGATGATTCTTAAAAGTATAGTATTTTGTGTATATCTGTTAAAAGGTAACATATATCAACCTACTATCAACTGCAAAGATGATCAGTATTTCAAGACCTTCAATTTGAGGTCAATGTCAGGTCATGATGAAATTTCACCTTGACCTTCACAGTATACTATGACCTTGACCTTGTGATATTTGAAAGGTCAAGTGGTCCTGAGTTGAATGGTGGTAGTCCCATGTCTCCACGGCTTCCGGTTCTTAAGTTTGGTATTGCATCATATATTTGATGATTAATTGTGACCTTGGTGAACTTTGAAATTGTCCCATTTCTTTTTCTATGTGTTGTCCTTTAACTGCAGATCATTTACCATTTAACAGATTTTAGATATCTATTGTCGTTTTAGAGATAATGCAGTTTGAAATTTTTCGAGCGGCGGCAAGTATTTCTGAAACAACAACAGCTAACCACTTAAAATGTTTAAGAAATTGAAGAGATTGACATAGTTATATGTTTAACCAAATACCAAAAACATTCCATGGAAAAAAAACACCCAAAAATAAATTTGAAATTTTCATGTTTTGCATTGACTTTGTGAGTTTCATAACTTCTATTTATATAGTTGATATTGCATCATTTTTTGCACTTTGTCAAATGGGGTCATCTGATATATCAAATTGAAGATCTCAATAAACTCTACTTAAAAATGAAAATTTTAAACCTCTTTTTCATCCCAGGTGGAAGGGTGGGGTCATTTAGTGCAAAAATTCAAATTTCTCAGATGGTAAGGTTGTCGCATATCAAATGAAAGAACATAAAGCGTACATTTCAAATTTCAAATTGACGTCCCCCAAAAATTGGTTGGATGGGGTCATTGAGTGCAAAAAAATTAATTTCTTTTACAATAGGGTTGTTGTATATCAAATGAAAGGTCATGATGTGTACATTTGAAATATCAAATTCCCAACCTCCAAAAATTGGTTGGATGGGGTTATTAAGTCCAAAATTTAAACTTTTTAGAACATGGCGTTGTCGCATATCAAATGAAAGCTCATCTACCATGTGTTACATATATCATACTTCCGATCTCAAAAATGTAGGCGGATGAGGTCATTAAGTGTAAAAAGCGAAAAGTTTCAGAAGGTATGCTTGTCGTATATCAAACGAAAGGTCGTACAAAGAACATAACGAAAACATCACTTTTACAGGAAAGACCTTTCAATTGTTTTACAAACAATTGAGATACTAGTTTTTTTTTTTTTTTTTTTTTTTTTTTCATCCAGCATTTGTTTGACATGGCCTCCCCTCGTTTCTATTGGAGTTATCAAAACCAAATATGGACCATCGGTAGACCTCATTATGAAGTATTACCAGATGAGGCTGTGTAGGATTTCATCATCCCCTTTAGAAGTTATCTCCCTTTTATTGATTTTTTTCAACATGACCCCCCCTCGTTGTTTTTAAAGATATCATGATCTTATTTTTACAATAGGTACATCTCATCATGATGTATTACCATATGAGGCTGCATAGAATTTCATCATCCCCTTTGAGAGTTATTTCCCCTTGAAACAATTTCTTTCCTTTGCTCATTTCTCAAAAAATGTTAGAGATAGAATCGATTTGAAAACGGCAACATGTACAGGAACAGATGGCAATGTTAATGAACATATACAATCATTTTGTTATTAACCCTTATAAGGAGTTATTCCCCTTGAAAAATTGTATACAATTTTAGAAAAAATCTATTGCAAGAACTGGAAGTCGTAGAGACTTGGGACCTTCACCAATAATCTTTAATTCATGTGACCTTCAATATGCACCCAAGGTCAAAGGTCACAGAGTGCAAAAAAAAAATTACGCTGCAATTTCAAGCTTACATATTAGGAAAACGATAAGACTTTGCTGCCTACATACAGCGTATAAAATGTTCCTCTCGACGAACTCTACAATTTATGTAATAAGCCCAAAAATGTCCGACCGTCTGTTCAAAAGTTACAACGGGATGATTATTAAAAGTATAGTATTTTGTGTATATCTTTTTAAAGGTAACAGATATCAACCTACTATAAACTTAAAAGATGATCAGTAGTTCAAGACCTTCAATTTGAGGTCAATGTCAGGTCATGATGAAATTTCACCTTGACCTTCACATTATACTATGACCTTGACCTTGTGATATTTAAAAGGTCAAGTGGTCCTGAGTTGAATGGTGATAGTCCCATGTCTTTACGACTTCCGGTTCTCAAGTTTTGTATTGCATCATATATTTGATGATTAATTGTGACCTTAGTGAACTTTAAAATTGTCTTAATTCTTTTTCTATAATGTTGTCCTTTAACTGTAGATCATTTATCATTTAACAGATTTGAGATATCTATTGTCGTTTTAGAGATAATGCAGTTTTAAGTTTTGCGAGCGGAGGCATGTATTTCTGAATCATCAAGAGCTTACCACTTAAAATGTTTAAGAAATTGAAGAGGTTGACATAGTTATATGTTTGACAAAATACCAAAAACATTCCATTTAAAAAAACACTAAAAAATTCAATTTGAAATTTTCATGTTTTGCATTGACTTTGTAAGTTTCATAATTTCTATTTATATAGTTGATATTGCATCATTATTTGCACTTTGTCAAATGGGGTCATCTGATATATCAAATTGAAGGTCTTAATAAACTCTACTTAAAAATGAAAATTTGAAACCCCCTTTTCATCCAAGGGAGACGGGTGGGGTCATTTAGTGCAAACATTCAAATTTCTCAGATGGTAAGGTTGTCGCATATCAAATGAAAGAACATAAAGCGAACATTTCAAATTTCAAATTGACGTCTCCCAAAAATGAGTTGGATGGGGTCATTGAGTGCAAAAAATAAATGTTCTTTTAAGGTAGGGTTGTTGTATATCAAATGAAAGGTCATGATGTGTACATTTCAAATAGCAAATTCCTGACCTTCAAAAATTAGTAAGATAGGGTTATTGAGTGCAAAAATCAAACTTTCTAGAATATGGCGTTGTCGCATATCAAATGAAAGCTCATCTACTCTATGTTACATATATAATAATTCCGATATCAAAAATGTAGGCGGATGAGGTCATTAAGTGATAAAAGTAAAAAGTTTCAGAAGGTATGCTTGTCGTATATCAAACGAAAGGTCGTACAAAGTACATTATGAAAGCATCACTTTTACAGGAAAGACCTTTCAATTGTTTTACAAACAATTGAGATACTAGTTTTTTAAGGTCTTTCCTCTCCGCGAGGAAAGACCTTATTGTTTTTCTAATGTTTTTAAGGTCTTTCCTCTCCGTGAGGAAAGACCTTATTGTTTTTCTAATGTTTTTTCTTCTTTTTTTTCTTCCAGCATTTGTTTGGCTCGCCCTCCTACCGCTTCTATTGGAGTTATCAATACCAAAATTAAACCATCAATAGACCTCAACATGAACTTTTACCAGATGAACTTTTGTAGGATTTCACCTTCCCCTTAAGAAGTTATCTCCCTTTTGTTGATTTTTTTCAACATGGTCCCCCCAAAATGTGTTAAAAGATATCACGACTTTATTTGGACAAAAGGTAGATCTCATCATAATGTATTACCATATGAGGCTGCATAGGATTTCATCATCTACTTTGAGAGTTATATCCCCTTGAATCAATTTCTTTTATTTGCATTTTTTTCAAAAAGTATTAGAGATAGAATTTAATTGAAAATGACAGCATGTATTAGAACAGATGGCAATGTTTATAAACATAAACAATTTATTTGTTATTAACCCTTATAAGGAGTTATTTCCCTTTAGAAATTAAAAATATATTTTCAAAAATTTATATTCGAGAACCGGAAGTCATAGAGACTTGTAACCTTCACCAATAATCTTAAATTCATATGACCTTTAATATGCACCCAAGGTCAAAGGTCACCGAGTGCAAACAAAAATTACGCTGCAATTTCAAGCTTACATATTAGGAAAACGATAAGACTTTGCTGCATACATACAGCGTATGAAATGTTCTTCTCGACAAGCTCTACATTTTATACAATAAGCCCAAAAATGTCCGACCGTCTGTTCAAAAGTTACAACGGGATGATTCTTAAAAGTATAGTATTGTGTGAATATCTTTTTAAAGGTAACAGATATCAACCTACTATAAACTGCAAAGATGATCAGTAGTTCGAGACCTTCAATTTGAGGTCAATGTCAGGTCATGATGAAATTTCACCTTGACCTTCACAGTATACTATGACCTTGACCTTGTGATAGTTGAAAGGTTAAGTGGTCCTGAGTTGAATGGTGCTAGTCCCATGTTTCTACGACTTCCGGTTCTTAAGTTTAGTATTGCATCATATATTTGATGATAAATTGTGACCTTTATGAACTTTGAAATTGTCCCAATTCTTTTTCTATAATGTTGTTGTTCAACTGTATATCGTTTATCATTTAACATATTTGAAATATCTATAGTCCTTTTAGAGATAATGCAGTTTGAAGTTTTGCGAGCGGAGGCATGTATTTCTGAATCATCAAGAGTTTACCACTTAAAATGTCTTAGAAATTGAAGAGGTTGACATAGTTATATGTTTGACCAAATACCAAAAACATTCCATGGAAAAAAACACCAAAAAATCAATTTGAAATTTTCAAGTTTTGCATTGACTTTGTAAGTTTCATAACTTCTATTTATATAGTTGATATTGCATCATTATTTGCACTTTGTCAAATGGGGTCATCTGATATATCAAATTGAAGGTCTCAATAAACTCTACTTAAAAATGAAAATTTTAAACCTCTTTTTCATCCCAGGTGGAAGGATGGGGTCATTTAGTGCAAACATTCAAATTTCTCAGATGGTAAGGTTGTCGCATATCAAATGAAAGAACATAAAGCGTACATTTCAAATTTCAAATTGACGTCCCCCAAAAATTAGTTGGATGGGGTCATTGAGTGCAAAAAAAATAATTTCTTTTACAATAGGGTTGTTGTATATCAAATGAAAGGTCATGATGTGTACATTTGAAATATCAAATTCCCAACCTCCAAAAATTGGTTGGATGGGGTTATTAAGTGCAAAATTTAAACTTTTTAGAACTTGGCGTTGTCGCATATCAAATGAAAGCTCATCTACTATGTGTTTCATATATCATACTTCCGATCTCAAAAATGAAGGCGGATGAGGTCATTAAGTGTAAAAAGCGAAAAGTTTCAGAAGGTATGCTTGTCGTATATCAAACGAAAGGTCGTACAAAGAACATAACGAAAACATCACTTTTACAGGAAAGACCTTTCAATTGTTTTACAAACAATTGAGATACTAGTTTTTTCTTTTTTTTCTTCCAGCATTTGTTTGACAAGGCCTCATCCCCTTTCTGTTGAAGTTATCAATACCAAATATGGATCATTGATAGACCTCATCATGAACTTTTACCAGATGAACTTTTGTAGGATTTCATCATCCCCTTTAGAAGTTATCTCCCTTTTATTGATTTTTTTCAACATGGCCCCCCTTAAATGTTTTAAAAGATATCATGACCTTATTTGGACAAAAGTTAGATCTCATCATGATGTGTTACCATATGAGGCTGCTAAGGATTTCATCATTCCCTATGAGAGTTACGTCCCCTTGAAGCAATTTCTTTCTTTTACATTTTTATCAAAAAGTATTCAAGATAGATTCGATTTGAAAACGGCAACATGTACAAGACCAAATGGCAATGATAATAAACATATACAATCATTTAGTTGTTAACCCTTATAAGGAGATATTTCCCTTGAAAAAATATACACAATTTTTGAAAAATTGTATCTCGAGAACCGGAAGTCGTAAAGACTTGGGACCTTCACCAATAATCTTAAGTTCATGTGACCTTTAATTTGCACCCAAGGTCAAAGGTCACCAAGTGCAAAAAAAAATTACGCTGCAATTTCAAGCTTGCATATTAAGAAAACGATAAGAGTTTGCTGCATACTTACAGTGTATAAAATGTTCCTCTCGACGAGCTCTACATTTTATACACTGAGCTCAAAAGATTCCGACTGTCTGTTTAAAAGTTACGACGGGATGATTCTTAAAAGTATAGTATTGTGTGTATATCTTTTTAAAGGTAACAGATATCAACCTACTATAAACAGCAAAGATGATCAGTAGTTCAAGACCTTCAATTTGAGGTCAATGTCAGGTCATGATGAAATTTCACCTTGACCTTCACATTATACTATGACCTTGACCTTGTGACATTTGAAAGGTCAAGTGGTCTTGAGTTGAATGGTGATAGTCCCATGTCTCTACGACTTCCGGTTCTCAAGTTTTGTATTGCATCATATATTTGATGATTAATTGTGACCTTGGTGAACTTTGAAATTGTCCACATTCTTTTTCTATAATGTTGTCCTTCAACTGTAGATCATTTATCATTTAACAGATTTGAGATATCTATTGTCGTTTTAGAGATAATGCAGTTTGAAGTTTTGCGAGCGGAGGCATGTATTTCTGAATCATCAAGAGCTTACCACGAAAAATGTTTTAGAAATTGAAGAGGTGGACATAGTTATGTGTTTGACCAAATACCAAAAACATTCCATGGAAAAAAACACCAAAAAATCAATTTGAAATTTTCATGTTTTGCATTGACTTTGTAAGTTTCATAACTTCTATTTATATAGTTGATATTGCATCATTATTTGCACTTTGTCAAATGGGGTCATCTGATATATCAAATTGAAGGTCTTAATAAACTCTACTTAAAAAATGAAAATTTTAACCCCCCTTTTCATCCCAGGGGGAAGGGTGGGGTCATTTAGTGCAAACATTCAAATTTCTCAAATGGTAAGGTTGTCGCATATCAAATGAAAGAACATAAAGCGTACATTTCAAATTTCAAATTGACGTCCCCCAAAAATTGGTTGGATGGGGTCATTGAGTGCAAAAAATAAATTTTCTTTTACGATAGGGTTGTTGTATATCAAATGAAAGGTCATGATGTATACATTTGAAATACCAAATTCCCAACCTCCAAAAATTGGTTGGATGAGGTTATTAAGTGCAACAATCAAACTTTTTAAAACATGGCGTTGTCGCATATCAAATGAAAGCTCATCTACCCTGTGTTACATATATCATACTTCCGATCTAAAAAATGTAGGCGGATGAGGTCATTAAGTGTAAAAAGCGAAAAGTTACAGAAGGTATGCTTGTCGTATATCGAACGAAAGGTCGTACAAAGAACATTACGAAAACATCACTTTTACAGGAAAGACCTTTCAATTGTTTTACAAACAATTGAGATACTAGTTTTTCTTTTTTTTCTTCCAACATTTGTTTGACAAGGCCTCATCCCCTTTCTGTTGAAGTTATCAATACCAAATATTGATTATTGATAGACCTCATCATGAACTTTTACCAGATGAACTTTTGTAGGATTTCATCATCCCCTTTAGAAGTTATCTCCCTTTTATTGATTTTTTTCAACATGGCCCCCCTTAAATGTTTTAAAAGATATCATGACCTTATTTGGACAAAAGTTAGATCTCATCATGATGTATTACCATATGAGGCTGCTAAGGATTTCATCATTCCCTATGAGAGTTACGTCCCCTTGAAGCAATTTCTTTCTTTTACATTTTTATCAAAAAGTATTCAAGATAGATTCGATTTGAAAACGGCAACATGTACAAGACCAAATGGCAATGATAATAAACATATACAATCATTTAGTTGTTAACCCTTATAAGGAGATATTTCCCTTGAAAAAATATACACAATTTTTGAAAAATTGTATCTCGAGAACCGGAAGTCGTAAAGACTTGGGACCTACACCAATAATCTTAAGTTCATGTGACCTTTAATTTGCACCCAAGGTCAAAGGTCACCAAGTGCAAAAAAAAATTACGCTGCAATTTCAAGCTTGCATATTAAGAAAACGATAAGAGTTTGCTGCATACTTACAGTGTATAAAATGTTCCTCTCGACGAGCTCTACATTTTATACACTGAGATCAAAAGATTCCGACTGTCTGTTCAAAAGTTACGACGGGATGATTCTTAAAAGTATAGTATTGTGTGTATATCTTTTTAAAGGTAACAGATATCAACCTACTATAAACAGCAAAGATGATCAGTAGTTCAAGACCTTCAATTTGAGGTCAATGTCAGGTCATGATGAAATTTCACCTTGACCTTCACATTATACTATGACCTTGACCTTGTGACATTTGAAAGGTCAAGTGGTCTTGAGTTGAATGGTGATAGTCCCATGTCTCTACGACTTCCGGTTCTCAAGTTTTGTATTGCATCATATATTTGATGATTAATTGTGACCTTGGTGAACTTTGAAATTGTCCACATTTTTTTTCTATAATGTTGTCCTTCAACTGTAGATCATTTATCATTTAACAGATTTGAGATATCTATTGTCGTTTTAGAGATAATGCAGTTTGAAGTTTTGCGAGCGGAGGCATGTATTTCTGAATCATCAAGAGCTTACCACGAAAAATGTTTTAGAAATTGAAGAGGTGGACATAGTTATGTGTTTGACCAAATACCAAAAACATTCCATGGAAAAAAACACCAAAAAATCAATTTGAAATTTTCATGTTTTGCATTGACTTTGTAAGTTTCATAACTTCTATTTATATAGTTGATATTGCATCATTATTTGCACTTTGTCAAATGGGGTCATCTGATATATCAAATTGAAGGTCTTAATAAACTCTACTTAAAAAATGAAAATTTTAACCCCCCTTTTCATCCCAGGGGGAAGGGTGGGGTCATTTAGTGCAAACATTCAAATTTCTCAAATGGTAAGGTTGTCGCATATCAAATGAAAGAACATAAAGCGTACATTTCAAATTTCAAATTGACGTCCCCCAAAAATTGGTTGGATGGGGTCATTGAGTGCAAAAAATAAATTTTCTTTTACGATAGGGTTGTTGTATATCAAATGAAAGGTCATAATGTATACATTTGAAATATCAAATTCCCAACCTCCAAAAATTGGTTGGATGAGGTTATTAAGTGCAACAATCAAACTTTTTAAAACATGGCGTTGTCGCATATCAAATGAAAGCTCATCTACCCTGTGTTACATATATCATACTTCCGATCTAAAAAATGTAGGCGGATGAGGTCATTAAGTGTAAAAAGCGAAAAGTTACAGAAGGTATGCTTGTCGTATATCGAACGAAAGGTCGTACAAAGAACATTACGAAAACATCACTTTTACAGGAAAGACCTTTCAATTGTTTTACAAACAATTGAGATACTAGTTTTTAAGGTCTTTCCTCTCCGTGAGGAAAGACCTTATTGTTTTTCGCATGTTTTTTTTTTTTTTTTTTTTTTTTTTTTTTTTCATCCAGCATTTGTTTGACATGGCCTCCCCTCGTTTCTATTGGAGTTATCAAAAGCAAATATGGACCATCGGTAGACCTCATTATGAAGTATTACCAGATGAGGCTGTGTAGGATTTCATCATCCCCTTTAGAAGTTATCTCCCTTTTATTGATTTTTTTCAACATGGCCCCCCCTCGTTGTTTTTTAAGATATCATGATCTTATTTGGACAATAGGTACATCTCATCATGATGTATTACCATATGAGGCTGCATAGAATTTCATCATCCCGTTTGAGAGTTATTTCCCCTTGAAACAATTTCTTTCCTTTGCTCATTTCTCAAAAAATGTAAGAGATAGAATCGATTTGAAAACGGCAACATGTACAGGAACAGATGGCAATGTTAATGAACATATACAATCATTTTGTTATTAACCCTTATAAGGAGTTATTCCCCTTGAAAAAATGTATACAATTTTAGAAAAAATCTATTTCAAGAACTGGAAGTCGTAGAGACTTGGGACCTTCACCAATAATCTTTAATTAATGTGACCTTCAATATGCACCCAAGGTCAAAGGTCACAGAGTGCAAAAAAAAATTACGCTGCAATTTCAAGCTTACATATTAGGAAAACGATAAGACTTTGCTGCCTACATACAGCGTATAAAGTGTTCCTCTCGACGAACTCTACATTTTATATAATAAGCCCAAAAATGTCCGACCGTCTGTTCAAAAGTTACAACGGGATGATTATTAAAAGTATAGTATTTAAGGTCTTTCCTCTCCGCGAGGAAAAACCTTATTGTTTTTCGCATGTTTTTTTTTTTTTTTTTTCATCCAGCATTTGTTTGACATGGCCTCCCCTCGTTTCTATTGGAGTTATCAAACCCAAATATGGACCATCGGTAGACCTCATTATGAAGTATTACCAGATGAGGCTGTGTAGGATTTCATCATCCCCTTTAGAAGTTATCTCCCTTTTATTGATTTTTTTCAACATGGCCCACCCTCGTTGTTTTTGAAGATATCATGATCTTATTTGGACAATAGATACATCTCATCATGATGTATTACCATATGAGGCTGCATAGAATTTCATCATCCCCTTTGAGAGTTATTTCCCCTTGAAACAATTTCTTTCCTTTGCTCATTTCTCAAAAAATGTTAGAGATAGAATCGATTTGAAAACGGCAACATGTACAGGAACAGATAGCAATGTTAATGAACATATACAATCATTTTGTTATTAACCCTTATAAGGAGTTATTCCCCTTGAAAAATTGTATACAATTTTAGAAAAAATCTATTTCGAGAACTGGAAGTCGTAGAGACTTGGGACCTTCACCAATACTATTTAATTCATGTGACCTTCAATATGCACCCAAGGTCAAAGGTCACAGAGTGCAAAAAAAAATTACGCTGCAATTTCAAGCTTACATATTAGGAAAACGATAAGACTTTGCTGCCTACATACAGCGTATAAAATGTTCCTCTCGACGAACTCTACATTTTATATAATAAGCCCAAAAATGTCCGACCGTCTGTTCAAAAGTTACAACGGGATGATTAATAAAAGTATAGTATTTTGTGTATATCTTTTTAAAGGTAACAGATATCAACCTACTATAAACTGAAAAGATGATCAGTAATTCAAGACCTTCAATTTGAGGTCAATGTCAGGTCATGATGAAATTTCACCTTGACCTTCACATTATACTATGACCTTGACCTTGTGATATTTGAAAGGTCAAGTGGTCTTGAGTTGAATGGTGATAGTCCTATGTATCTACGACTTCCGGTTCTCAAGTTTGGTATTGCATCATATATTTGATGATTAATTGTGACCTTGGTGAACATTGAAATTGTCCCAATTCTTTTTCTATAATGTTGTCCTTCAACTGTAGATCATTTATCATTTAACAGATTTGAGATATCTATTGTCGTTTTAGAGGTAATGCAGTTTGAAGTTTTTCGAGCGGAGGCATGTATTTCTAAATAATCAAGAGCTTACCACTTAAAATGTATTAGAAATTGAAGAGGTTGACATAGTTATATGTTTGACCAAATACCAAAAACATTCCATGGAAAAAAACACCAAAAAGTCAATTTGAAATTTTCAAGTTTTGCATT
Organism: Mytilus trossulus; assembly: GCF_036588685.1. Lineage (NCBI taxonomy): Eukaryota > Metazoa > Mollusca > Bivalvia > Mytilida > Mytilidae > Mytilus > Mytilus trossulus. The sequence continues at coordinate 24,395,547 of NC_086378.1, forward strand.
GACTTTGTAAGTTTCATAACTTCTATTTATATAGTTGATATTGCATCATTATTTGCACTTTGTCAAATGGGGTCATCTGATATATCAAATTGAAGGTCTTAATAAACTCTACTTAAAAATGAAAATTTTAAACCCCCTTTTCATCCCAGAGGGAAGGGTGGGGTCATTTAGTGCAAACATTCAAATTTCTCAGATGGTAAGGTTGTCGCATATCAAATGAAAGAACATAAAGCGTACATTTCAAATTTCAAATTGACGTCTCCCAAAAATGGGTTAGATGGGGTCATTGAGTGCAAAAAATAAATGTTCTTTTGAGGTAGGGTTGTTGTATATCAAATGAAAGGTCATGATGTGTACATTTGAAATATCAAATTCCCAACCTCCAAAAATTAGTTGGATAGGGTTATTAAGTGCAAAAAATAAACTTTCTAGAACATGGCGTTGTCGCATATCAAATGAAAGCTCATATACTCTGTTTCATATATTATAATTCCGATCTCAAAAATGTAGGCGGATAAGGTCATTAAGTGTAAAAAGCGAAAAGTTTCAGAAGGTATGATTGTCGTATATCAAACGAAAGGTCGTTCAAAGTACAATACGAAAACATCACTTTTACAGGAAAGACCTTTCAATTGTTTTACAAACAATTGAGATACTAGTCTTTTTCTTTTTTTTCTTCCAACATTTGTTTGACAAGGCCTCCTCCCCTTTCTGTTGAAGTTATCAAGACCAAATATGGACCATCGATAGACCTCATCATGAACTTTTACAAGATGAACTTTTGTAGGATTTCATCATCCCCTTTAGAAGTTATCTCCCTTTTATTGATTTTTTTCAACATGGCCCCCCTTAAATGTTTTAAAAGATATCATGACCTTATTTGGACAATAGCTAGATCTTATCATGATATGTTACCATATGAGGCTGCTAAGGATTTCATCATCCCTTATGAGAGTTATGTCCCCTTGAAGCAATTTCTTTCTTTTACATTTTTAGCAAAAAGTATTCAAGACAGAATCGATTTGAAAACGGTAACATGTACAAGAACAGATGGCAATGTTATTGAACATATACAATCATTTTGTTATTAACCCTTATAAGGAGTTATTCCCCTTGAAAAATTGTGAACAGTTTTAGAATTTTTTTATTTTCAGAACCGGAAGTCGTAGAGACTTGGGACCTGCACCAATAATCTGTAATTCATGTGACCTTGAATATGCACCCAAGGTCAAAGGTCACTGAGTGCAAAAAAAAATTACGCTGCAATTTCAAGCTTACATATTAGGAAAACGATAAGACTTTGCTGCATACATACAGCGTATAAAATGTTCCTCTCGACGAGCTCTACATTTTATATTATTAACCGAAAAATGTCCGACTGTCTGTTCAAAAGTTACAACGGGATGATTCTTAAAAATCTAGTATTTTGTGTATATCTTTTTTAAGGTAACAGATATCAACCTACTATATACTGCAAAGATGATCAGTAATTCAAGACCTTCAATTTGAGGTCAATGTTACGTCATGATGCAATTTCACCTTGACCTTCACATTATACTATGACCTTGACATTGTGATCTCTGAAAGGTCAAGTGGTCCTGAGTTGAATGGTGATAGTCCCATGTCTCTATGACTTCCGGTTCTCAAGTTTGGTATTGCATCATATATTTGATGATTAATTGTGACCTTGGTGAACTTTGAAATTGTCCCAATTCTTTTTCTATAATGTTGTCCTTCAACTGTAGATCATTTATCATTTAACAGATTTGAGATATCTATTGTCGTTATAGAGATACTGCAGTTTAAAGTTTTGCGAGCGGAGGCATGTATTTCTGAATCAACAAGAGCTTACCACTTAAAATGTTTAAGAAATTGAAGAGGTTGACATAGTTATATGTTTGACCAAATACCAAAAACATTCCATGGAAAAATACACCAAAAAAACATTTTGAAATTTTCAAGTTTTGCATTGACTTTGTAAGTTTCATAACTTCTATTTATATAGTTGATATTGCATCATTATTTGTACTTTGTCAAATGGGGTCATCTGATATATCAAATTGAAGGTCTAAATAAACTCTACCTAAAAATGAAAATTTTGAACCCCCTTTTCATCCCAGTGGGCAGGGTGGGTTCATTTAGTGCAAACATTCAAATTTCTCAGATGGTAAGGTTGTCGCATATCAAATGAAAGAACATAAAGCGTACATTTCAAATTTCAAATTGACGTCTCCCAAAAATGGGTTGGATGGGGTCATTGAGTGCAAAATATAAATTTTCTTTAAAGATAGGGTTGTTGTATATCAAATGAAAGGTCCTGATATGTACATTTAAAATATCAAATTCCCGACCTCAAAAAATTAGTTGGATAGGGTTATTAAGTGCAAAAATCAAACTTTCTAGAAAATGGCGTTGTCGCATATCAAATGAAAGCTCATCTACTCTGTATTACATATATCATACTTCCGATCTCAAAACTGTAGGCGGATGAGGTCATTAAGTGTTAAAAGCGAAAAGTTTGAAAAGGTATGCTTGTCGTATATCAAACGAAAGGTCGTACAAAGTACATAACGAAAACATCACTTTTACAGGAAAGACCTTTCAAGTCGTAGAGACTTGGGACCTTCACCAATAATCTTTAATTCATGTGACCTTCAATATGCACCCAAGGTCAAAGGTCACAGAGTGCAAAAAAAAATTACGCTGCAATTTCAAGCTTACATATTAGGAAAACGATAAGACTTTGCTGCCTACATACAGCGTATAAAATGTTCCTCTCGACGAACTCTACATTTTATATAATAAGCCCAAAAATGTCCGACCGTCTGTTCAAAAGTTACAACGGGATGATTATTAAAAGTATAGTATTGTGTGTATATCTTTTTAAAGGTAACAGATATCAACCTACTATAAACTGCAAAGATGATCAGTAATTCAAGAACTTCAATTTGAGGTCAAAGTCAGGTCATGACGAAATTTCACCTTGACCTTCACAGTATACAATGACCTTGACCTTGTGATATTTGAAAGGTTAAGTGGTCCTGAGTTGATTGGTGATATTCCCATGTCTCTACGACTTCCGGTTCTTAAGTTTGGTATTGCATCATATATTTGATGATTAATTGTGACCTTGGTGAACTTTGAAATTGTCCAAATTCTTTTTCTATAATGTTGTCCTTCAACTGTAGATCATTTATAATTTAACAGATTTGAGATATCTGCTGTCGTTTTAGAGATAATGCAGTTTGAAGTTTTGCGAGCGGAGGCATGTATTTCTGAATCAACAAGAGCTTACTACTTAAAATGTTTTAGAAATTGAAGAGGTTAACATAGTTATATGTTTGACAAAATACCAAAAACATTTCATGGAAAAACAACACCAAAAAATCAATTTGAAATTTTCAAGTTTTGCATTGACTTTGTAAGTTTCATAACTTCTATTTATATAGTTGATATTGCATCATTATTTAGACTTTGTCAAATGGGGTCATCTGATATATCAAATTGAAGGTCTTAATAAACTCTACTTAAAAATGAAAATTTTAAACCCCTTTTTTTTATCCCAGGGGGACTGGTGGGGTCATTAAGTGCAAACATTCAAATTTATCAGATGGTAAGGTTGTCGCATATCAAATGAAAGAACATAAAGCGTACATTTTAAATTTCAAATTGACGTTTTCCAAAAATGGGTTGGATGGGGTTATTGAGTGCAAAAATAAATTTTCTTTTAAGATAGGGTTGTTGTATATTTCTAATGGTTTTTTTTCTTTTTAAGGTCTTTCCCCTACGTGAGGAAAGACCTTATTGTTAAGGTCTTTCCCCTACGTGAGGAAAGACCTTATTGTTTTTCTAATGTTTTTAAGGTCTTTCCCCTACGTGAGGAAAGACCTTATTGTTTTTCTAATGTTTTTTTTTCTTTTTCTTTTTTTTCTTCCAACATTTGTTTGACAAGGCCTCATCCCCTTTCTGTTGAAGTTATCAAGACCAAATATGGATCATTGATAGACCTCATCATGAACTTTTACCAGATGAACTTTTGTAGGATTTCATCATCCCCTTTAGAAGTTATCTCCCTTTTATTGATTTTTTTCAACATGGCCCCCCTTAAATGTTTTAAAAGATATCATGACCTTATTTGGACAATAGCTAGATCTCATCATGATGTGTTACCATATGAGGCTGCTAAGGATTTCATCATTCCCTATGAGAGTTATGTCCCCTTGAAGCAATTTCTTTCTTTTACATTTTTCTCAAAAACTATTCAAGCTAGTATCGATTTGAAAACAGCAACATGTACAGGAACAGATGGCAATGTTAATGAACATGTACAATCATTTTGTTGTTTACTCTTATAAGGAGTTATTCCCCTTGAAAAATTGTACATAATTTAAGAAAAATTGTATTTCGAGAACCAGAAGTCGTAGAGACTGGGGACCTTCACCAATAATCTTTAATTCATGTGACCTTTAATATACAATCAAGGTCAAAGGTCACTGAGTGCAAAAAAAAATTACGCTGCAATTTCAAGCTTACATATTAGTAAAACGATAAGACTTTGCTGCATACATATAGCATGTAAATTGTTCCTCTCGACGAGCTCTACATTTTATACAATAAGCCCAATAATGTCCGACCGTCTGTTCAAAAGTTACAACGGGATGATTCTTAAAAGTATTGTATTTTGTGTATATCTTTTAAAAGGTAACATATATCAACCTACTATCAACTGCAAAGATGATCAGTATTTCAAGACCTTCAATTTGAGGTCAATGTCAGGTCATGATGAAATTTCACCTTGACCTTCACAGTATACTATGACCTTGACCTTGTGATATATGAAAGGTCAAGTGGTCCTGAGTTGAATGGTGGTAGTCCCATGTCTCCACGGCTTCCGGTTCTTAAGTTTGGTATTGCATCATATATTTGATGATTAATTGTGACCTTGGTGAACTTTGAAATTGTCCCATTTCTTTTTTATAGTGTTGTCCTTTAACTGCAGATCATTTACCATTTAACAGATTTGAGATATCTATTGTCGTTTTAGAGATAATGCAGTTTGAAATTTTTCGAGCGGCGGCAAGTATTTCTGAAACAACAACAGCTAACCACTTAAAATGTTTAAGAAATTGAAGAGATTGACATAGTTATATGTTTAACCAAATACCAAAAACATTCCATGGAAAAAAAACACCCAAAAATAAATTTGAAATTTTCATGTTTTGCATTGACTTTGTGAGTTTCATAACTTCTATTTATATAGTTGATATTGCATCATTTTTTGCACTTTGTCAAATGGGGTCATCTGATATATCAAATTGAAGGTCTCAATAAACTCTACTTAAAAACGACAATTTTAAACCTCTTTTTCATCCCAGGTGGAAGGGTGGGTCATTTAGTGCAAAAATTCAAATTTCTCAGATGGTAAGGTTGTCGCATATCAAATGAAAGAACATAAAGCGTACATTTCAAATTTCAAATTGATGTCCCCCAAAAATTGGTTGGATGGGGTCATTGAGTGCAAAAAAAATAATTTCTTTTACAATAGGGTTGTTGTATATCAAATGAAAGGTCATGATGTGTACATTTGAAATATTAAATTCCCAACCTCCAAAAATTGGTTGGATGGGGTTATTAAGTGCAAAATTTAAACTTTTTAGAACATGGCGTTGTCGCATATCAAATGAAAGCTCATCTACCATGTGTTACATATATCGTACTTCCGATCTCAAAAATGTAGGCGGATGAGGTCATTAAGTGTAAAAAGCGAAAAGTTTCAGAAGGTATGCTTGTCGTATATCAAACGAAAGGTCGTACAAAGAACATAACGAAAACATCACTTTTACAGGAAAGACCTTTCAATTGTTTTACAAACAATTGAGATACTAGTTTTTTCTTTTTTTTCCTTTTTTTCTTCCAACATTTTTTTGACATGCCCGCCTCTTGTTTCTGTTGAAGTTATTAGAACCAAATATGGACCATAGCTAGACCTCACCAAGATGTATTACCAAATGATCCTGTTGAGGATTTCATCATCCCCTTTAGGAGTTATCTTCCTTTTATTGATTTTTTTCAACATGACTCCCCCTCGTTGGTTTTAAAGATATCATGACTTTAATTGAACATAATGTAGATCTCATAATGATGTATTACCATGTGAGGCTGATTAAGATTTCAGCCTCCCCTATGAGAGTTATATCCCCTTGAAACAATTTCTTTCTTTTGCATTTTTCACATAAAGTATAAGAGATAGAATCGATTTGAAAACGGCAACATGTACATGAACAGATGGCAATGCTAATAAACATGTTCACTCGTTTTGTTATTAACCCTTATAAGGAGTTATTCCACTTGACAAAATGTACATAATTTTAGAAAAATTGTATTTCGAGAACCAGAAGTCGTAGAGACTGGGGACCTTCACCAATAGTCTTTAATTCATGTGACCTTTAATATACAATCAAGGTCAAAGGTCACTGAGTGCAAAAAAAAATTACGCTGCAATTTCAAGCTTACATATTAGTAAAACGATAAGACTTTGCTGCATACATATAGCATGTAAATTGTTCCTCTCGACGAGCTCTACATTTTATACAATAAGCCCAATAATGTCCGACCGTCTGTTCAAAAGTTACAACGGGATGATTCTTAAAAGTATAGTATTTTGTGTATATCTTTTAAAAGGTAACATATATCAACCTACTATCAACTGCAAAGATGATCAGTATTTCAAGACCTTCAATTTGAGGTCAATGTCAGGTCATGATGAAATTTCACCTTGACCTTCACAGTATACTATGACCTTGACCTTGTGATATTTGAAAGGTCAAATGGTCTTGAGTTGAATGGTGGTAGTCCCATGTCTCCACGGCTTCCGGTTCTTAAGTTTGGTATTGCATCATATATTTGATGATTAATTGTGACCTTGGTGAACTTTGAAACTGTCCCATTTCTTTTTCTATAGTGTTGTCCTTTAACTGCAGATCATTTACCATTTAACAGATTTGAGATATCTATTGTCGTTTTAGAGATAATGCAGTTTGAAATTTTTCGAGCGGCGGCAAGTATTTCTGAAACAACAACAGCTAACCACTTAAAATGTTTAAGAAATTGAAGAGATTGACATGGTTATATGTTTAACCAAATACCAAAAACATTCCATGGAAAAAAAACACCCAAAAATAAATTTGAAATTTTCATGTTTTGCATTGACTTTGTGAGTTTCATAACTTCTATTTATATAGTTGATATTGCATCATTTTTTGCACTTTGTCAAATGGGGTCATCTGATATATCAAATTGAAGGTCTCAATAAACTCTACCTAAAAATGAAAATTTTAAACCTCTCTTTCATCCCAGGTGGAAGGGTGGGGTCATTTAGTGCAAAAATTCAAATTTCTCAGATGGTAAGGTTGTCGCATATCAAATGAAAGAACATAAAGCGTACATTTCAAATTTCAAATTGATGTCCCCCAAAAATTGGTTGGATGGGGTCATTGAGTGCAAAAAAAATAATTTCTTTTACAATAGGGTTGTTGTATATCAAATGAAAGGTCATGATGTGTACATTTGAAATATCAAATTCCCAACCTCCAAAAATTGGTTGGATGGGGTTATTAAGTGCAAAATTTAAACTTTTAGGACATGGCCTTGTCGCATATCAAATGAAAGCTCATCTACCATGTGTTACATATATCATACTTCCGATCTCAAAAATGTAGGCGGATGAGGTCATTAAGTGTAAAAAGCGAAAAGTTTCAGAAGGTATGCTTGTCGTATATCAAACGAAAGGTCGTACAAAGAACATAACTAAAACATCACTTTTACAGGAAAGACCTTTCAATTGTTTTACAAACAATTGAGATACTAGTTTTATTTTTTTTTTTTTTTTTTTTTTTTTTTTTCATCCAGCATTTGTTTGACATGGCCTCCCCTCGTTTCTATTGGAGTTATCAAAACCAAATATGGACCATCGGTAGACCTCATTATGAAGTATTACCAGATGAGGCTGTGTAGGATTTCATCATCCCCTTTAGAAGTTATCTCCCTTTTATTGATTTTTTTCAACATGGCCCCCCCTCGTTGTTTTTAAAGATATCATGATCTTATTTGGACAATAGGTACATCTCATCATGATGTATTACCATATGAGGCTGCATAGAATTTCATCATCCCCTTTGAGAGTTATTTCCCCTTGAAACAATTTCTTTCCTTTGCTCATTTCTCAAAAAATGTTAGAGATAGAATCGATTTGAAAACGGCAACATGTACAGGAACAGATGGCAATGTTAATGAACATATACAATCATTTTGTTATTAACCCTTATAAGGAGTTATTCCCCTTGAAAAATTGTATACAATTTTAGAAAAAATCTATTTCAAGAACTGGAAGTCGTAGAGACTTGGGACCTTCACCAATAATCTTTAATTCATGTGACCTTCAATATGCACCCAAGGTCAAAGGTCAAAGAGTGCAAAAAAAAATTACGCTGCAATTTCAAGCTTACATATTAGGAAAACGATAAGACTTTGCTGCCTACATACAGCGTATAAAATGTTCCTCTCGACGAACTCTACATTTTATATAATAAGCCCAAAAATGTCCGACCGTCTGTTCAAAAGTTACAACGGGATGATTAATAAAAGTATAGTATTTTGTGTATATCTTTTTAAAGGTAACAGATATCAACCTACTATAAACTGAAAAGATGATCAGTAATTCAAGACCTTCAATTTGAGGTCAATGTCAGGTCATGATGAAATTTCACCTTGACCTTCACAGTATACTATGACCTTGACCTTGTGATATTTGAAAGGTCAAGTGGTCCTGAGTTGAATGGTGGTAGTCCCATGTCTCCACGGCTTCCGGTTCTTAAGTTCGGTATTGCATCATATATTTGATGATTAATTGTGACCTTGGTGAACTTTGAAATTGTCCCATTTCTTTTTCTATAGTGTTGTCCTTTAACTGCAGATCATTTACCATTTAACAGATTTGAGATATCTATTGTCGTTTTAGAGATAATGCAGTTTGAAATTTTTCGAGCGGCGGCAAGTATTTCTGAAACAACAACAGCTAACCACTTAAAATGTTTAAGAAATTGAAGAGATTGACATAGTTATATGTTTAACCAAATACCAAAAACATTCCATGGAAAAAAAACACCCAAAAATAAATTTGAAATTTTCATGTTTTGCATTGACTTTGTGAGTTTCATAACTTCTATTTATATAGTTGATATTGCATCATTTTTTGCACTTTGTCAAATGGGGTCATCTGATATATCAAATTGAAGGTCTCAATAAACTCTACTTAAAAATGAAAATTTTAAACCTCTTTTTCATCCCAGGTGGAAGGATGGGGTCATTTAGTGCAAAAATTCAAATTTCTCAGATGGTAAGGTTGTCGCATATCAAATGAAAGAACATAAAGCGTACATTTCAAATTTCAAATTGACGTCCCCCAAAAATTAGTTGGATGGGGTCATTGAGTGCAAAAAAAAATAATTTCTTTTACAATAGGGTTGTTGTATATCAAATGAAAGGTCATGATGTGTACATTTGAAATATCAAATTCCCAACCTCCAAAAATTGGTTGGATGGGGTTATTAAGTGCAAAATTTAAACTTTTTAGAACTTGGCGTTGTCGCATATCAAATGAAAGCTCATCTACTATGTGTTTCATATATCATACTTCCGATCTCAAAAATGAAGGCGGATGAGGTCATTAAGTGTAAAAAGCGAAAAGTTTCAGAAGGTATGCTTGTCGTATATCAAACGAAAGGTCGTACAAAGAACATAACGAAAACATCACTTTTACAGGAAAGACCTTTCAATTGTTTTACAAACAATTGAGATACTAGTTAAGGTCTTTCCCCTACATGGGAAAGACCTTATTGTTTTTCTAATGTTTTTAAGGTCTTTCCCCTACGTGAGGAAAGACCTTATTGTTTTTCTAATGTTTTTTTTTCTTTTTTTTCCTTTTTTTCTTCCAACATTTTTTTTACATGCCCGCCTCTTGTTTCTGTTGAAGTTATTAGGACCAAATATGGACCATAGCTAGACCTCACCAAGATGTATTACCAAATGACCCTGTTAAGGATTTCATCATCCCCTTTAGGAGTTATCTTCCTTTTATTGATTTTTTTCAACATGACCCCCCCTCGTTGGTTTTAAAGATATCATGACCTTAATTGGACATAATGTAGATCTCATGATGATGTATTACCATGTGAGGCTGATTAAGATTTCAGCGTCCCCTATGAGAGTTATATCCCCTTGAAACAATTTCTTTCTTTTGCATTTTTCACATAAAGTATAAGAGATAGAATCGATTTGAAAACGGCAACATGTACATGAACAGATGGCAATGCTAATAAACATGTACACTCGTTTTGTTATTGACCCTTATAAAGAGTTATTCCACTTGAAAAAATGTACATAATTTTAGAAAAACTGTATTTCGAGAACCAGAAGTCGTAGAGACTGGGGACCTTCACCAATAATCTTGAATTCATGTGACCTTTAATATACAATCAAGGTCAAAGGTCACTGAGTGCCAAAAAAAATTACGCTGCAATTTCAAGCTTACATATTAGTAAAACGATAAGACTTTGCTGCATACATATAGCATGTAAATTGTTCCTCTCGACGAGCTCTACATTTTATACAATAAGCCCAATAATGTCCGACCGTCTGTTCAAAAGTTACAACGGGATGATTCTGAAAAGTATAGTATTTTGTGTATATCTTTTAAAAGGTAACATATATCAACCTACTATCAACTGCAAAGATGATCAGTATTTCAAGACCTTCAATTTGAGGTCAATGTCAGGTCATGATGAAATTTCACCTTGACCTTCACAGTATACTATGACCTTGACCTTGTGATATTTGAAAGGTCAAGTGGTCCTGAGGTGAATGGTGGTAGTCCCATGTCTCCACGGCTTCCGGTTCTTAAGTTTGGTATTGCATCATATATTTGATGATTAATTGTGACCTTGGTGAACTTTGAAATTGTCCCATTTCTTTTTCTATAGTGTTGTCCTTCAACTGCAGATCATTTACCATTTAACAGATTTGAGATATCTATTGTCGTTTTAGAGATAATGCAGTTTGAAATTTTTTGAGCGGCGGCAAGTATTTCTGAAACAACAACAGCTAACCACTTAAAATGTTTAAGAAATTGAAGAGATTGACATAGTTATATGTTTAACCAAATACCAAAAACATTCCATGGAAAAAAAACACCCAAAAATAAATTTGAAATTTTCATGTTTTGCATTGACTTTGTGAGTTTCATAACTTCTATTTATATAGTTGATATTGCATCATTTTTTGCACTTTGTCAAATGGGGTCATCTAATATATCAAATTGAATGTCTCAATAAACTCTACTTAAAAATGAAAATTTTAAACCTCTTTTTCATCCAAGGTGGAAGGGTGGGGTCATTTAGTGCAAAAATTCAAATTTCTCAGATGGTAAGGTTGTCGCATATCAAATGAAAGAACATAAAGCGTACATTTCAAATTTCAAATTGACGTCCCCCAAAAATTGGTTGGATGGGGTCATTGAGTGCAAAAAATAAATTTTCTTTTAAGATAGGGTTGTTGTATATCAAATGAAAGGTCATGATGTATACATTTGAAATATCAAATTCCCAACCTCCAAAAATTGGTTGGATGAGGTTATTAAGTACAAAAATCAAACTTTTTAAAACATGGCGTTGTCGCATATCAAATGAAAGCTCATCTACCCTGTGTTACATATATCATACTTCCGATCTAAAAAATGTAGGCGGATGAGGTCATTAAGTGTAAAAAGCGAAAAGTTACAGAAGGTATGCTTGTCGTATATCGAACGAAAGGTCGTACAAAGAACATTACGAAAACATCACTTTTACAGGAAAGACCTTTCAATTGTTTTACAAACAATTGAGATACTAGTTAAGGTCTTTCCTCTCCGCGAGGAAAGACCTTATTGTTTTTCTAATGTTTTTTTTTTTTCTTTTTTTTCTTTTTTTTCTTCCAACATTTGTTTGACAAGGCCTCATCCCCTTTCTGTTGAAGTTATCAATACCAAATATGGATCATTGATAGACCTCATCATGAACTTTTACCAGATGAACTTTTGTAGGATTTCATCATCGCCTTTAGAAGTTATCTCCCTTTTATTGATTTTTTTCAACATGGCCCCCCTTAAATGTTTTAAAAGATATCATGACCTTATTTGGACAAAAGTTAGATCTCATCATGATGTGTTACCATATGAGGCTGCTAAGGATTTCATCATTCCCTATGAGAGTTACGTCCCCTTGAAGCAATTTCTTTCTTTTACATTTTTATCAAAAAGTATTCAAGATAGATTCGATTTGAAAACGGCAACATGTACAAGACCAAATGGCAATGATAATAAACATATACAATCATTTAGTTGTTAACCCTTATAAGGAGATATTTCCCTTGAAAAAATATACACAATTTTTGAAAAATTGTATCTCGAGAACCGGAAGTCGTAAAGACTTGGGACCTACACCAATAATCTTAAGTTCATGTGACCTTTAATTTGCACCCAAGGTCAAAGGTCACCAAGTGCAAAAAAAAATTACGCTGCAATTTCAAGCTTGCATATTAAGAAAACGATAAGAGTTTGCTGCATACTTACAGTGTATAAAATGTTCCTCTCGACGAGCTCTTCATTTTATACACTGAGCTCAAAAGATTCCGACTGTCTGTTCAAAAGTTACGACGGGATGATTCTTAAAAGTATAGTATTGTGTGTATATCTTTTTAAAGGTAACAGATATCAACCTACTATAAACAGCAAAGATGATCAGTAGTTCAAGACCTTCAATTTGAGGTCAATGTCAGGTCATGATGAAATTTCACCTTGACCTTCACATTATACTATGACCTTGACCTTGTGACATTTGAAAGGTCAAGTGGTCTTGAGTTGAATGGTGATAGTCCCATGTCTCTACGACTTCCGGTTCTCAAGTTTTGTATTGCATCATATATTTGATGATTAATTGTGACCTTGGTGAACTTTGAAATTGTCCACATTCTTTTTCTATTATGTTGTCCTTCAACTGTAGATCATTTATCATTTAACAGATTTGAGATATCTATTGTCGTTTTAGAGATAATGCAGTTTGAAGTTTTGCGAGCGGAGGCATGTATTTCTGAATCATCAAGAGCTTACCACGAAAAATGTTTTAGAAATTGAAGAGGTGGACATAGTTATGTGTTTGACCAAATACCAAAAACATTCCATGGAAAAAAACACCAAAAAATCAATTTGAAATTTTCATGTTTTGCATTGACTTTGTAAGTTTCATAACTTCTATTTATATAGTTGATATTGCATCATTATTTGCACTTTGTCAAATGGGGTCATCTGATATATCAAATTGAAGGTCTTAATAAACTCTACTTAAAAAATGAAAATTTTAACCCCCCTTTTCATCCCAGGGGGAAGGGTGGGGTCATTTAGTGCAAACATTCAAATTTCTCAAATGGTAAGGTTGTCGCATATCAAATGAAAGAACATAAAGCGTACATTTCAAATTTCAAATTGACGTCCCCCAAAAATTGGTTGGATGGGGTCATTGAGTGCAAAAAATAAATTTTCTTTTACGATAGGGTTGTTGTATATCAAATGAAAGGTCATGATGTATACATTTGAAATATCAAATTCCCAACCTCCAAAAATTGGTTGGATGAGGTTATTAAGTGCAACAATCAAACTTTTTAAAACATGGCGTTGTCGCATATCAAATGAAAGCTCATCTACCCTGTGTTACATATATCATACTTCCGATCTAAAAAATGTAGGCGGATGAGGTCATTAAGTGTAAAAAGCGAAAAGTTACAGAAGGTATGCTTGTCGTATATCGAACGAAAGGTCGTACAAAGAACATTACGAAAACATCACTTTTACAGGAAAGACCTTTCAATTGTTTTACAAACAATTGAGATACTAGTTTTTCTTTTTTTTCTTTTTTTTCTTCCAACATTTTTTTGACATGCCTGCCCCTTCCTTCTGTTAAAGTTACCAAGACCAAATATGGACCATTGATAGACCTCATCATGCAGTTTTACCAAATGACCCTGTTAAGGATTTCATCATCCTCTTTAGAAGTTATCTCCCTTTTATTGATTTTTTTCAACATGGCACTTCCTCGTTGTTTTTAAAGATATCATGACATTATTTGGACAATAGGTAGATCTCATCATGATTTATTACCATATGAGGTTGAATAGGATTTCATTGTCCCCTATGAGAGTTATATCCCCTTGAAACAATTTCTTTCCTTTGCATTTTTCTCAAAAAGTATTAGAGATAGAATTGATTTGAAAACGGCAACATGTACAGGCACAGATGGCAATGTTAATGAACATATACAATCATTTTGTTATTAACCCTTATAAGGAGTTATTCCCCTTGAAAAATTGTGTACAATTTTAGAAAAATGATATTTCCAGATCCGGAAGTCGTAGAGACTTGGGACCTTCACCAATAATCTTTAATTCATGTGACCTTTAATATGCACCCAAGGTCAAAGGTCACAGAGTGCAAAATAAAATTACGCTGCAATTTCAAGCTTACATATTAGGAAAACGATAAGACTTTGCTGCATACATACAGCGTGTAAATTGTTCCTCTCGACGAGCTCTACATTTTATATAATAAGCCCAAAAATGTCCGACTGTCTGTTTAAAAGTTACAACGGGATGATTCTTAAAAGTGTAGTTTTGTGTGTATATCTTTTTAAAGGTAACATATATCAACCTACTATAAACTGCAAAGATGATCAGTAATTCAAGACCTTCAATTTGAGGTCAATGTCAGGTCATGATGAAATTTCACCTTGACCTTCACAGTATACTATGACCTTGACCTTGTGATATTTGAAAGGTCAAGTGGTCCTGAGTTGAATGGTGGTAGTCCCATGTCTCTACGACTTCCGGTTTTTAAGTTTGGTATTGCATCATATATTTGATGATTAATTGTGACCTTGGTGAACTTTGAAATTGTCCCAATTCTTTTTCTATAATGTTGTCCTTTAACTGTAGATCATTTAGCATTTAACAGATTTGAGATATCTATTGTCGTTTTAGAGATAATGCAGTTTGAAGTTTTTCGAGCGGAGGCATGTATTTCTGAATCATCAAAAGCTTACTACTTAAAATGTTTTAGAAATTGAAGAGGTTGACATAGTTATATGTTTGACCAAATACCAAAAACATTCCATGGAAAAATACACCAAAAAATCAATTTGAAATTTTCAAGTTTTGCATTGACTTTGCAAGTTTCATAACTTCTATTTATATAGTTGATATTGCATCATTATTTGCACTTTGTCAAATGGGGTCATCTGATATATCAAATTGAAGGTCTTAATAAACTCTACTTAAAAATGAAAATTTCAAACCCCCTTTTCAGCCCAGGGGGACGGGTGGGGTCATTTAGTGCAAACATTCAAATTTCTCAGATGGTAAGGTTGTCGCATATCAAATGAAAGAACATAAAGCGTACATTTCAAATTTCAAATTGACGTCTCCCAAAAATGGGTTGGATGGGGTCATTGGCTGCAAAAAATAAATGTTCTTTTAAGGTAGGGTTGTTGTATATCAAATGAAAGGTCATGATGTGTCCATTTGAAATATCAAATTCCCGACCTCCAAAAATAAGTTGGATAGGGTTATTAAGTGCAAAAATCAAACTTTCAAGAACATGGTGTTGTCGCATATCAAACGAAAGCTCATCTACTCTGTTCCATATATCATATTTCCGATCTCAAAAATGTAGGCGGATGTGGTCATTAAGTGTATAAAGCGAAAAGTTTCAGAAGGTATGCTTGTCGTATATCAAACGAAAGGTTGTACAAAGTACAATACGAAAACATCACTTTTACAGGAAAGACCTTTCAATTGTTTTACAAACAATTGAGATACTAGTTAAGGTCTTTCCCCTACGTGAGGAAAGACCTTATTGTTTTTCTAATGTTTTTTTTTCTTTTTCTTTTTTTTCTTCCAACATTTGTTTGACAAGGCCTCCTCCCCTTTCTGTTGAAGTTATCAAGACCAAATATGGACCATCGATAGACCTCATCATGAACTTTTACAAGATGAACTTTTGTAGGATTTCATCATCCCCTTTAGAATTTATCTCCCTTTTATTGATTTTTTTCAACATGGCCCCCCTTAAATGTTTTAAAAGATATCATGACCTTATTTGGACAATAGCTAGATCTTATCATGATGTGTTACCATATGAGGCTGCTAAGGATTTCATCATCCCTTATGAGAGTTATGTCCCCTTGAAGCAATTTCTTTCTTTTACATTTTTCTCAAAAAGTATTCAAGACAGAATCGATTTGAAAACGGTAACATGTACAAGAACAGATGGCAATGTTATTGAACATATACAATCATTTTGTTATTAACCCTTATAAGGAGTTATTCCCCTTGAAAAATTGTGAACAATTTTAGAATTTTTTTATTTTCAGAACCGGAAGTCGTAGAGACTTGGGACCTTCACCAATAATCTGTAATTCATGTGACCTTCAATATGCACCCAAGGTCAAAGGTCACTGAGTGCAAAAAAAAATTACGCTGCAATTTCAAGCTTACATATTAGGAAAACGATAAGACTTTGCTGCATACATACAGCGTATAAAATGTTCCTCTCGACGAGCTCTACATTTTATATTATAAACCGAAAAATGTCCGACTGTCTGTTCAAAAGTTACAACGGGATGATTCTTAAAAATCTAGTATTTTGTGTATATCTTTTTTAAGGTAACAGATATCAACCTACTATATACTGCAAAGATGATCAGTAATTCAAGACCTTCAATTTGAGGTCAATGTTACGTCATGATGCAATTTCACCTTGACCTTCACATTATACTATGACCTTGACATTGTGATCTCTGAAAGGTCAAGTGGTCCTGAGTTGAATGGTGATAGTCCCATGTCTCTATGACTTCCGGTTCTCAAGTTTGGTATTGCATCATATATTTGATGATTAATTGTGACCTTGGTGAACTTTGAAATTGTCCCAATTCTTTTTCTATAATGTTGTCCTTCAACTGTAGATCATTTATCATTTAACAGATTTGAGATATCTATTGTCGTTATAGAGATAATGCAGTTTAAAGTTTTGCGAGCGGAGGCATGTATTTCTGAATCAACAAGAGCTTACCACTTAAAATGTTTTAGAAATTGAAGAAGTTAACAAAGTTATACGTTTGACTAAATACCAAAAAAAAATCCATGGAAAAAACACCAAATAATCATTTTGAAATTTTCAAGTTTTGCATTGACTTTGTAAGTTTCATAACTTCTATTTATATAGTTGATATTGCATCATTATTTGCACTTTGTCTAATGGGGTCATCTGATATATCAAATTGAAGGTCTAAATAAACTCTACCTAAAAATGAAAATTTTAAACCCCCTTTTCATCCCAGTGGTCAGGGTGGGTTCATTTAGTGCAAACATTCAAATTTCTCAGATGGTAAGGTTGTCGCATATCAAATGAAAGAACATAAAGAGTACATTTCAAATTTCAAATTGACGTCTCCCAAAAATGGGTTGGATGGGGTCATTGAGTGCAAAATAAAAAATTTCTTTAAAGATAGGGTTGTTGTATATCAAATGAAAGGTCATGATGTGTACATTTCAAATATCAAATTCCCGACCTCAAAAAATTAGTTGGATAGGGTTATTAAGTGCAAAAATCAAACTTTCTAGAAAATGGCATTGTCGCATATCAAATGAAAGCTCATCTACTCTGTATTACATATATCATACTTCCGATCTCAAAACTGTAGGCGGATGAGGTCATTAAGTGTTAAAAGCGAAAAGTTTGAAAAGGTATGCTTGTCGTATATCAAACGAAAGGTCGTACAAAGTACATAACGAAAACATCACTTTTACAGGAAAGACCTTTCAATTGTTTTACAAACAATTGAGATACTAGTTTTTTCTTTTTAAGGTCTTTCCCCTACGTGAGGAAAGACCTTATTGTTTTTCTAATGTTTTTTTTTCTTTTTTTTCCTTTTTTTCTTCCAACATTTTTTTGACATGCCCGCCTTTTGTTTCTGTTGAAGTTATTAGGACCAAATATGGACCATAGCTAGATCTCACCAAGATGTATTACCAAATGACCCTGTTAAGGATTTCATCATCCCCTTTAGGAGTTATCTTCCTTTTATTGATTTTTTTCAACATGACCCCCCCTCGTTGGTTTTAAAGATATCATGACCTTAATTGGACATAATGTAGATCTCATAATGATGTATTACCATGTGAGGCTGATTAAGATTTCAGCGTCCCCTATGAGAGTTATATCCCCTTGAAACAATTTCTTTCTTTTGCATTTTTCACATAAAGTATAAGAGATAGAATCGATTTGAAAACGGCAACATGTACATGAACAGATGGCAATGCTAATAAACATGTACACTCGTTTTGTTATTAACCCTTATAAGGAGTAATTCCACTTGAAAAAATGTACATAATTTTAGAAAAACTGTATTTCGAGAACCAGAAGTCGTAGAGACTGGGGACCTTCACCTATAATCTTTAATTCATGTGACCTTTAATATACAATCAAGGTCAAAGGTCACTGAGTGCAAAAAAAAATTACGCTGCAATTTCAAGCTTACATATTAGTAAAACGATAAGACTTTGCTGCATACATATAGCATGTAAATTGTTCCTCTCGACGAGCTCTACATTTTATACAATAAGCCCAATAATGTCCGACCGTCTGTTCAAAAGTTACAACGGGATGATTCTGAAAAGTATAGTTTTTTGTGTATATCTTTTAAAAGGTAACATATATCAACCTACTATCAACTGCAAAGATGATCAGTATTTCAAGACCTTCAATTTGAGGTCAATGTCAGGTCATGATGAAATTTCACCTTGACCTTCACAGTATACTATGACCTTGATCTTGTGATATTTGAAAGATCAAGTGGTCCTGAGTTGAATGGTGGTAGTCCCATGTCTCCACGGCTTCCGGTTCTTAAGTTTGGTATTGCATCAAATATTTGATGATTAATTGTGACCTTGGTGAACTTTGAAATTGTCCCATTTCTTTTTCTATAGTGTTGTCCTTTAACTGCAGATCATTTACCATTTAACAGATTTGAGATATCTATTGTCGTTTTAGAGATAATGCAGTTTGAAATTTTTCGAGCGGCGGCAAGTATTTCTGAAACAACAACAGCTAACCACTTAAAATGTTTAACCTTGAAGAGATTGACATAGTTATATGTTTTACCAAATACCAAAAACATTCCATGAAAAAAAACACCCAAAAATAAATTTGAAATTTTCATGTTTTGCATTGACTTTGTGAGTTTCATAACTTCTATTTATATAGTTGATATTGCATCATTTTTTGCACTTTGTCAAATGGGGTCATCTGATATATCAAATTGAAGGTCTCAATAAACTCTACTTAAAAATGAAAATTTTAAACCCCTTTTTCATCCCAGGTGGAAGGGTGGGGTCATTTAGTGCAAAAATTCAAATTTCTCAGATGGCAAGGTTGTCGCATATCAAATGAAAGAACATAAAGCGTACATTTCAAATTTAAAATTGACGTCCCCAAAAAATTGGTTGGATGGGGTCATTGAGTGCAAAAAAAAATAATTTCTTTTACAATAGGGTTGTTGTATATCAAATGAAAGGTCATGATGTGTACATTTGAAATATCAAATTCCCAACCTCCAAAAATTGGTTGGATGGGGTTATTAAGTGCAAAATTTAAACTTTTTACAACATGGCGTTGTCGCATATCAAATGAAAGCTCATCTACCATGTGTTACATATATCATAATTCCGATCTCAAAAATGTAGGCGGATGAGGTCATTAAGTGTAAAAAGCGAAAAGTTTCAGAAGGTATGCTTGTCGTATATCAAACGAAAGGTCGTACAAAGAACATAACGAAAACATCACTTTTACAGGAAAGACCTTTCAATTGTTTTACAAACAATTGAGATACTAGTTAAGGTCTTTCCTCTCCGCGAGGAAAGACCTTATTGTTTTTCGCATGTTTTTTTTTTTTTTTTTTCATCCAGCATTTGTTTGACATGGCCTCCCCTCGTTTCTATTGGAGTTATCAAAACCAAATATGGACCATCGGTAGACCTCATTATGAAGTATTACCAGATGAGGCTGTGGAGGATTTCATCATCCCCTTTAGAAGTTATCTCCCTTTTATTGGTTTTTTTCGACATGGCCCCCCCTCGTTGTTTTTGAAGATATCATGACCTTATTTTGACAATAGTTAGATCTCATCATGATGTGTTACCATATGAGGCTGCTAAGGATTTCATCATCCCCTATGAGAGTTATGTCCCTTTGAAGCAATTTTTTTCTTTTACATTTTTCTCAAAAAGTATTCAAGATAGAATCGATTTGGAAACGGCAACATGTACAGGACCAGATGGCAATGTTAATTAACATATACAATCATTTTGTTGTTAACCCTTATAAGGAGTTATTTCCCTTGAAAAAATATAAACAATTTTTTTTAAATTGTATCTCGAGAACCGGAAGTCGTAAAGACTTGGGACCTACACCAATAATCTTCAGTTCATGTGAACTTTAATTTGCACCCAAGGTCAAAGGTCACCAAGTGCAAAAAAAAATTACGCTGCAATTTAAAGCTTGCATATTAAGAAAACGATAAGAGTTTGCTGCATACTTACAGCGTATAAAATGTTCCTCTCGACGAGCTCTACATTTTATGCAATAAGCCCAAAAATGTCCGACTGTCTGTTCAAAAGTTACGACGGGATGATTCTTAAAAGTATAGTATTGTGTGTATATCTTTTTAAAGGTAACAGATATCAACCCTACTATAAACTGCAAAGATGATCAGTAGTTCAAGACCTTCAATTTGAGGTCAATGTCAGGTCATGATGAAATTTTACCTTGACCTTCACATTATACTATGACCTTGACATTGTGATATTTGAAAGGTCAAGTGGTCCTGAGTTGAATGGTGATAGTCCCATGTCTCTACGACTTCCGGTTCTCAAGTTTTGTATTGCATCATATATTTGATGATTAATTGTGACCTTGGTGAACTTTGAAATTGTCCCAGTTCTTTTTCTATAATGTTGTCCTTCAACTGTAGATTATTTATCATTTAACAGATTTGAGATATCTATTGTCGTTTTAGAGATAATGCAGTTTGAAGTTTTGCGAGCGGCGGCATGTATTTCTGAATCACCAAGAGCTTACCACTTAACATGTTTTAGAAATTGAAGAGGTTGACATAGTTATATGTTTGACTAAATACCAAAAACATTCCATGGAAAAAAACACCAAAACATCAATTTGCAATTTTCAAGTTTTGCATTGACTTTGTAAGTTTCATAAGTTCTATTTATATAGTTGATATTGCATCATTATTTGCACTTTGTCAAATGGGGTCATCTGATATATCAAATTGAAGGTCTTAATAAACTCTACTGAAAAATGAAAATTTTAAACCCCCTTTTCATCCCAGGGGGAAGGGTGGGGTCATTTAGTGCAAACATTCAAATTTCTCAGATGGTAAGGTTGTCGCATATCAAATGAAAGAACATAAAGCGTACATTTCAAATTTCAAATTGACGTCTTCCAAAAATGGGTTGGATGGGGTCATTGAGTGCAAAACATAAATTTTCTTTTAAGATAGAGTTGTTGTATATCAAATGAAAGGTCATGATGTGTACATTTCAAATATCGAATTCCGGACTTCCAAAAATTAGTAAGATAGGGTTATTAAGTGCAAAAATTCAAACTTTCTAGAACATGGCGTTGTCGCATATCAAATGAAAGCTCATCTACTCTATGTTACATACATAATAATTCCGATCTCAAAAATGTAGGCGGATGAGGTCATTAAGTGATAAAAGTGAAAAGTTTCAGAAGGTATGCTTGTCGTATATCAAGCGAAAGGTCGTACAAAGTACATTACGAAAACATCATTTTTGCAGGAAAGACCTTTCAATTGTTTTACAAACAATTGAGATACTAGTTAAGGTCTTTCCCCTACGTGAGGAAAGACCTTATTGTTTTTCTAATGTTTTTTTTTCTTTTTCTTTTTCTTTTTTTTCTTCCAACATTTGTTTGACATGGCCTCCTCCCCTTTCTATTGAAGTTATCAAGACCAAATATGGACCATCGATAGACCTCATCATGAACTTTTACAAGATGAACTTTTGTAGGATTTCATCATCCCCTTTAGAAGTTATCTCCCTTTTATTGATTTTTTTCAACATGGCCCCCCTTAAATGTTTTAAAAGATATCAAGACCTTATTTGGACAATAGCTAGATCTTATCATGATGTGTTACCATATGAGGCTGCTAAGGATTTCATCATCCCTTATGAGAGTTATGTCCCCTTGAATCAATTTGTTTCTTTTACATTTTTCTCAAAAAGTATTCAAGCTAGAATCGATTTGAAAACAGCAACATGTACAAGAACAGATGGCAATGTTAATGAACATGTACAATCATTTTGTTATTAATCCTTATAAGGAGTTATTCCACTTGAAAAAATGTACATAATTTTAGAAAAACTGTATTTCGAGAACCAGAAGTCGTAGAGACTGGGGACCTTCACCAATAATCTTTAATTCATGTGACCTTTAATATACAATCAAGGTCAAAGGTCACTGAGTGCAAAAAAAAATTACGCTGCAAATTCAAGCTTACATATTAGTAAAACGATAAGACTTTGCTGCATACATATAGCATGTAAATTGTTCCTCTCGACGAGCTCTACATTTTATACAATAAGCCCAATAATGTCCGACCGTCTGTTCAAAAGTTACAACGGGATGATTCTTAAAAGTATAGTATTTTGTGTATATCTGTTAAAAGGTAACATATATCAACCTACTATCAACTGCAAAGATGATCAGTATTTCAAGACCTTCAATTTGAGGTCAATGTCAGGTCATGATGAAATTTCACCTTGACCTTCACAGTATACTATGACCTTGACCTTGTGATATTTGAAAGGTCAAGTGGTCCTGAGTTGAATGGTGGTAGTCCCATGTCTCCACGGCTTCCGGTTCTTAAGTTTGGTATTGCATCATATATTTGATGATTAATTGTGACCTTGGTGAACTTTGAAATTGTCCCATTTCTTTTTCTATGTGTTGTCCTTTAACTGCAGATCATTTACCATTTAACAGATTTTAGATATCTATTGTCGTTTTAGAGATAATGCAGTTTGAAATTTTTCGAGCGGCGGCAAGTATTTCTGAAACAACAACAGCTAACCACTTAAAATGTTTAAGAAATTGAAGAGATTGACATAGTTATATGTTTAACCAAATACCAAAAACATTCCATGGAAAAAAACACCCAAGAATAAATTTGAAATTTTCATGTTTTGCATTGACTTTGTGAGTTTCATAACTTCTATTTATATAGTTGATATTGCATCATTTTTTGCACTTTGTCAAATGGGGTCATCTGATATATCAAATTGAAGATCTCAATAAACTCTACTTAAAAATGAAAATTTTAAACCTCTTTTTCATCCCAGGTGGAAGGGTGGGGTCATTTAGTGCAAAAATTCAAATTTCTCAGATGGTAAGGTTGTCGCATATCAAATGAAAGAACATAAAGCGTACATTTCAAATTTCAAATTGACGTCCCCCAAAAATTGGTTGGATGGGGTCATTGAGTGCAAAAAAAATAATTTCTTTTACAATAGGGTTGTTGTATATCAAATGAAAGGTCATGATGTGTACATTTGAAATATCAAATTCCCAACCTCCAAAAATTGGTTGGATGGGGTTATTAAGTCCAAAATTTAAACTTTTTAGAACATGGCGTTGTCGCATATCAAATGAAAGCTCATCTACCATGTGTTACATATATCATACTTCCGATCTCAAAAATGTAGGCGGATGAGGTCATTAAGTGTAAAAAGCGAAAAGTTTCAGAAGGTATGCTTGTCGTATATCAAACGAAAGGTCGTACAAAGAACATAACGAAAACATCACTTTTACAGGAAAGACCTTTCAATTGTTTTACAAACAATTGAGATACTAGTTTTTCTTTTTTTTCTTCCAACATTTGTTTGACAAGGCCTCATCCCCTTTCTGTTGAAGTTATCAATACCAAATATGGATCATTGATAGACCTCATCATGAACTTTTACCAGATGAAGTTTTGTAGGATTTCATCATCCCCTTTAGAAGTTATCTCCCTTTTATTGATTTTTTTCAACATGGCCCCCCTTTAATGTTTTAAAAGATATCATGACCTTATTTGGACAAAAGTTAGATCTCATCATGATGTGTTACCATATGAGGCTGCTAAGGATTTCATCATTCCCTATGAGAGTTACGTCCCCTTGGAGCAATTTCTTTCTTTTACATTTTTATCAAAAAGTATTCAAGATAGATTCGATTTGAAAACGGCAACATGTACAAGACCAAATGGCAATGATAATAAACATATACAATCATTTAGTTGTTAACCCTTATAAGGAGATATTTCCCTTGAAAAAATATACACAATTTTTGAAAAATTGTATCTCGAGAACCGGAAGTCGTAAAGACTTGGGACCTACACCAATAATCTTAAGTTCATGTGACCTTTAATTTGCACCCAAGGTCAAAGGTCACCAAGTGCAAAAAAAAATTACGCTGCAATTTCAAGCTTGCATATTAAGAAAACGATAAGAGTTTGCTGCATACTTACAGTGTATAAAATGGTCCTCTCGACGAGCTCTACATTTTATACACTGAGCTCAAAAGATTCCGACTGTCTGTTCAAAAGTTACGACGGGATGATTCTTAAAAGTATAGTATTGTGTGTATATCTTTTTAAAGGTAACAGATATCAACCTACTATAAACAGCAAAGATGATCAGTAGTTCAAGACCTTCAATTTGAGGTCAATGTCAGGTCATGATGAAATTTCACCTTGACCTTCACATTATACTATGACCTTGACCTTGTGACATTTGAAAGGTCAAGTGGTCTTGAGTTGAATGGTGATAGTCCCATGTCTCTACGACTTCCGGTTCTCAAGTTTTGTATTGCATCATATATTTGATGATTAATTGTGACCTTGGTGAACTTTGAAATTGTCCACATTCTTTTTCTATAATGTTGTCCTTCAACTGTAGATCATTTATCATTTAACAGATTTGAGATATCTATTGTCGTTTTAGAGATAATGCAGTTTGAAGTTTTGCGAGCGGAGGCATGTATTTCTGAATCATCAAGAGCTTACCACGAAAAATGTTTTAGAAATTGAAGAGGTGGACATAGTTATGTGTTTGACCAAATACCAAAAACATTCCATGGAAAAAAACACCAAAAAATCAATTTGAAATTTTCATGTTTTGCATTGACTTTGTAAGTTTCATAACTTCTATTTATATAGTTGATATTGCATCATTATTTGCACTTTGTCAAATGGGGTCATCTGATATATCAAATTGAAGGTCTTAATAAACTCTACTTAAAAAATGAAAATTTTAACCCCCCTTTTCATCCCAGGGGGAAGGGTGGGGTCATTTAGTGCAAACATTCAAATTTCTCAAATGGTAAGGTTGTCGCATATCAAATGAAAGAACATAAAGCGTACATTTCAAATTTCAAATTGACGTCCCCCAAAAATTGGTTGGATGGGGTCATTGAGTGCAAAAAATAAATTTTCTTTTACGATAGGGTTGTTGTATATCAAATGAAAGGTCATGATGTATACATTTGAAATATCAAATTCCCAACCTCCAAAAATTGGTTGGATGAGGTTATTAAGTGCAACAATCAAACTTTTTAAAACATGGCGTTGTCGCATATCAAATGAAAGCTCATCTACCCTGTGTTACATATATCATACTTCCGATCTAAAAAATGTAGGCGGATGAGGTCATTAAGTGTAAAAAGCGAAAAGTTACAGAAGGTATGCTTGTCGTATATCGAACGAAAGGTCGTACAAAGAACATTACGAAAACATCACTTTTACAGGAAAGACCTTTCAATTGTTTTACAAACAATTGAGATACTAGTCTTTTTCTTTTTTTTCTTCCAACATTTGTTTGACAAGGCCTCATCCCCTTTCTGTTGAAGTTATCAAGACCAAATATGGATCATTGATAGACCTCATCATGAACTTTTACCAGATGAACTTTTGTAGGATTTCATCATCCCCTTTAGAAGTTATCTCCCTTCTATTGATTTTTTTCAACATGGCCCCCCTTAAATGTTTTAAAAGATATCATGACCTTATTTGGACAAAAGTTAGATCTCATCATGATGTGTTCCCATATGAGGCTGCTAAGGATTTCATCATTCCTTATGAGAGTTACGTCCCCTTGAAGCAATTTCTTTCTTTTACATTTTTCTCAAAAAGTATTCAAGATAGAATCGATTTGAAAACGGTAACATGTACAAGACCAAATGGCAATGATAATAAACATATACAATCATTTTGTTGTTAACCCTTATAAGGAGTTATTTCCCTTGAAAAAATATACACAATTTTTGAAAAATTGTATCTCGAGAACCGGAAGTCGTAAAGACTTGGGACCTACACCAATAATCTTTAGTTCATGTGACCTTTAATTTGCACCCAAGGTCAAAGGTCACCAAGTGCAAAAAAAAATTACGCTGCAATTTCAAGCTTGCATATTAAGAAAACGATAAGAGTTTGCTGCATACTTACAGTGTATAAAATGTTCCTCTCGACGAGCTCTACATTTTATACACTGAGCTCAAAAGATTCCGACTGTCTGTTCAAAAGTTACGACGGAATGATTCTTAAAAGTATAGTATTGTGTGTATATCTTTTTAAAGGTAACAGATATCAACCTACTATAAACTGCAAAGATGATCAGTAGTTCAAGACCTTCAATTTGAGGTCAATGTCAGGTCATGATGAAATTTCACCTTGACCTTCACATTATACTATGACCTTGACCTTGTGACATTTGAAAGGTCAAGTGGTCCTGAGTTGAATGGTGATAGTCCCATGTCTCTACGACTTCCGGTTCTCAAGTTTTGTATTGCATCATATATTTGATGATTAATTGTGACCTTGGTGAACTTTGAAATTGTCCACATTCTTTTTCTATAATGTTGTGCTTCAACTGTAGATCATTTATCATTTAACAGATTTGAGATATCTATTGTCGTTTTAGAGATAATGCAGTTTGAAGTTTTGCGAGCGGAGGCATGTATTTCTGAATCAACAACAGCTTACCACTTAAAATGTTTTACAAATTGAAGAGGTTGACATAGTTATGTGTTTGACCAAATACCAAAAACATTCCATGGAAAAAAACACCAAAAAATCAATTTGAAATTTTCATGTTTTCCATTGAATTTATAAGTTTCATAACTTCTATTTATATAGTTGATATTGCATCATTTTTGGCACTTTGTCAAATGGGGTCATCTGATATATCAAATTGACGGTCTCAATAAACTCTACTTAAAAATGAAAATTTTAAACCCCCTTTTCATCCCAGGGGGACGGGTGGGGTCATTTAGTGCAAAAAGTCAAATTTCTCAGATGGTAAGGTTGTCGCATATCAAATGAAAGAACATAAAGCGTACATTTCAAATTTCAAATTGACGTCCCCCAAAAATTGGTTGAATGGGGTCATTGAGTGCAAAAAATAAATTTTCTTTTACGATAGGGTTGTTGTATATCAAATGAAAGGTCATGATGTGTACATTTGAAATATCAAATTCCCGACCTCCAAAAATTGGTTGGATGGGGTTATTTAGTGCAAAAATCAAACTTTTTAGAACATGGCGTTGTCGCATATCAAATGAAAGCTCATCCACCCTGTGTTACATATATCATACTTCCGATCTAAAAAATGTAGGCGGATGAGGTCATTAAGTGTAAAAAGCTAAAAGTTTCAAAAGGTATGCTTGTCGTATATCAAACGAAAGGTCGTACAAAGAACATTACGAAAACATCACTTTTACAGGAAAGACCTTTCAATTGTTTTACAAACAATTGAGATACTAGTTTTATATTATATTACTCATTGTGTCTTTTAAATTTGACTGGTTAACTGGAATATGTATGCTCTATAAATAGATGTCCTTTAAATATTGATTACATGGATACTGTATAAACATGCCATACTTTACTTCCTTGACTTCCTTGTAACCGACATTTTAGGAAAATAAGAGATAGAAACCCTACTTGATATAATTGCTCATCAAAAGAACACATGATGTGAACAATTCCTAATTAACAGGTATATATCATTGTAAAAAACCACTTTATCATTTTATTTTGGCATAGATAAAGGCTTATATTTCTTGTCATGTTTTTCCCCCGTTTTGTTTAGTTTTTAAATCAATTAAAATGATATGTGAGGTACCCTTCCAACAGGCAGGAAACAAGAAACAAATTTTTTCAAATAACACTTTGAGGACCACAGCATACATGGGTTTTCACTTCTATATTATCATAAAAGACATAAATAATAAATAAAGTTTATAGGCAGAAATATAAATTTTGTTAAAGATTGAAAATGAATTCATTGGCAAAATCAACAAACATTTAGACCTGAGCAATAGCTTCTAATATTTGCTCAGAGGGTTGAACAGCAACTGATGTGGACACATCACGCAGTATAAATAAAGCTTTCCAACATAAAGATTGAGCAGAACTAGTGCTATGTAAAATAATGATTTTCTGTATAATTTTGTTCAACGTAGGTGATACCACATTAAAATAATATACGTAGTTAAAATTTTAGAAAGCTTTTAGCATGTTTAGTTCTTCATAATAATTTGACAAAAATTTCAGTTAACACAGTAAGTATTATGTAACAGAAATTTGATGAGCAATTACTTTAAGTCGAGATGAGCACGGACATCCCTACTAATATATATAGATATATGCCAAAAGGGTTAGAAAGAGGCTGTTATTAAATATAGAGCTAGTTATATGTGTATTCAAGGATTTTATCCAAGGTTTATAAAAATAGAAACCAAAATATTCTGAAGTATGATTCATAAAATTCCATTCCAATGTGTCAAAAAATGTATTAATAAAACTGCTCTTTCTATACTAAACTTATCTGCATTATCAAGTACATCTTGTATTTTGGGTACATTAAATCCTATCAATCTGTTCTTGATGTATCCTGTTTGATCCGCATTTATTAGTGATTAAAATTTATATATATATATTTTTTATTTTCGATACTTACGTGTATGATCTTGATGATAATGATATTAGTTAGTAAATTGCAATTTCCTTTTTTTTTTTTTTTTTTTTTTTTTAAATTAATCAATGTTTTATTGCACTTTTGCTGTTAACAATTTACTCTATTGCTCTAAATTGCAATTTCCAATGGATAATTTTCTTCTTTATTTTTATTTATTTTTTTTCCTCCTGAAATAATTGTACCTATGGCATTTTTGTTCATTAATGTTTTTTGAAAAGAAATTATTTCGTTTGGAGTGTATAAGTTTATAAGTGAATAGATTCTACTCTCAAATTCAATATTTATCATGATTATTTATCTGCTTGAATCTTTATGCTCATCTATATATTAATTTATAACACTTTCTAAAGTTGTATTGAAGTGATTTGTCTTGAATTAAAGATATTTCTTTACATAAGTATAATCTAAATGCGGGGAACAACTCTTTTCTATCAATTATCATGATTATAGACAAAATAGCACTTATTGCTGCAAATGCATCTGATGTTAAAAAAAATCTAATCTGTGAGCTACTGTTCACTTATGTTACAACAAACCCCCAACTCCCCCAATAAATCTGAAACCCTATCACACAGTATAGTAAAGCTGTCTCATATAAATCTGAAACCCCAAATCCTTGTAATGTCGCTCCTGGGGAAAATGCGACAAAAATATTCATGGGACCGAAGGCTGGAAAAAGTTAAAATAAAACAATAAATTCCTGCAGGGGTATAATAATACTAATGCACAATCAAGCAAAATGTTATTTTTTAGAAAATAGTCTCCGTGAACTAGTTTTCAGGAGCAATAAATGCATCTTTTCCAACAAATTACAGTATGACAGCGAAAAAAATAAATATCACGTAAACAACATCTTAACCTCACTGTAACTGTTTTTTGCCCTTGAACATAGCTCTGACTTTTTGTCTGGATATGGATATACTTATCTAGCCTTTTTGATTTTTAACAGCTTTCAACATGTTTGTAGGTTATGACTATTATTTTAAGGAATTTTTGAAGCAAATTGAATAACTTTTTTATTTGTTCTTGTTTAGGTCATGGCATCCAATAAACATATATCATGTGGACCTTGCCAAAAAGGAGAAGTAAACACTGAAGCTGTTATCTGGTGTTACAACTGTGATGAAGGATTATGCTCAACATGTTCTAGTCAACATAAAAGATTCAAAGGAACATGTGATCATATGACCATTGATATCAAAAGTTATAAACCATCCACCCAAGCCATCAAAACAGAATGTGACAAACACGGTCAGCAGCTTAACTTGTACTGTCCTGGTCATTTAATGCCATGCTGTGGTGAATGTATTTCCACCGGTCATTCAAAATGTACCGTAATAAAAAGTTTAGCAGATGTCGTGGATAAAACAAAGATTGAAAAATCAAAGGAAACTGTAGAGACAGACATCAATTCTATATTAAATGTATTGGAAACATTAACCAACAGCAAATCAAAAAACATCAAAACTGGAGAAAATCAGATTGTTAGCATAAAAAAGTCAATTAAAGGAATTAGACAGGAATTCAACAAACATTTAGACCATCTGGAGAAGAAGTTTTCTCAAGAAATAAATACCACTTGGAATCAGGAAAAATCAAAAGCAACGGATGTCATTTCTGAAATTGAAGTGAAAAAGAAAAACTTGAAAGAAATAAAAGAACATTTACAAACAGTCACAACACAAATTTCTAAACTGCAAACTTTTCTTGGTGTTCATAAGATTGAACAAAAAGTACACCAATGTCAAAAATATGTTGAAGATCTGGAAAATGATGAGAGAGCAAAAGAAGTTGTCATCAAAATGAAACAAAATGATGAAATAGAAAAGATACTTAGCAAGTTAGAATCATTAGAATCCTTAGGAAAAGTCATTGTTATAAAGACAGAAGTAGCCATGAAAACAGAAATAAGTGTGGGAACAAAACCACAAGTACCATTACACGAACATTCCAACATAAACAACATAATCATGAATATTGAGACAAAGATAGAGATCAACATGATTAATATCAGTGACATAATTTGTCTGATGGATGGAAGAGTTATAATATTGGAATGGTGTGATAAAGTTAATCTACTTACTTCTGATGGCAAACTACAGAAACCATTACCTATACCTGGTGATGCATGGAGTGTTACACAGATAAATCAGAACACTATTGCCACAACTTATCCTGAAGAGAAAGCCATTAAGATCTTCAATATAGAGAATGAAACAGTTACCAAAGTTATCACATTAGACAAAGAATGCAACGGTTTATCTTTCTCCAATAATTCTCTGGCTGTTGGTTTGAAAGATGATGAAATTCGTATCATAGACTTGGAAGGAAATACACTGAAGTCAATGGAAGTAGGGAGTAAATCATCCCTGTATAACTTTGTTTACTGTAATGACAGAATAATCTATAGTGACGATGTTGGTAAAGCAGTATACTGTGTTGATGAATCAGGTAAACAGATCTGGCAATATAAACAGGATTTAACAGGACCAAGAGGACTTTGTATAGATACTTATGGTAACATTATTGTAGCAGACTGGGGATCTAATAGAATAATAGTTATATCAAAAGATGGAAAGGAGAGTAAAGTACTGATCAGTAAAGAGGATGGACAGGGGAGCAATCAGTGTATTTGTTTTACACATGATGAGTCTTCCGGTTATATTTGTGATGACTATGGCACAAAATTGACAAAATTTAATTTATCTTATGGATAAAATACACATCAAGTTATCTTATGATATTATCTGCCTTTGAATAGATGAAAGAAATATACAAATGTACATAATACAAGTTGCAAAATTTGATGTGAAGTTTGAACGTCAAAGAAAAGATAGGCAAGTGAACAGATGTGTAATGTTGTTGTTGGGTTACTTATACATGTTTACTAATACATCACATACTCGTATATTTTTGACTGTTAGTATTTGGTTTGAATATGAGAGGATATTAAATGTGGGCAAGTGTATAGATGTTTGTTGCTGTTTTTATTGTTTTGTTGATTTACTGTCTAACAATAACAGCCGCAATGACCTGTTACAGTACAAAAAGAAGAGGCGCAGCAAAATAGTTCCATTTGTTTAAACATACAATCACGCCTTTACTAACCTTTCACGTCTGATCCGTGCCAATTGGCAAAGTATTGCCAATCACCCAAAACTATCCAAAATATTTCCCGATCCTCCTGTCTTAGCTTTTCGGAGACCAGCAAGTCTAAAAGACTTATTTGTGAAAGCTGCCGTCTCCTCTAATAAAAGCTGTTCAACTAAAGGATGGTGCAAGTCGTATGGTAACAAACGATGTCTGACTTGCCAACAAATACTGAATACTCAAACATTTACTTGCCACTCAACTGGGTCTGTGTACACAATATTTTGTAATGTAACTTGCAAAACCCAAAATGTTGTATACATTCTTCAGTGTCGATGTGGCATGCAGTATGTTGGCGAGACAGAACAGCCATTCAACAAACGCATGAATGGTCATCGTAGTGACTACACCTGCAAGCCCGACCTCCCCGTAAGTCGTCATTTAAGATCACACGGGCACGCCCAAGCTGATCTTAAAAACACTTACCATCACTATCATAGATCACAACGAGGATTGGTCAAAGGCCGACAGACTTGCTCGGGAAAGTTTTTGGATAAGAAAGCTCAGGACAGTTTCCCCAGAGGGAATTAATGAAAAAAACATAGAAGAGTCACTCATTTTCCCTACCATCACTCATTTCCTGCCATTACTTGTGTCCAGTAACTCCGGCTTCCATACTGGACTCTTATATTTTTGAATTATACTAGTTTTGATTACAGTTGGCAAGGATGTGTAAGTATGCAGACACGTTCTATTACTTAACCTTAGTAAAAATTTATTACTAATTGTTCTTATCATCAAATTATTATACTTTTGGGAAGTTTAAATTCGCAGTCTCTGTTGCAACTGCTCTACCGTTGTCATATTTTTAATATCATACCAGTTTAGATCGGTCAGGACTGTTTATTGGGACTGTATTGCCATGCAGTTGTTTAACATCTCAACTGTCACAACCTTTGGGAATTTAGAGTTGTGCCAGTTCACATCGTAATTAACTATTTTTATTTTGGCGCTGTGTTTGGAAACTTTATAATTGATCCAGCGTTCGCTTAAATTGTATAAATTCAAGATTTTGATAGAGTCTTAATTTGAATGTACATGATTCATTTGTCATCGTGCAATTACCGAGGAAGGATATCTGTTATCCGAAATATCTAACATATTGTTTGTTTTATGGTGTTTTTGGTGATGTTGTACCCTTTTAGACTTGTTATATATATATATACAAGAGTGCACACGCTGAAATGTCTCGCCTTCTTTACAAATCATTGATATTATGTTGATAGTCCTAAGTATGAAGCTTTATTAAAAACTGTCACATAAACTTAACATTAACCAAAATAACTAAACAAAGACCACTGAACCATGAAAATGAGGTCAAGGTCAGATGAACCATGCCAGGCAGACATGTACAGCTAACAATGCTTCCATACAACAAATATAGTTATAGTTTAAGAAAAATAGACCATAACACAAAAACTTAACACTGAGCAATGAACCATGAAAATGAGGTCGAGGTCAAATAACACCTGCCCGACTGACATATAGATCATAAAATATTTCCATACACCAAATATAGTTGACCTATGGCATGTAGTATTAGATAAAAAGACCAAAACTTAAAAACTTAACTTTGACCACTGAACCATGAAAATGAGGTCAAGGTCAGATGACATCTGCCTGCTAGACATGTACACCTTACAATCATTCCATACAACAAATATAGAAAATCTATTGCATAAAGTATGAAAAAAACAGACCAAAACACAAAAATCTTACTATAACCACTGAACCATGAAAATGAGGTCAAGGTCAGATGACATCTGCCAGTTGGGCATGTACACCTTACAGTCCTTCCATACACCGAATATACTAGCCCTATTGCTTATAGTATCTGAGATATGGACTTGACCACCAAAACTTAACCTTGTTCACTGATCCATGAAATGAGGTCGAGGTCAAGTGAAAACTGTCTGACAGGCATGAGGACCTTGCAAGGTACGCACATACCAATTATAGTTATCCAATTACTTATAATAAGAGAGAATTTAACATTACAAAAAATATCAACTTTTTTTTCAAGTAGTCACTGAACCATGAAATGAGGTCAAGGACATTGGGCATGTGAATGGCGGAAAGTTCGTAACATGAGGCATCTATATACAAAGTATAAAGCATCCAGGTCTTCTACCGTCTAAAATATAAAGCTTTTAAGAAGTAAGCTAACGCCACCGCAGGATCTCTATCCCTATGTCGAGCTTTCTGCAACAAAAGTTGCAGGCTCGACAATAATCAGGCACTTCAGTTATTGTTGATAAACCCTGTATATACTGTTTTTTTCATTTATTTATTTGTACATACATTAGACTGTAAGTTTACTCCTTTAATGTCCTTATATGTGGTATAGACTCAGCTCATTGTTGAAGGATGAATGGTGATCTAGAATTGCTTTCATCTACACTATTTGGTCTATGGTGTTCACACCACTTCTTTTTTTTATTTACCGGTATACAGAAGATCTGGGCTTAGAAGGCTAGAAAAAAATCACTGGAGACATGAGCACTTAAACCTCTTTCAGTAGCAGCTTTGGATGGTTTTCCGTATCAGTATGCCTTATAATATACTTTATCAGTCTCTGGATATAATTCTGAAAGTTGGCCATTCTAGCAAAACTTGTTATAATCAAATATATTTCATTGGTTTATGGAAAAAGAGTACAAACAGTATTTGCAGCATGTATGGCTATTTAGTATACTGAATCAATAACAAAAGATATTTGTCTACATATATATATATATCTGTAGTTTATCAAGATCACAGTGAAAGTCAAGTTTTACTTTCATAATTGACAAAAAAATGTACATCATAAATGTATATATCAATAAGAATTCACAACAGAATGTCAAAAGTATATCTAAGGTGGTAAATTTTCTAAAAGCTTGCATTAAGTAAATTTTACTTTGACAATACTAAACAGGGGTGGATCCAGCCATTTTAAAAAGGGGGGTTCCCATCCCAGAGTAAAAGGGGGGGGGGGGGGGGGTCCCAACTATATGCTCCCATTCAAATGCATTGGTTGGCCAAAAAAAAGGGGGGGGGGGGATTCCAACGCTGGATCCGCCAATGCTAAACCAAACTTTATAATATTCAACTTAGAAATAATGCAATGTATTATTGAATCGAGGAAAACTGTATTTCCCTTTTTGATTAACAAAGTTTGTGAATTAGACTTTATGTTTATCTACAGAAAAGGTATGTTTCAATCAAGTCAACTGTATACTAAATAATCTGCTGAAAAATAGAAAATAACAAAAAAATAAGATCTATGAGTATGGAAAAAAACAATATTGCAAAAGTGGGAAAAAACGAACCTTATGTTAATGACAAAATTTACATTAAAAAAATGTATTAAGAATGAAGGAATGTCTGTGCATAGAACAACATTTTACAACTGCCTAATAAAGGAATCAACAAAAGTCGATTATTATATGATTAAAATTAAAGGCAAAAATAAAATATTTTTTACCAGATTAAAATGCACATTATG
Source organism: Mytilus trossulus (assembly GCF_036588685.1). Taxonomy (NCBI): domain Eukaryota; kingdom Metazoa; phylum Mollusca; class Bivalvia; order Mytilida; family Mytilidae; genus Mytilus; species Mytilus trossulus. The sequence goes on from NC_086378.1 coordinate 24,431,431, forward strand.
TTTTGTCTTTCAAAAATGACTTTTTTTGGTATCTAGATTTCTTAATGTTGATCCTGTATAGAATAATTCTTATTATGCTTCCCCTTTTCTTATCTATAGAAAAATTTCCACACAGATAAAAAATGATATAATTAAGGGTGTCATAATTGCATTACACATTTTAGGTATTTAAGACAATGTATAATACAAATATATATTTAAATAGTGAAACAATTTCATACTTAAAATTTTTACACTTGATCCTAACATTAATTTAGAGATTTAACATATCTCTAAATCCCTGTTTTAATAGGTTACATTTTTGACACAGGTTCCCCTTAAGAGCTAAACAACCATATTGTTTTTACAAAATGATTATATTTGAACAAAGTACCATGGGTTTCACTCAGTTCCCTGGTCTGAAATATGAATGACAAGAAAAACATATCATAATATATTATTCATGACCAAAAAATAAAAAAAGAAAATATTATAAAGTCAACTACACAATGTTATTTACACAGATCTTTGGTAATAATATCTTAGATGTAAATAAATTATACTAAGGTTTAAAGAAAAGGTTCTCATATGGACAAGACATAATTAGTCATCAAGCACTTTGAGAATGAACAGTATTGGAACACATGCTATACCATGTTATGACTTTTACCTGAATAATAATAAATAGTTGGTTTTATTTCTAAAATCTGTATCTTGTATCAATGTATCTGTTGTATGGTTTAAATATTTATGTTACAAAGTAATTAATCAGTAAAAAAAAATGAAACAAAATAAATACAAATAAAGGGAAACAATGTTTCTAACCATTCTTTTAGACCCAAACCACCCACAATACAAAATTTTAATTTTTCTTACAATTCTAACAAAATTAATAAAAAAAAGTAACCAGCCAAAATTCATTAATTTGAGTCAAACAGTATTATATCACACATAGTTAGAGAAGTGTTTTCAACTGACTTGTTAGAATACTCTTTATAAAAAAAAAAATATGACAATTAAAAATTTAGAAACAAAACAAATAGTTATATTTACAATATCAATTTTTGTTCTTAATCAGATATTATTGCTAAGCAACAGGTCAAAAAAGTGTAAAAATCAGAAAATAAATATGTTAGTAAATTAGAAACAGTATACAATAAAACTTCATAATTTGAAAAAAATGTAAATGATGTGTACAGATATATCATTCTCTTCTGATCAGATCCAATATTCCTGAATATACAGTCAATTGACAAATAAATGACAGAATAGTTCAAATATATTTATAAAATTTACTTATATTTGTACACACACAAGAAATGATTTGCACATAACTATAAAGATTGCAAAATAATATTGCTTTTGAATAGTATTAACAAATTCAACAGTTACATTGCTGGTTAAGACAATAACAATAATATGTGGTTTTCTTTGCATTTAGATAACAAAGGGATATTCAATTAAAATAGATATAAGAGAGTGGGAAAGTAAGACATTTTATTGGAAATTTGTACATTTTACCATTGATCTTACTGGCTTACATTTATTTTAAGACACAGACAGGACTTGATACTCAAAATTATCTTCCTTCCCTACGCCTATATCACCCTGATCAGTCACTTCATAATTCTCATATTGAGGCTTGACACACTGTGAAGCTTTTTAGCTCCTTTGCTGCACCCACTCGCCAACACAGTTCTTGTGGCTCACAGCTGATATTTTAGGATATCAATGTGTAGAAAACCCGATCATCTATACATAGCAGGTGTAACATAATGTATTAGTGAAGCATTGTTACATGTTCAAGTCCATCCATAGTCAATTTATAAAGAAATGCATACAACTTCATTCATACAATTGAACAACTACCCCAACTTTTGTGTGCTTTAAAGTAGTTTTACTTATTAAATCATATTCTCAACAAAAAAAAAAGTTCAGACAAATTGCCAATAAAAACAACAATAATAACTTTATATTTTTTTATCAGCTTGTACCAGTGGCATTTTTGCTGATAAAGTTAGTATCAAAACAAAAATGTCATTGTTCTATAAAGGGGAGGATCCAGCCATTTTAAAAGGGGGGTCCCAACCAAGGAAAATTGGTTTGGGGGGGGGGGGGGGGGTCCAACTATATGTTCCCATTTAAATGCATTGATCATAACAAAAAAAGATGGTTACAACCCCTACCACTGCTATATGCATTTCATAATTTGGGTGTAAAATTGCTAATAGAAAGTATGTTTTTATAAGGGGCTATTTCCTTCCTACCCTCTATTCATGAATTTTAACAGAAGGGTTCTATCAAAATGAATAAAAATCAATTGAAAGATGAATAAATAATATGACTTCATTGCATAAAAACATGTTCATGACATTTTCCTTTATAAATGATGTACCCGCAACATATGAAATTTTGATTCTTAACAAATCTATAATAGCATTGTATGATAAAATCTACCACACTACCATGTCGATCAAAAGGCTTAACTGAGATTGAATGAGGATAAACATTGTAGTTAATAGGAAAAATGGTGGATCATGTTTGACTTATATGTTATCAATAATGCTTAGAGTAATGTTCTAAATGAATATGGTGTGAAATTGCAAGACTTAGGCCCTGTTCACATCAAACGCTATGTACAGTAAACATGTTTACATTTGGTTTAATGTAATGCACACTAGTTTCACATTAAATTTGTTCACATCTATACACCTTGTTTAGCTACCTGTACATAAGGTTTGTTCACCCTTGTAAACTATAGGTCATTTAAATGTGCATTACGTAGAACAGAATCAAATATTCGAACAACTTTTCTAGCAGTTAGGGAACGACCATTTGCCTTTAAAAATAGGGGGAGGGATTTTACCACAATTTGATTAAAAAAACGAGTCATACAGATGATTAGAATGAACAAATATTCTGAATCCAAAGTTTGCCCATACATTATAGTGTCAAATATTGAATTGGTAACATAGAAAAAAATACATAAATAAAAACTTTTGCGCGAGAAAAAAATTCGGATTTAGACCCCATCTTTTTTTTTTAAAGTGAAGTAGTTGCTCGTTTGAGAAAGTCATTTTGGATGATTTGCAGTAGTTTAAAGATGTCTCGATTACGCATTAAAAACGTAGGCTGCATCAGCGTGCTTACAGACCAGACAAAGAAATAGAAGTACGATGTTAAGGATCCTTACATTTCTATCTGTTCTGTTTGTTTCAAATGGTATTTTTTTCTCCAAGGAGTATTTAGCAAAAGGAGGGGGTTATGTTTTTTTGTTGTTTTCCATCTGTATTTTAATGAGATACTGCACAAACACACAAACCAATGCTCCATGTTGAAGGCCGTACATTGACCTATAGTGGTTTACTTTTTGTAAATTGTTATTTGGATGGAGAGTTGTCTCATTGGCACTCACACCTCATCTTCCTATATCTAATTACATGTAGCCTCACCCTTTTTCAGTAATGCATTTATGAGTGAATCGTTGTTTGAGTAAAGTTGAGTCGATTCGGGAAGACCTTTTCAAATGAATTATGTGTTCGGCAATGATGATGGACGAGTCTTGTCTTTCTTGATAAGGGGTTGATAAGGCTATGTAAAGTGTCTTTGTAACAAATAAATATAACAAGTTTAGACAAATATTTCTGCAAAGAACTTTAGTTATAAGTGTTATAAGTATCAATTTTATATAAAAATCGCTTCTTTTTTAAATATACATGGGAAAATTAAAGTTCTGAATGCCTATTTTTGTGTACACTTAACCTACACAAGGTCTACATCGACTATCTACTGCATGTAGACAAAACATGATTTACACTACATGTAAACATTGAGTTTTGTCAATGAGAACGTAATTATGTTTAGTTTATGTGTGAGTTACACTCACACAACACTGAGTTTACATGTAGTTCAATGTGAACACGGCCTTACATTGGTCAAAACAGGCTGATATGTACACAGATTTAGAAAAACAGTAGTTTACATTATGAAAGTCATCAAAAAGAATTTTAACAAATAAAACCAGCTAGAAAATAATCTGCTTCGCTTTTCTTTGAGTCAATACATTTGAAACAAGAGGCTCTCAAGAGCCTGAATTGCTCACCTTGATTTTTTGGCATTTATTTTTCGTTTAAGAGTTTATGTGTTCAATTTCATATTAGTTTGTTTTTCAAACAAATTGTGTAAAATTGTCCTTTAAAGGCCAATAACTCTTTAAGGGGTCAATTGACAATCTTATGGAACGGTGAGCTAAAAAGGCTGTTTTCTTGTTTTTCAACCTAAAATACATTGATTGGTGTTTAAACCATTTTTAGCACTATTTAGCGTTTTATGGCAGTCATTTTTTATCAGTGGATGGCCCCGGGAGTGCCCAGAGAGAAACACTGAACTTTGGTAGGAAAACTGATGATTTAAAAACATGAAACAATGTTACTACTGGCAAGTATTTGACAAATTAAAATTAATTTGAACATAAGTTTATGTTGGGTTAAACGTTACTTTACATAACAAAAATATATAAATAAGTCTTGTCCTAAATATAACTAAAATAAGACTGATCACTAACTCTATTGTAAAAAAATATAATAAAACTCAAATTAAACAAACAAAGTGTCACAACCCCAAAAAAAAGATGAATACAGAAATAAGAACTATTTTTTTTTCAATTATACTCAATACTAATTAATTTACTATTTATAACAAACTATATATACACAAAATAAATGTAATAATAGTAATACATGTTTTTAGTACATCAAAATATTGGTTTTATAAAAATGAATTAAAAACAACTATTCAAGAAAATGCAATTAAATATTTTTCCACTTTTCTTCCTCAAGGGTTGTAAAGGTTCCCTGTTGTTAGACTATCTTAATATTATGTTTTATTAAGATTTTCACATCATTCTTTCAGATGCATTATCATTTAAAGTGGATTCATTTATTTTCTTGGATTAAGATAAAAATGTTTTTGACGATATTTGATATTTTACGGTTTTGCCAAAGTTTAAAGCTTTTAGACACTTGACTTAATTGAAAATTTAAAAATTTGTGGTTTACCTATACCCAGTAAATCCGTGAAAACAGGTCCAATGAATCTCACAAAATATAAAGAATTCACAGTATTAAATGAACTTACATTACATTTTTCTTTCTTTTATACATTTAATCCATTTTTGGAAGTCTGGGTTTAAAAATATATCATGATTTTTTTAAAACCATTTTTTGTAATTAGAAAAAATTATTACAGAAATTCATTTTGTCATGTTTATATATCATGGTAAACAGTAAATTGAAATAATACAGCATGATATAACTTGCATAATTAAGTACATTAATGATTTACATTTAACAATATCTAATCAAGGAGCAACAGTGTAATTTCATTTAAATTCCTTAACAACTACGTGCTTCCAAGGCACATAAATATAATATCCATGTTATAAAATAGTGAAAAATAATCTTGTTGAAATACAGGTTTGTGAAATTTTCATATCTGATTCATTAATAAAATATCTAGTTTTGAACATTGCAATATAAGGGGAAGAATCATATACTGCTACAAACATCAATTTCATATCTGCATTCAACAGTATAGAAATGCTCAACAAACCTATATTTTCTACATGATTCAAACCATAAACAATGATAAAGATTTATAATACATTATAGTGACATGACATTTTACATAAAACCACTTATTATATCATTTCTAAGAGTGATAAACATTTAAGTATTGCTTTTATCTTATATATCAATGAGCTACAATTCCATATCATGCATATCGAGTTTGATTATATCCGGTGTCTTATCCTATAGTTGGTTCAATATTGCTATGAAACTGAGATATCCCTTTCAGATACGACTGACTTTCATATTCTAAAATGATGAAAAAAATGCAAAATGCTAAAATAGCATCAATAATTAGTTGTCTTTGATTACCTATTCAAATCATGGTATCAATGAATATTGGTTGAGAATGCCTTGAAGAAGTGAACTTCACACTATAATTGTAGGATTAAATTGAATATTATTGTTATTTCTAAATGTATATTCGTTATACATAAATGATGTTAATGTTTAAATGATGTATTTTGGTTAATACTATCAATAATACCTGAGAAGACTTTTATCACATGAACCTATGTGAATTTAGTATTATACTTCACAACAATAACAATATCAGCATTTTCAATAGACTTTATCGCTATTTAGATATCTGTTCCGCTTGACCAGAGAATCTGCACCTCTTGACCTCCGAATCTGCTCCTCTTGACCTCAGATCTGCTCCTCATGACATCAGATTCTGCTCCTCTTGACCACAAAATCTGCTCTTTTTGAACTGTCCTACAACAATCACTTTTCCATTGAGGTGTCAATTTTTTTCTATTGTGACGTCAAAGGAACCTTTCTGATGTCAAGTAATGGCTGACAAATAGCGATAAGGTGTATAACAATATCAGTGTTTTCTATTCAGTGATATACACTACAACAATGGTTTGATAGTACATACTGGCACATATAAAGCCGTTAGGGACATAATGAGTTGGAATCTTATATATATGACTGTGAGACAAATGTATAATGATGCACCATTGAAACACACAGGCATATATTCTGGAACAAATATATATACAGTTACTTATATGTGTATATTATGCTTCAATAACTCAGGTTACGTTTCTATGTCAAGATCTGAGTCATCACTGTCTGGGTCCTCTCCAAGTTCATTTGGGTCAAAGGATTTTACACTAGGTGTCCGGGACTTCACTGTTGATGGGTTACTTCTTTGTAATCTATAAATAGATAAGTGCATTTTCTGCTGTAACAATCAATCATATATCAAAATGAGGCTTCCAGACAAATTTATACTTTAAAAAATTAAAATGCTTCAATAAACACTGAACATTTACATATTGTATATTGTTAGTTTTCCCAATTGAGTTAACCACAAAAAGTCATTCTATCTGAAATTTCAGTCTTTTAAAAGCATTTTGTATTTAAGCCATACAATGTGAATAAAGTAAAGATTTGTCTATCCAATATGAAGAACAAACCATGATTAATACCTAACGCCAAAAAACTCCCAATAAACACATGGAAGAGTACAGTATAAACTTATGTGTTTCTCACTAACATACCTATTTTGTGCATGATTTAATTGAACTTGTAGATTTTCAAGTTGCTCTTGAAGATCATCGTTTTCTCTTTGCTGCTTTCTTAAAGAATTTCCCTGTGCATCAGCCTGCAAATAAAAATAAATCCTTGTTTAAACTTAAACACCTATCTTGTGAAAAAACTCTGATATTTAATATTGCCTTTATTTCCATTAAACCTATTTCATTTCGCGGTTTTTATAACCAAGTCTGAGTATTTTATCAAAAGCTTTTTAAATAATTATTTTCATTGAAAAGCCTAGTATTCTCATCCTAAACATTTTAATTATTTCATTTGTAGCAGTTTTTTGACTGTTTTCATTATCAAGCCTAATTACTGTAAATTCAAAAACTATTGCAAGGTTTTTATTAATGCAAATATTGAGATTGGGAGAGTATTTCAATACATTGTAATAAGAACTCTTTCTAATATCTGATACATATATATCTGTATAAAAATATTCATGTAATTGCATTAATGTATCTCACACTCTTGTCCACTCTTCAAAAATCACAAAAATAAATGCACATAACAATTTCTGAATCTACAGGAGCTCAACCTCAGCATTTTACTTGACTGTTTCAAAATAGATATAGGAAGATGTGGTGTGAGTGCCAATGAGACATCTCTCCATCCAAATAACAATTTATAAAAGTAAAGCTTTTTACCTCATCTTCAGCATTTGCCAAGTCCTTTTTAAGTTCCTCTATCCTCACTCTGAGTTTCTTTACATCTGCCTCATATTGTTCAGCACGTCTTTTACTATGGTCTAGTTCTGTATTCTTTTCTTGTAAAGTTTTCTTTAACCTTGTATAAGCAACTTTTAAGTCGTTCAGCTCCTTGAAAAAAAAAGCACTTTAAAACATCTTCAATTCACCAAATGGTTCAAAATATAATATAAAAAAATAAACATTTTTTTTGCACATATCATTCATATATAAATATTACTCTTAAAACACTACAAAAATGCCTTTTCTGATGACATCATAGTCATAAAAAAAAAAACTAAGTTGTTCATGTGAAGTTAGGGGCATTCACTGTCTTTGTTTATATTTCCCCATGCCAAAAAAAAAAGATGAAATAAAAATAAAAGGATACAAAAACTAATAGCATTATTTAAACAACCCTTTGAGGACAGCTAATATTCACTGAACGAACACATGGAAAGCAACAACACAATCTGGAGTATCAAAAAGTAAAACTCCAGTAAGAATGAGAAAACATATAATTTTTTTGATAGTAGAGTTACAATACTTTATCTCGGCAAAACTCTCTAAAAGACATTTTTTTTGTAAGACCAATGTTAGCTCATTGATCTGCTTTTTCAAGTACCTCATTTTAGTTCATTGATTTGAATATAATTTTTTTCATGCTACTTATTAATTAAAGCAACTTTGATGATGATCTGTCAGAATAAATTTTCATGCTTCATCATTTTTGTAAATTGTTCTGGCTGCATAATTTCATGCTACCTTATTACTGGCTGATAGGTCTGTCTGTAAACTTTTGACATCAGAGTTAGCCATGGCAGAAGTTTGCTGGGACTTTCTGTCAATCTGTTCCTTAAGGTCCTCTATTTGAATGCGTATCTTTTTATTTTCTCTTTCTAGAGAAAACTTATCTGTTTCTAAACGTTCTCTTTTACCATATTCTTCTGCATTTTCTCTTTGCAATCTTTCAAGCTATAACAAAATATTTTTTTAAAATAGGATCATGTTAACTTTTTAAACAATGCATGCATATATCACTGTATATACAAAATTATGTGCTCTGTGCACATTATTTAGATTAACAAGAATGTGTCCTTGGTACATGTATGCCCCACTCGCACTATCATTTTCTATGTTGAGTGGACGGAGAAATTGGGGTCAAAACTCTAATTTTGCATTAAAAATAAAAAGCTCAAACCAAAGGAACATGTATACATATACTAAGTTTCAATTTAATTCGAGTTCAACTTCATCAAAAACTAATATGACCAAAAACTTAAACCTGAAGTGGGACAGACGAACTGACGGCCAGGCCAAAAATCATAATGTTCAGCAGGATTGGAACACTTGCTTCTTTGACACGCCTGCACAATGTACAGCACCCTAAACCAGTTGACCACCTAGGTTACATATACATATATATATATATATACAACTCGTCAACAATGTTAGATCTGTAAATTTGCTTTCGCAAATTTTTGGTTCTTCCGTCGCCGGGATTCGAACCCATGCTACTGTGATTTCGTGACACCAAATCACCTGCACTGCAGCCGTCCCGCTAGACCATATATATATATACAACTCGTTTAAACATCAAACCAACAATGTTAGATTGTTTAAACCAGTTGTATATACATTATGTACACAGCCATGTATCACCATCATTGATGGCGATCCGATGGATACATCTGTTGTAGGGTTGTCACTGACTCAGACGTACTTATGTATATATTATATACAATAATCCCAATAATAGTCAATCGTCAAAACTGGAAACGATTTCTTGACGACTGTTTTATAATTTGGAATTCGGATATATCTGTCTCAGATTTTCATTCTGATTTAAATTCTTTAAATCCATATATTCATTTCACAATTAACAGAAATGTCAGGGAAATGCCGTTTTTGGATATTTTGGTTATTATAACGGAAGACAATGAAATTGTCACAGATATCTTCTCTAAAGACACTGATACACATATGTATTTAAATTTTTACTCAAACCATCCAAAACATGTTAAATTAAATATACCTTTTAATCTAGCGTCAAGAATAATCACTATTACAAGTACAGACATATTACGCAATAAAAGACTGGAAGAATTAAAAGCGTATTTAAAGAAGCAACACTACCCGGAACAAGTAATAAATTACGGAATTCAAAAGGCACTGACAAAAGGACCAATTGTTACAGAATCACGGCGATCCGAAACTACCGAGGAATCATCGAACAATTTAAACAAAATTATTCCGTTTGTCACAACTTATAATCCGCGAGATTATGACATTTTTAGTTTCATGCGACAAATTGAAACAAATTTACACAAAAGTGAAAGAATGGACAAGGTCTTACAGAAAAAGAAGATTATCAACAGCAAAAGACAGTCGAAAAGTCTGAAACGATATTTAACATCTTCAAAATTTGACTTTAATGAAACTGTGCCAATTGTAAAAAAATGTACCGATAAACGATGTATGACTTGTCCAAATTTAATAGAAAAAAGTTCAATTTATTTCAAAAATGGAAAGCATTTTACTGTGAGGCAAAATATGTCTTGTAAAAGTTCAAACGTCATCTATTCTCTCATATGTTCAAATTGTGAGGAATTCTATGTTGGAGAGACAAAAAATGAACTGCGGACTAGAATGACTTTACATAGACAGCAAACCAACCATGAAGATTTAACACTCATCAGGGCAAACGACCATTTCCATCGTTGTTCTAATGGACGATTTAAAATATTTCCATTGTATATGGTCAATCGTCAAAATGATTTTCTCAGGAGGAAGAAGGAAGAATTATTCATAAACATTCTCAACCCGGGATTAAATGATAAATGATATTCTAATTTTAACGTAACATTTTAAAGTCTTTAAATGACATTAGTAGTCTCCCTTGTATTTGTTAACGTCATACTATTGTTAACGTCAATCAATTGTTTTATTTATATACAAGTCACATTACCTGAAGATCTGCGGAAGCAGTGAAAGTACTAGTAAAAAAGTGATGCATTGAAACCGTTATTATCTTTTAATAATTTTCTTATATGTTACCAGCATACGGACTTTACTTAGCTTTTTCTTATATATATATATATATATATATATATAACTCGTCTAAACATCAACCCAACAATGTTAGATCTGTAAATTTGCTTTCGCAAATTTTTGGTTCTTCCCTCGCCGGGATTCGAACCCATGCTACTGTGATATCGTGACACCAAATCGCCTGCACTGCAGCCGTCCCGCTAAACCACACGACCACCTGATATACTCGTCTAAACATCAACCAAACAATGTTAGATCTGTAAATTTGCTTTCATATCTTTTGTTCTTCCCTCGCAGGGATTCGAACCCATGCTACTGTGATATCGTGACAGCAAATCACCTGCACTGCAGCCGTCCCGCTAGACCACACGACCACCTGGGCTCTACAATAATAAAGCTTTCGGTGGCCATATGTTATCTTTCCTCGTCAGTTTTAATCTAGCGTCGTACTACAGAACTATATATATAATAACAAGAGTGCACACACTGAAATGTCTCGCCTTCTTTACTAATCATTTATACTATATTGATAGTCCTAAGTATAAAGCTTTATTACAACTGTCACACACACTTCACAATAACCAAGATAGCTAAACAATGAACCATGAAAATGAGGGCAAGGTCTGATGAACCACGCCAGGCAGACATGAACAGCTAACAATTCTTCCATACAACAAATATAGTTGACCTATTACTTATTGTTTAAGAAAAATAGACCAAAACACAAAAACTTAACACAGTGCAATGAACCCTGAAATTAGGTCATGGTCAAATAAAACCTGCGGGACTGACATATAGATCATAGTATATTTCCTTACACCAAATATAGTTGACCTTTGGCATATAATATTAGATACAAAGACTAAAACTTAAAAACTTAACTTTGAACACTGAATCATGAAAAAGTATCAAGGTCAGATGACATCTGCCTGCTAGACATGTACACCTTACAATCATTCCATACAACAAATATAGTAGACCTATTGTATAAAGTATGAGAAAAGGACTTGACCACCAAAACTTAACCTTGTTCACTGATCCATGAAATGAGGTGGAGGTCAAGTGAAAATTGTCTGACGGGCATGAGGACCTTGCAAGGTACGCACATACCAAATAAAGCAGGGTTTCAGCTAGGATTTTGAGGGCTTTAGTCACTTTTGCGCATTACAAAATTCAGGCTTATTTTTTATAATAGCAAGGGGTCTTACCATCTAGGATGTTTATATAACTAGCTATACATATATGTTTAAGTTCTTCAAGAACTAGTCTAGGATCTTTGAAGACTTTAGGAATGCTAATGTAGGCAGTTATTGTCAATATTGCATGAATTGACTGATGTGATGCTAAGTTATGAAGATAAGATCAGGGATCTGGTAATATGGTTCACAACTTCACTTCAGTTATTTTCAGGGCACATCCCTGATCAACAAAAGTTGTGTGCCTCTATTTTTTAAACTACTGCACAAGTCAAATGAACTTGTAACGACTTTTTCACTTCACAATCATTTATTTTCTTGAAAATAAGTTTAAATATCTATTTGGAATCAATTTCTTTAATATTGGATAGAAGGATCTGCATCTATACTTTATGTGACGATTCTAATGACTGTAGGTGGCACGGTAGTATTTCCTGGCCATAAGGGATAATGATAGCCTTTTTAGAATTTTTACCACTTTCTAACACTGCAAAAAATTCTACATTTACAGTTAACTGAAGTACTTTCATTTTACCATTCAGAGATGAATTTGGATATGTACCATGACCGTTTACTTTTTTTGCTATTTTTAAAATCCTAAGGCCACTAGTACTTTTAGGTCTTTTATGGTGCAGTGAATGTAAAATTTAAAAAAATTCTCAAAAATTCATTTTCATCTATATGTAAAATTATTTTATATTTTTCTACACCTGATTCATCACTCAGTTTGGGAAAGTATGTTCAGTTGATACTGTATTTTTTGTCCAATCACACTGTTTAGATACATTTACCTAAGTAGGGTACACAAAAGAGCAACCTAAATTCTGGAAAGCAAATACTACCGTGCCACCTGTAGATGTTTACTTTCGATTTTTAAACGAAATGAAATGAAAACGGGAAGTGACAATTACATAATAATTTCAGAATAAAACCGGATTCATCTACGAACTTTCACGCATGCGCAATACATAGAACAGGAAGCACCTGTTTGCAAGTGAAAATATTTACGTTTTGAATAAATTTCATTCTTTTTAATCGAAGTTGTTGAAAGTTTTTGATGAATATTTATGTAAAGTATGACAAAAATACGTTAAAATGACGAAACTACGACAAGCAAACTGCAAATTATGATCGTAAAGGAAATATTGAAAGTAAAATAAAGTTGAAATGTCCGGGAAGATTATCAATTTTGTTCAAATGACGAAAATACGACAGAATTGTGAGAAATGATTAAAATGAAATGCTGACTGCCTGATTTAACTTAAATAGATTATTATGATGGTCATTTATGAGGTTTTATAATAATAATTAAGGGATTAGTGACCCATCTGATTGGCGATAGGCGGATTACTTGTCATCACAACTTTCAACACCTGTGGTAAACGTTAATTACCTGAGGGTTATAAACTTGTCAGAAACATAAAGACAGGTAGAATTCAAGAAATTTGATGTGTAAATATTTTTACACTTTCCAAATTTTAGTGACGAAATTGATATGAAATATTTTCGTCATTTCGAAAACCTTTTCGTAAAATACGAAAGTGACGAGCGCTAGCAAAATCACTGAATAAAGTTATCCTATTGCTTATAATAAGAGAGAATTCAACATTACAAAAATTCTGAACTTTTTGTTCAAGTCGTCACTGAACCATGAAAATGAGGTCAAGGACATTGAACATGTGACTGACGGAAAGTTTGTAACATGAGGCATCTATATACAAAGTATGAAGCATCCAGGTCTTCTACCTTCTAAAATATAAAGCTTTTAAGAAGTTAGCTAACGCCGCCACCGCCCGAACACTATCCCTATGTCGAGCTTTCTACAACAAAAGTTGCAGGCTCCACAAAAACTTTAACACAAATTCACATATGTTTTGGCCATATAAATATAAAAGGGAGATAACTCATCATGGGATGTGATCTAGCTTTTATTTGTAAATCGTTGCTGGACTTCCAAATTGTCATATATGATTTTTTTTGGCTAAAAATACTTTTTGACACCAATGGTCTGGGCGGGAGGAAATCTTTGATATTACAACATAGCATACAGTTAGACCAATCAAAACTTTTGAAATATGACAAATTTCAAAATTGCCAATGTAAGTTGTTTGTAAAGTTTGCTCCAAAATGTTGTATGAAAACTTGAAAATCGTTGTAAAATGGTTTCAGGAATAAAATAATTGTGCATTTCTTTATATCTGTGAACATAATTCAAGTTCTCTGATTATCCAGAAACGTCAAAGATTTTTATTTCACTGCTATTTAGAAAAATGTTCAAGTTCACATACAACATTTTGGAAGCATGCATTTTGTCAAAATTTTCAAAGCCTGTTTGTGAGATATTTTTTCCTTAATTTCAATTTTAATACAAAATTTTGGAAGCCCAGCAACGTTACAATTGTTTTCTTTACTGACATTGTGTGCTGTCTGTATGTTTGCTAACTCACAGCTTTGAGTTCTGTTATCAATCACACAACCTCTGATTCTGTGAACTTTTATGAGTACATACTTTACCAGCGTTATAAATGCAAGACAATTTTGACATGATATTACACCACTTCATACCTCTCGTCTCAGTTCTGATAGCTTCTTTTCCATGTTAGATCTATTCACTGCTTCATCTTCCAGCTCAACTGTAACACGACTTAATTCATCCTTGTTACTCTCTTTTAATTTGGTTATCTATAAAATAGAAATTGATTCAACAAATTTCAACTACATAATGTTTAATATATTAACAGATCCAGCATGAATCTGAGGATAGATTTTGCATACTGTGAACAAACTTATTTTTCACGGATACGTTTTACAAATTCTGCCCTTAATAGCCAATTTTACGTCCATTTAATTTTGTGATTTTCATATTTGATCGATGTAGTCACATAGGAAAAGAATCTAGTAGACAAATTGGAAATTTGATTTATATTTGCCTTATATCTTAACTCGTGAATATACCAATAATAAATCGCTCATGAAAATTAATTTTTTTACAGTATTGTGAAGACAGATGGGTGCATTATGAATCTGTAAACAGGCATTGCATATTGTGCAGATTGATTCTACACTCAGCAATGTGCACTCCTTGATCAATAAAATTTTGAATAGCATGCGCTGTTAAAGCCATTTCAAATAATTTTCAGATACTTGAAAAATCATGTCCATTTGGTAAGACTGAAAATTCTCTTCACAAGTTGACAGAAATGGAAAAATTGGAAATAAATCTAAATGATTTTCTTTCACAATAAGTGAAATATCTATAACAAGCCTTTACATTGCAAAAGATCATAGGTGTTCATAATAGCAGTCCTGCAAAGAAAAATTTACACCAATTCAGTGTAAAGAAATGGACAATCGTGACAGGAAAATTATGTGTTTACCTGTTATATGTCCTCAAAAGTCCATTTTGATCACAAAAGGCTCAAATTTATTTATCAAGGAAGTTCACAGGCATTGTGATCAATAATATGTGAAAAGGGCAGAACTTTCTTTAGTCGATTAAATTTGTGTTTTATGGAAGGTTATAGGTACGATGAATATTTGTTGGAACTTCAATTAATGTATATCACTGAATCAAGAAATATGGTTTTCCTTTATACCTGCAGTGTAATTGTTATAGAGCATTGTGTTGAGGTAAACATGATTTTGCTTTTCAATCACATCCATTTGACATCAATGATTTCAGCTCAAAACTTGTTTTGTGCAATTTAAAAAGATAACATTTCTATAGTGAAACCGGTTTAAACAAAACCTCTTTGGGACTTAAGATTGTGTTCGGTTTTGCTCAATATTCGGTTTTATTAGGTTCACAACGCATACAATTTGATATGACGGTGCTTAAGAACATGTTTGGTTTATGCAGGTTTCCGGTTTATGCAGGATTTGGTTTAGCCGGGTTTCATTGTATTACTTTATAGAGAAGATATACTTACAGTACATTCAAATAATATTTTTTTTCTTTTTAATGATTGCACCGAATTTTCCACCACATACAAATTAAATGAACATACATTTACAGGATGTCTATGGTTTAAAGAAAATTACCTCTAATAATGCTTCTTGTTTTGATTGTTTTAGATCATCATATTTGGTTTTCTGTGAATTCAATTCTAATTGTAACTTCTCTATTGTTTTCATCAATACTGACTTTTCACTGAAAAAACAAAAAAACTTGTCAAAATAACAATTGCATAACCAATTCTCCCTTATTTATCATGTTTATTAAATATATAAACAGTTTTCTTAATACTGTAAACAGGGAATTTTTCGGGCAGTTTAATTTTTGCTATTTTCGCGGTAAGACATGAAACGCGAAAATAAAATGATAGCCAAAATTTCAAGGAAACTCTATTCATAAGTATATGAATAGGATATTATATGTAGAGCATCATCTCAAGCACTCGGACATTACAAATATTGCTATGTAAACAGCACTAGTTACAAATATGGTAATGACATCTGTAACCTGTCAATCAGTTATTAAAGTATTACTGTCTGCTACACCATTTGTACACAGATCAAATGATCGATTAATAAGAATTGATCCTGACAGCGTTTAATTCACTCTTAACTAAGTCTTCTTTTCTGTGTGTATGTATTTTTACAAGCAGACACGACAAAACTTTTAATCTCTTTAAACAGTAATAAACCAAAAACAAAATATTTCTGATTGATTTTATCACTATAAATGAAAAGCTGTTCACTTTCTATACCCCTTATAAAAAAAATATTTATATAGCCACGCAAAATAATGATGGTGCGAAAATTTAACTGTTTACGGTATATATATGTTCTAGGTCTTTTCTAACTTATTATCTTTTGATTTAACTGTTTCTGATTAAAGTTTTATGACCTAGTTCTTATTTTTGTCTCAAACCATAGTTGAATGCAAGAATTCTTTAATTTTTTAGATAGAACATATATTTGAAAGCTTTATATATAAGTATATTACAAATAACTTGTAGACAGGACGTATTATTTTACTGAAATTGTGATGTAAATTACATGAATAAGTATATCATGCTTATCTCATTGTTAAAAGTAAAAACATTATAAATGACTGATCTGATCTGATCAGTCTCTTGTTTTAGTTTGAAACCCAATAAATTCTGCCGTGTTGAAAGCCATATCTTGACCTATAATGGTTTGCTTTTATACATTGTAACGCATTGTTACATGGATTGAGAGTTGTCTTATTGGCACTTATACCACATCTTCCTATATCTAATTACCCTCTTTCAGCAATTAATGTCTTTTGTGCCTCATCTAATTTGAGTCCTGCAAGGTTAGTCTTTTCCTCTGCCAGTTCAAAATCATCAGAATCATCCTCAGACTTTGGATGACTTTTTCTCCGAACATCTGACACAGGAGATGCTTTGTTACTTTCACTTTTCTTTGCAGGGCTACTATCTGACTTTTTGTCAACATCATTGACTGTCACATTGTCGTCAGCTGCCGCGTCTACATTTATACCTAATTGTTTCTGTAGTTCTACATTTTTCACTTTAAGTTCTTCACTTTGCCTTTTAGATGCAGTACATTCTTTAGCCATTGCTTCCAATTTAGTCCTGAGCTGTCTGTTTTCTTCACGAGCTTTATTCCTCTCATTTCTAACTTTGCTCCATTTTTCACGCCAGTTGGATGTACAATCAGACCACCATCTCATTGTTTTCTCCATCTGGGTGGCTCGTGCTCTTGCCTCTTCTAATTCACGTGTTCTTATTTCATCTCTGTCATCCCAATCATTTTCTATATTAGACATTTGTGACATTGGTGTATGAGACCCTTCTCTTGAAGGGGCGGGAGATGCTGGGGGTGGTATTCCTGTAGCCCGTAAATAGGATACATCACCTTTAGTCATATTGGGCTTTATTTTTTGACTCATCATGAATCTTCAATTATAGTAGCTCCATTTCGAAATATTTAGTGTTAAGTTCATCACAAATATAAAAATCTGCAATACACAAAATTTATGTTATTTTTAAATAAAATAATAACATAACTATTACATGTATTATGACTATGATAACAAATATATGCAAAGTTTATAATTTATATAAAACAAATATATCAAATACTTGTATAATACATGTAGGCCTACTATTTTAAAATATCTATCATTAGACGAAGAACACATTTTAGCAATAACATTATGTTTACATGGTTTACATCTAGTAAAAAGCTCATAAATTTAAAGAAAACATACTTCTATAAAAATGTATATGTAACAAAAGGGGCGTGTTTCGAGGTCATGATTTTCTTTGTAACAATCATTAGAAAAACAATTACACTTTGAAGGTCACCTCTATCAGGAACTATTTGTTGCAGTTCACAAAAATTTGACACATGTATTCAAGTTATATAATTTAATTCCAAGCCAAAGTTCTAACATAAACTATACAAAGGACAATTTCATTATAATGGGACTCCTATTGTATCTTACTGACATGACTGATGTAATGATAATTTATATACTCATAATCTTATTCTTTCATTTTCATATATACAATAATTTTCACACCTTTAGTATGAATTTATGCTTTTCATATTAAAGTCATAAGAAACCTCAAATCAAAAAAAAAAATATGCATGTTTTTTTATATTATTCAACATGTTCAATGGATAGTTTTCATTATAAAACTTATGTACATATACTTTATTCATATTTATTAGAAGTTTTCTTTATTTTGATTGCTTCCTAGGACAGGAGGAACTTTTAGACTGGAAAATGGTATAAAATTATAGTAATACACTTAGTACACGTAGTAAATCATGATTAAAAACAATCATGATTAAAAATTACTCAAGACACTACTTTTATAAACAGGTGCCAACTGATCCAGGGTGTGGGGTAAAAACATGAAACAGGGCGAAGGAAAATGTGAGCATACATGATTTTTGTGTCAACTGGTCAAGACTTTGTAAGGTGATTGTTGTATGAATTCAATAGTTCAAGCGGGACAGAATTTGGAGTCAACAAGGATTAGTGGCAAGGTTGATTGATTGATTGATGGTTGCTTAACGTCCAGTGGCTAGTGGCAAGGTGTATTGCATATATGAACATAGTCCGAGATTACTCTGACGTCCAACGGCTGTTTTGCCAGACAAGCTTGGGCTGTGGGACATCAGAGTAATCTCAGACAAATATAAACAAAGTGGTGTAATCCCTTAATGCAGCGTTCTATAAATGCTCATTTAAGAAGTATGTGTTAGATTACAGTATTTGTATGATATCCATGATATTTCATTTTGAATATAAATCTAAAAACTAAAAGTGTCATTACTTTTTTGACTGTTTTGTCTTCTGATAAAAAAAAATGATGAAAAATTAAAATTAAAAATGTCCTACGATTTTTAATGTCTCCTTTAAACTTATTCTGTTGTAATTATGACCACAAATACATAAAATGAACGTAGAGCTTTGCTGTAAAATTACTTGATTACAAAGAAACTTTTTGTTCAAGTTTCCCTTCGATGTAGAAATGTTACTTTTTAATCAATTATTTTTATTGAGTCATTAAAACGTTGCAATGAACACGATTTCTGTAGATGTGGGGCTCAAGCAAGGATAAAATAGTTTAACAAATAATTAAAACATCGTTAAATCTCTTAATTAAATAGATAAAGAATTATTCGAATTGCATACTAAAAAAATTTCACGGAAATGTACTATGGAAAATATATGTAGTTACATACAGCCATGGTACAGGCTATTTTTGATTAAAATAATCCCTTGGTGCATTTTAGTTTCGGTTTGTATCGGTCAAAGGTAAAAGGTAATAGTTCAGAAGGGGAAGTAATATTTTTAACACCTTGTTGTACCTTGGCTTGTGATTTCGTACTTGATTCAATCTATTCAAGAATGACTACTGAAGAAAAAATAGCAAAAATTAAGCAGTGCATAACTGATCACCCAGATTTCCCCAAACCTGGTGTATTATTTTGGTAATTTCATTTTTTACTTATTTAATTTTAATATATATATATTATATAATATGTGAACTAAGACTACTTTAACACATGTCAGTTGTTATATATTATAGGAGGGTCGTAATTGGGGTACCTTTGTGATTAATTACAGTAAAAATTTAAAAAGTAATTTTTGGTGTATGACAATAAAATGTACACTTTTCTTTTAGACGATAAAAAAAATCTAACTCATTTTGAAAAATCAGATGATTTTTTTCAAAAAATGACTGTAACAATAACTTTTTGAGAACTTAATGACAAATCACGGTAAATTTTAACAAATTTGACGCTCACAATAGCCAATGTTTGCCCTCTTACGTCTTAGTGCATTACTACCATGACTACCCTCTTATATGTCTCTACCTAAAACTGTGAATGCTGGCCCACTGGTTATGAATCATTTTAACCTCCAGAAATTCATAATTATTCTCAAATATTACTCTTAAATACTCATGATATTTGAACTCTTCTTTGAAATATCCTTTTCACAATCATATATATATATATAAACAAGGGTTACCAAGAGATAGGTTCAACACTATATATCCACTGTGACTATATCAGTATATAGACTTCAAGTTAGATTTTTCTTATATAAACAATAAAAAAAAAATTGGCTTATGTAGGCCTGTATTTGCAGGGACTATCATATGTACAATGTCTGAATGATGAGTTACTGTCAACTTTTGAATCTCGAATAAATTGGTCTAAGAAGTGAGTTTGATTATCGCACAGGGCAGGTGCACTGGACTCCAATCTTAATTGACTAGGATTGTCAGTTTTCATATCCAAGGTCTGAGTGATTCTCACAACACACTCCAGCTTCCTCCACCAATAAAAATTGACTGAAATGTAAAAAATTATCATGTCGATGTATTTGAAATTCTTATTTATGTCACTAACCAAGATGAGGAGCCAACAAGCTTAGATTTTAATATTTCATCAATAAAATGAATTAATAAGACAGAAGATTGACTAATAGCTAAAAATTTAAATATGCAATGTAGCACACTCTCTTGTTCATTTTTTGTGTGGTTTAAATACTATTATCTTTTATTCACGAGCAGAATATTTGAAGCATTATATCATGTATATATGTCATACATATATGCATATTTATCGCTATTTTGTGCATTTTTCCTTTGATCTTTTTTGTGATAATTTTCATATCATGCTTCTCGCTTGAGATGGAAAAATTATTGCTAGAAACATTATTGCTGTTCCAGCTCAAGCGAGAAAATCAATCTCGTTGAGATGATCAACGATAATCTATAAATATATACAGAAAATAAACATCATAAATTAACTATTTGATTTTAATCTAAATTTTTGCGTTAACAAATAGCTTCAAAATGTTATATCAATTTAATATTTCTTTTAGGGACATATTTCCAGTTTTAAGAGATGCGTCTGTGTTTAAAATGTTGACAGATGTTCTTGTGGACCATGTTAAATCAAAAAGCCCTAATGTGGAAGTAATAGTTGGATTAGATTCCAGGGGCTTTCTTTTTGGACCAATCATGGCACAGGAACTTGGCATTAGTTTTGTTCCTGTAAGAAAAGCTGGGAAACTTCCTGGGGAGACATTTCAAGTTACTTACTCACTAGAATATGGTCAGGTTAGTTTATTTTTAAGAACTGAGAATTTATTAAGTATGAATAGTAAATACTGTAAAATCAGGAACTATTGCATGCATTTATTATTGCGATTTTGTCATTTTAGACTAAAACACGATTTTAATTTGTGCAATATCGAGAAAGATCCTATTTAATTCCTATAAATAATTTCTAAATGAGAGATGAAATTATTGTGATTATAACCCTGTTGCATTTTACGCAATTATAAAAACATCGCACTAATTTCTGCAAAGACATCTGCATTGGCAAACATTTAAAAATTCTATTAGAGAAAAAAAATCATAAGAATTAAATAAAAGAAGATAGGATGACTTTTTTTTTACTTATACAAGTAAACAAAACTGAATGTCTAAGGGACATAATGACATTAACAATCAAAACCAAGGAGTAAATAAAGTCTCACAAAAACCAAAGGACATTTACATCAACATCAATAATAATTAAAAAACAACACAAATTCCACTAAAAACCGGGAGTGAAATCAGGTGTTCGAAAGGGTAAGCATTTCCTGCACCGTATACGGCACCCGTCGTGTTATTTCTTTGTTCAGTCTGGTAATGATGGAAGGTTATTATGACTGAGGAAAAATATCAGAAATGATTTCTGACACACTTTTGTCATAATGGCCAATCAGCTCATGATGGCGACCGTAAAATTTCTTGAGTGATGACCTTAATTTGATTGATTCATAGCCCTGTCTTAGCAACTTTTGAGAAAGCAGTAACTTGTTCAACAAAATCAGCGTACTTTGAGCTAGCTCTAGAGTAATGTATCAATTGAGACACATAAACTCCATACTCCATATGCTGGTGCCGCTGGGATATTGCTACACAGAAATGGAAAGTTGACTATAGGAAAATTAAAATCAGCCCTTTTTTTACCTGTAAATAGAATTCACTTGTATAAGTATCTTGCAAAATTACTTATACATGTATAAGTATATTTATATAATTTCTTCTTCAAGAAAATAAAAATAACTTGTATATGAATAGTACCGCTGATTGACCACAATATGCATGCAAATAGATATAAGAAGATGTGGTATGAGTGCCAAAGAGACGAACTCTTCATCCAAGTCACCTTTGTAAAAGTAAACCATTAAAGTTCAAAGTATGGTCTTCAACACAGAGCCTTGACTCATATCAAACAGCAAGCTATAAGGGGCTCCAAAATGATTAGTGTAAAATTATTCAAACCGAAAAACCAACTGTCTTATCTATATAAAAAAAAGGAGAAGCGAGAAATATTTATGAACCACATCAACATTACAACCACTTAACATCAGATTCCTGACTTAGGACAAGTGAAAACAAAAGCAGCAGGTTTAAAGGTTTTCATAGGTACCAACCTTCACCCTTACCTGAAACAATAGTGTAACATCACGACATAGAAAGAGTTGCATACAAATTTAACTCATACCAAAACTTTCTAATTTATTAAATGTGAAGAGTAAAAAAATAATTTTATGGTTCAATAAATTTAAAATAATATATTGCTATTCATTATAAATAAATTTCTATCAAAAATAAGGCTCAAAGATATATATCAACATGAATAACAATGTACACAGATGTTTGCGTATGAATACACAACGTTAGAGTGGGCGTGTTGCTATAAAAATTTATAACATTGAAAATAAAGCTCATTCTTTTAACCAATCGGAAGACAGTAAATACACCAAATTTATTTAATGCAAGATATTTTTTATTCATTAGGATAAGTTTGAAATACAGAAGGATTCAATAAAGCCTGGAGCTAAGGTTGTAATAGTTGATGATTTACTAGCTACTGGCGGTAAGTAATTTAATTACATAAAAAATCAAAGAGCAGATTGCTCTGAGGTATAAGATTTCCATTGTTTCATTGACACATGTATACATGTAGCTGGATAATTTTATTTTTAAAACTAATTCAACTGCTCATGTAAAATAGCTACAAAATAGCTAATCCTGGATAAAAGTGTATGAACAATGTAATTAGACCTATTGTGTTTTATTTTTGTACTATCAATTCCAAGTTTACTTTCCACAGAAGTCACCGAGACTCAGAGTGAGAAAAGGTATTTCACCTGGTACATTATCTTATCACTTATTTTCCTACGTTATTTCTAGGAGGCACCCCATTCCTAACTCTTTAAATATTTAATTTCCTTTTGGTCAGTGATCATGACTCCTTTCCATACACATTTATCGGTTTAAACTGCGATCGTTTTTAATATAATACGACGTTTATTAACAGAACGAGCTAATACTCGATTTCAGAATTCACGGAAGTTACTTCCGGAAGAGAAACAACTCGAAACGATAATATGGAAGACTCCATTTTGCCGAAAGGGGTGTTCTACGATGTGGACGATATCTATTTTAATTTAAATGATGCATATGATTTAAAATTATGCAACAACGATAACCCTCAATAGCAGACATATATAGAAAAGATCACACGAGTTATAAATTAATTAATTGAGTGGGGAATCTAGAGCAACCATTCAATCTAAAACCCCTTGAAGTCAAGAAAACTATACGCATGCGCATAATTTCCAAAACAAACCCTGAAGCAGGAAAGTATATTAAATGTTTATTAAGGGCATACAATACAGTTTCAGGGGAGGTAATGACGTTGCTAATGTAAAATATTATTTTCGCGATGTCAAGCTGTGACATATCGAGAAAAGATGCATTTTTTTCGACTGATTTTTATCATTTAAACTGATTTAATTTGAAAACGAGTTCATGGACCCCTATTTTTCAAAACAGCAATTTGTTCCATTTTGTAGGGAGATTATGTGACCCAAATTTTATAAAACTGTAAATAGAGGATTTTTTTTTATTTTGATAAACATGCATCAAAAAATGACGTATTTTCCAAAATTCATGAACATTTGATAAATATGAGTTATTTCTGAATAAAAAATGCATAATAATTTAGGATATTAATAAAATACAGAAATTACCGATTATTTAACAAAAAAACAATTTGTGTTTATCTTTTAAAACAAACTAGAGGCTCTAAAGAGCCTGTGTCTCTCACCTTGGTCTATGTGAATATTAAACAAAGGACGCAGATGGATTCATGACAACTTTGTGTTTTGGTGATGGTAATATGTTTGTACATCTTACTTTACTGAACATTCAAGCTGCTATCAATATCTCTATCTATAATGAACTTGGCCCAGTAGTTTTAGTGGAAAATGTTAGTAAAAATTTACAAATTTTATGAAAATTGTTTAAAGTTGACTATAAAGGACAATAACTCCTTAGGGGACCATTTTGGTCATGTTGACTAATTTTAAGGTATCACTTTGCAGTACATTATTGCTGTTTACAGTTTATCTCTATCTAATCCAGATTTGCTCTAAATGCTTTAATTTTTGAGTTATAAGCCAAAAACTGCATTTTACACCTTTGTTCTATTTTTAGCCGTGGCGGCCATCTTGGTTGAATTGCCGGGTCATCGGACATATTTTACAAACTAGTTACCCCAAAGATGATTGTGGCCAAGTTTGGATTTATTTGGCCCAGGAGTTTCAGAGGAGAAGATTTTTGTAAAAGATTACAAAGATTTACGAAAAATGGTTAAAAATTGACTATAAAGGGCAATAACTCTTAAAGGGGTCAACTGACCATTTTGGTCATGTTGACTTATTTGTAAATCTTACTTTGCTGAACATAATTGCTGTTTACAGTTTATCTCTATCTATTATAATATTCATGATAATAACCAAAAACAGCAAAATTTCCTTAAAATTACCAAATAAGGGGCAGCAACCCAATAATGGGTTGTCTGATTTATCTGAAAATTTCAGGGCAGATAGATCTTTACCTAATAAACAATTT
Organism: Mytilus trossulus; assembly: GCF_036588685.1. Taxonomy (NCBI): domain Eukaryota; kingdom Metazoa; phylum Mollusca; class Bivalvia; order Mytilida; family Mytilidae; genus Mytilus; species Mytilus trossulus. Next base: position 24,456,957 of record NC_086378.1, read on the forward strand.
GACCCCCCCCCCTGTTTTAGCCCCATCAGATTTGCTGTAAATGCTTTGGTTTTTGAGTTATAAGCCAAAAACTGCATTTTACCCCTATGTTCTATTTTTAGCCATGGTGGCCATCTTGGATGTTTGGCAGGGTCACCGGACACATTTTTTTATCTAGATACCCCAATGATGATTGTGGCCAAGTTTGGTTTAATTTGGCCCAGTAGTTTCAGAGGAGAAGATTTTTGTAAAAGATTACAAAGATTTACGAAAAATGGTTAAAAATTGACTATAAAGGGCAATAACTCCTAAAGGGGTCAACTGACCATTTTGGTCATGTTGACTTATTTGTAAATCTTACTTTGCTGAACATTATTGCTGTTTACAGTTTATCTCTATCTATTATAATATTCAAAATAATAACCATAAACAACAAAATTTCCTTAAAATTACGAAATCAGGGGCAGCAACCCAACAACGGGTTGTCCAAAACATCTGAAAATTTGAGGGCAGATAGATCTTCACCTGATCAACAATTTTACCCCATGTCAGATTTGCTCTAAATGCTTTTGTTTTTGAGTTATAAGCCAAAAACTGCATTTTACCCCTATGGTCTATTTTTAGCCTTGGCGGCCATCTTGGATGGTTGGCCGGGTCATCGGACACAGTTTTTAAACTAGATACCTCAATGATGATTGTGGCCAAGTTTGGTGTAATTTGACCCAGTAGTTTCAGAGGAGAAGATTTTTGTAAAAGCTAACGACGGACGACGACGCCGGATGCCAAGTGATGAGAAAAGCTCACTTGGCCCTTTGGACCAGGTGAGCTAAAAAGTTATGATTTTCTTCCAAAAAAGAAATTACGGCCACAAATCTGAATTTTGAGCAAATATACAAAATTTTGACCTCATTTTACCCCAAAAGTAGCACATGAAGGTATATTTTTTATTACATATTTTATTTAATCAGGTAAAAAATAGCCTATATACAAATTTTCACGAACTTGTAAATACAGGATCAAAACTGTATCGTATGTCCTTAAACGACCAAGATGGCTCTCTATTTCTTTATGGAAATACAATCTAAAATATCAGTTTCATAATGGTAACATATAAGAAAAACTCCACTTCAGTTCTTATATGACAGAAACAGATTGATCGGAATTCAGAGAACTCTTGCATTTTACCAAAACTGGGAATTCCCTCTAATGTGTTTCTAAATTTATAAATACACTAAATATAAATACTGCTTAATTCTGTTTTTCCGTGTTGTTAAAAACATGCATATATAAGTCAAGGGAATTATTAAACATGAAGATTATGAAAAGAACATGATAGGAAAGTTGCAATCCATCCTTTTGTTTGTTTTTACCTTTTCAAGCAAGACAATCATAAGAATCCGAGATGTTCCTTAATATTGAGAATAAAAGGATTGAAAGCAATCGTATCCCAAAAATTGAATTACTTTTCATCATGGTCATAATTTTATACAAATATATCATGCTTACAAGGGGTATTTGCCAAAAAAAACGGTTGAGAGGTACAAATTTCCAGAGCCGTTAGGCGAGGGAAATTTGATTACCTCGAAACCGGTATTTTTGGCAAATACCCCTTGTAAGCATGATATATTTGTTTAATTCCACCGAATGTTCCACCTCAAAAAAAATATTATAATCAGGTATCATATGAAATTTTGACTTGAATGTATAATTTTTGTATACACTGCAACTGTGCTATTTGCGCAGTCAAGTTATATTGACCATATTATCATTTCTTATTATTTTTTATGTACAGTCACTGACTGTATATATATCTCCCTTTTTATTATAAAAAGCTGGTTGTCGGCTGACTTCTACAAGTGATAATCAGTTTCAGTGAAGCGTAATACAAGTGGATTCCAGTTTTATGTGACTGGTTGACATTTCGTTTCCATGGAGTTATATTTATGGCGTTATTTCCCGTATTTTTACGTCATTCTTTCCAAATTCAATATAAATGATGTTTTTTATCCTAAATATTTCATCTGGAACCATATATTTAGAATGCCCATGAATTTGTCAGATTAGAATAGAAATAATTCTTTGATTTATTTTCAGACATGGTATTTGCTAGGGTATTTCCCATCTGCCATGGTATTTGCTAGCAAAACCCCGGCATATGGAATTCCCTAATGGCAAATACCCCTGCAGAGAAAAGAAAACATCAAAATATAGAAATTGGTGAAAAATACCATGTTTCTCAACCAATCAAAATACAGCATTATTACATAAGGTGGAATTATACCAAAAATCTTCAGAAAAAAAAACCCCAACTTTTGTTTATAATCATACTAGTACAATCATTTGTTAATTGTCATGATTGTATTGTGCAAAAATAATATGGAGTTTACAACTGAATAAATAAACTTTGGTTCATACAAATCAGTACTGTGGACATATGGTGGACCAAATTGCTAACTTATACTACTAAAATGTTGATAAATAACAATAAGTTTTTCCAACACCTATATCTTACATCCTGTAGTATACAAATTTGGGTAGGCTAGTAGGTAGGGGTACAGTAAACATGCATTCTTTTTTATTTAGCCTTAAAGAAATATGACCAAATTATTCTAAATACCATACCTGTCTTGTCATTCTCTTTAAAAATGTGTAATGAATAGCTGAACTTTTTGTCAAAATCAATTTACATATGACAACATTTTCTGCTTTCTTTTAACAGGTACAATGAAAGCTGCTTGTGAGCTACTTGAAAAAGCTTCTGGAGATGTGTTAGATTGTTTAGTTGTTATAGAGCTAAGTGATTTGAAAGGGAGAGACAGAATTTCTAAAACATTGTCATCGCTGATACAGTATTAATCCATGATTATCACTTTCTTTATATTCCTGAATGATTTAGAAGTGTATCTGACAGGATAAATCCACAAACTATCTTCTTTTCTAGTCTACTTATGCAATAAATGTCAGAACAGGTTCTAAATTAAAAATTCATCATCAAAGACAGATTCACTGCTAATTCATAAATGTTCTTATAAGATATATGTAATCTTTTGGTCAAATTTGTGATTGCTACATCATAACAAACGAAACATGCAATGTACTGGTAAATTTAAAATTACATGTGGTCCTATGCTTGCTTGTTTTATCTTATTAAAGACAATGATATTTATTTTTTTGGTTGTAAAACATAGAAAAAGAAATCATGAACTTCATGCAATCTTATTAAAATAAGTTCTCATCACTTGCTTCTCAATTTTTTATATGTCGCCGTGCACACAGCGACATATAAAATATCGAGGAGCAAGTGATGAGAACTTATTTTAATAAGATTGGACCTTCATGATAAATAACTTTTTATACCTGACATTTCATGTCTTAATAATATATGTTTGAATCATGAGGCCCCTCATGGTGGTATTCAAAGTAATCACACAATCACATTTTTTTTGTCAATATAATCAAATAATCATTAATTAATTTTTTAAACAAGATAATCAAATTTTCAATAATACAGTCTTAGATGATCAAATAATTCAGTAATCATGAAATATCTTGACTGATAATCAAATAATCATGGCCAGGTAATCATCTAATCATAAACCCCACAAGGAGCCTCAATCATACACAAATGTGATTTAACTTGCATTTATATTTTCCATCTGTAAGTCTATATTTTATTTAATGAATGGCTATTATCTAAAACTAAGTTTTGACTCTTTACATTGTCATTGAATAATCTGCGAAGCGGATTATGTAAAATGTGAAGAGTCAAAACTTAGTTTTATGGTTCAATAAATTCAAAATAAATTATTGCCATTCATTACAAATAAATTTCTATCAAAAATAAGGCTCAAAGAACTTTTTATATTATTTATATTAACAATTACAAGGTACATACATGTTGGTGTATGAATACACAACGTCAGTTTGGGCGTGTCGCCATCAAAATTGACAACATTGAAAATAAAACTAATAATTTTAATCAATCAGAAGACAGTAAAAACACCAAATTTATTTATTCTCATATCATTACAGGTATTTGCATTTTATACAAGTTAGTTTCTCCTATTTTTATTAGAGAAACAAAGCTGAGGATAACAAAATATTTTGAATTAAAAAAAAATAGAATTTTAGAATTATTTTTGAATTAATGTAAGTGATTGCATTAAACATTGACAACTTTTTTCTTACACAAACTGTAAAAATCACCTTGTAACCTCATGAAACAAAATTATGACGAGAAATGTGAGGGTAAACAGGCAAAAGTTTTACAGGTAATTCATGGATAAAACTAGAGGAGTCCAAATATCTGACAAAAAATCAAAAAAACTAGACAATTCAGAATAAAAAGAAAATGACATTTATTTTATTCAATTGTTTACTTAAATGATACTTGACTGTTGAAAAGAAAATTGAATCAAATAGAAAATGTAGATTATGTATGTGAATTTGATCATAACATGTACTTTTTTTTTTGGCACATGCTTTTTTGTAATCTGAGGGATTATATACTTTATATCAGGATTTTTTAGTGCTTGAATATATTTTAGATAAATTTTAATGTATATATATTTGTTACATTTTGAATTGATGTACATTTGTTGAAAGTTATTAGCATTTACCTTTGTTAAGAAAATATTGCTGTCAGTGTACAACGAAACATTTTGTTATAAATTTCTACTTAATTTTCTGATAGAATTTTGCTTTTAAAATAATTTAAATGACTCATGGTTCTGTCATTCAGGCAGTGTATGCAGATGGGAAAGATCCTCAACAGAAAATGTATAATCAAATTTTTTTTATAATATAATTTTTTTAACACAAAAATATTTGGTTTTCAGATGACTTCAACTGAAATAACTACCTATCATTTACAAGATTGTAGTAGGCTCTGAAACAATTATTGGTCCCTTTTGATCAGTTATTATATTCGACAGAAACAGCATAACCCATGCTTGTTAAGTTCTAATGTAAAAACTTCATGCAAAATTAGAATAACTAGAATATATACAGATTTAAAAAAAAAATGAAAAAATTAAGATATCTGACAATCTTTTTTCCCCCATTTATTCCATTTATGAAAGTAAAATTTTGTGTTGAATATTTTTCTTTTAGTTTAATTTCCTTTTTAAAATCCTTCATTTCATGTGATTATTAAATGATAAGTTTTATTTGTTAAAGGTTTTTTTTACATGCATGGTTGTTTTGTGGATGAAAATTCTATTTATTTTTCTTTCAGTTTTCAAGTCTTCCATCTGAATAAAGATGATTTATAACTGGTTTATTTGTGTATATGTCTTGTTTTAACAGTACAATGCAATATCAGTAGGAATATGAAGAATATTTTTTTTCTAATTTTCCTTGTTTATTTCAGATTAATTAAAAAGAAAAAAAATATATATATAGAGATAATTGTAAATGACACAAACTAGTTAAATACCAGGCATTTAATTGATAAAAGGAAATTATTTTTTTTAATTTTCTTTACTGTAATACTCCCTGGAAGTGCTTGTACCTGGTATGGAGTTTTTAGTCATTTACTGTTTGTTTTTTTATATTATTTTTTTCAGTATTCCCAGTGAACTTGACTTTTTTTTTAAATTCTGAATTAAGCTTTTGTTTCTATATCTATCTGTATGAATATTATTTTTTGTGACTTTTAAACAAAAAAATATGCTAAAAACTGACATAAATCTGATAATGAAAAATTTGGTGTTCCATGAACCAATTTTGGTATATGATAATTTTTGGCAATTTTTTTAATGTATATTTGGGTAATTTTAGGAAACTTTTGATGTATATTTGAATAAAGTTTGGAAGACTGAATTTAGTTTACATGATATACATAATAAACAGTTGCATTTAAGATCTGTAAGAGTGGACAATATGTGGATCAAATACATGTTGTACAGAGGCCAAAAGTTTTGGGGCCTGTTCTGTTCCTTAATAACTATAAATGATGTTTGACAATATTTGGTTTGTGGGTGGTTGCATAGAGTATATGTAGATCGGAGATATATCAAAGGGTATGACCTTAATTTAACTCTCCTTTGTTCAAATGATTGATTGATTGATTCGATTTATTGCTTAGTATCTATTGACAAATATTTCGTGCATATTCAGTACAAAAGCAAATCCCAAAGGTATAACTTGAAAAGTGGTTGGACCAGAATAGGCAGGAAATTGAGACTGCCACTGAAACTAGGGTACAATGTATGTTGGATAGGAACAATAATTATCCCTTGCAATATCCAGGTTACCTAAAGACAAGAGTGCACATGCTGAAATGTCTCGCCTTCTTTACACATCATTGACATTATGTTGATAGTCCTTAATAGAAAGCTTTACTACAACTATCACATAAACACAGCATGATTCAAGAAATTGAGGTCAAGGTCATATAAACCAAACAAGAAATGCATGTGTACCTTACAATCTTTCAATGAATAAAATATAGTTGACCTATTGTTGATAGTTTTTAAGAAACAGACTTAACTTGTATTTTTGTCCATCTGATGAGTTAAGCCTTTTTCAACTGATTTTTATAGTTCTTTCTAATGTTGTACTGTTATACCACTGTCCCAGGTTATCTGTGACAACAACCTTAAACCAGATGCTCCTCAGGGCGCAGCTTTATATGACCGCAGAGGTTGAACACTGAACGGTTGGGGCAAGTATGGACACAACATTCAAGCTGAATCCAGCTCTAAATTTGGATTGTGATTAAATAGTTGACACAGCATAGGTTTCTGACACAGAATGAATGTGTTCTAATGAAAATCCCTCTTTCCCTACTCCAAAACTGATCTCAATTCAAATTTCTAATGGAGTTTGCAACAATAACTACTCATTTAAATACATCCTAAAATATTAAGATGTAAAAAAGTGCTTGTGATCACTGAATGGTAAAGATTGTTTTGATTTATCAGTTGGTAGTAAAAAGAGAATATATGTTGTATATTGTATATAACAATGATTTAAGTTGATTCTGGACAAAGAAAGATAACTCCAATTAAAAAAATTCTTGCTATTGCACAATATTGTGCAATCAGATATTTCTTGCTTACAATTCTGGACAAAGAAACATAACTCTAATTAAAAAAAAATTTGCTATTATTGCACAACATTGTGCAATTAGATATTTCTTGCTATTGCGCAATACTGTGCAATTGAAAAGACTTGCTATTGCACAATACTGTGCAATTGAAGATTTCTTGCTATTGCGCAATATTGTGCAATGGAAAATTTCTTGCCATTGCACAATACTGTGCAATTGGAGATTTTTTGATATTGCTGAATACTGTGCAATTGAAAATTTCAATAATCAGAAATCAAAAATCTAAGTACATGCAGTATAGATTCAGCATACTAAAGAAGCCCAAAGATTTAATTTTTGTTTAAATCAAACTTAATTTAATTTTGGACCCTTACGACTTTAATGTAGACCAATTTGAAAACAGGACCAAAATTAAGAATCTCCATACACATTTAGATTTGGCATATCAAAGAACCCCAATAATTCAATTCTTGATGAAATCAAACAATTTTTAATTTTGGACCCTGAAAATTTTGGACCAACTTGAAAACTGGGCCAATAATAAAAAATCTAAGTACATTTTTGGATTCAGCTTAACAAAGAACCCCAAGTATTCATTTTTTGTTAAAATTAAACTTAGTTTAATTTTGGACCCTTTGGACCTTCATGTAGACCAATTTGAAAACGGGACCAAAAATTAAGAATCTACATAGTAACACAGTTAGATTCGGCATATCAAAGAACCCCAATTATTCAATTTTGGATGAAATCAAACAAAGTTTAATGTTGGGCCCTTTGGGCCCCTTATTCCTAAACTGTTGGGACCAAAACTCCCAAAATCAATCCCAAACTTCCTTTTTTGGTTATAAACCTTGTGTTGAATTTCATAGATTTCTATTTACTTACACTAAAGTTGTGGTGCCAATACCAAGAAAAATGCTTATTTGAGCCCCTTTTTGGCCCCTTATTCCTAAACTGTTCCGACCTCAACTCCCAAAATCAATCCCAATCTTCCTTTTGTGGTTATAGACCTTGTGTTTAAATTTCATTGATTTCTATTTACCTACACTAAAGTTATTGTGCGAAAACCAAGAATAATGCTTAATTGGGGCCTTTTATTGGCCCCTAATTCCTAAACTGTTGGAACCAAAACTCCCAAAATTAATCCCAATCTGTCTTTGGTGGTCATAAACCTTGTGTCAAAATTTCATAGATTTCTATTTGCTTAAACTAAAGTTATAGTGCGAAAACCAAGAAAATGCTTATTTGGGCCCTTTTTGGCCCCTAATTCCAAAACTGTTGGGATCAAAACTCCCAAAATCAATACCCACCTTCCTTTTGTGGTCATAAACCTTGTATTAAAATTTCATAGATTTCTATTCACTTTTACTAAGTTAGAGTGCGAAAACTAAAAGTATTGGGACGATGACGACCACGACAATGACTATGACGCCAACGTGATAGCAATATACGACGAAATTTTTTTCAAATTTTGCGATTGTATAAAAATTGTTGCAAGGATTCATTAAAGTGTAGAGTGTTTGGCACTGTTCTTCCATGAAGCATCATAATTTACATTCCCATTCTGGCTGGCTGTTCTAATATATATACTAGTATATATATCTCTCACCTAGCCAAACAGATGCTTCTCTGTATTGGAAAAGTTCAGGTGTCAAATTATATACCCTAGTCAACCATTTTTCATCATACATGTACTTTGTTTAGGGATATTGTAAATTGTTTTCCTTAATGCAAGCAAATATTTTTTTGTAATACAATAATTAAAGTAAAATGATTACTTTCCAATGTATAAAGTTATGCTTATATGGGTCAAAGGGTTAACCCATCTGACATTTCGGTATTTGTCTATTCTGAAATGAAATGTTTGTCTTTTTATGCCCAGCCTGAGGCCAAGAGGGCATCAAGTATTGACCATCAGTCAGTCTTTCTGTATTTCTGTCGATCATTTTGACCTCCCAATTTTGTTTTCCTACTCTAACCTAAAATTTTCATCATCAAAAACTTATAAAACTCAGTGATTCACTTGCTGTTCTAGAGTTATGCCCAATTACAACTTCTTAAACACTCAAATATTTTGTTTCCACTCTATAACATCAAGCATTACACCCAGACAGTTCTAAATTGGACAGGGAGACCTTGCAATTCAAGTGTTTTACCCCTTTTTAACTTGAAAAATAGCAAATATGGTTTGGGCCACTATTATTATTTTGTTATGTCATAAGAAATTGGTTTGAATTTTAAGTGGCTTGAGTTGACCTTCATGTTTGCAGGATTATAACTCTTACTCAGAATTAAAATACACATAACATGTCAACAATGTACGTACACGTTGATCAGTTTAAAGGAATAAATGTCTATCTGACATCATGTGTCATCTTTTGTCTATCTGACATCATGTGTCATCTTTTGTCTATCTGACATCATGTGTCATCTTTTGTCTATCTGACATCATGTGTCATCTTTTGTCTATCTGACATCATGTGTCATCTTTTGTCTATCTGACATCATGTGTCATCTTTTGTCTATCTGACATCATGTGTCATCTTTTGTCTATCTGACATCATGTGTCATCTTTCGTCTATCTGACATCATGTGTCATCTTTCGTCTATATGACATCATGTGTCATCTTTTCAAAATCATACCTTTACTCTGTGCTTAATTTATAGAAATATTTGTTGTAAAGTTTAGATCTGAAGACATCCTAAAGCAGCCAATGTAAAATTTATCAACAAGATCTTGATATCTTCCCTAGAATTTTTTAAGAAAAATGATGAGAACATTAGTTCATCAACACTCTTCTCAAGACACTGACAACATTTACAAAGTCAGAGTAGCAGCTGTAATCTCTTGAATACTTAAGGTCTAATATTATTTAGAATTTCTTCAGTGTTTTTTTTAGAATCCACATATTTTACATTCCTGAAGGCCTTTTCTTATAAATATAATTTGATCAGTACTAGTTTAGAATTGAACCACGGCATTGTTAATATAAACCTCATATATAAAATTTCATATCTATTCCAAGAAATAAAGGTTTCATTTGTTGTCTTTAGTTGCTAACTGCCATTTTTCATGTCTTGTTCTGTCATAATTCTGATTCAGGCAGTTGGTTTTCTCAAAACTTTGAAGGCACACTATACAGTCTTTGCTTTGCTCATTGTTTAACTCTGTATGGTGACCTATAGTTAACATCCATGTTTATTTGGACTCATTGGCAATTGTATGACATCAACTTATTCAAATATAAGCACTCAATGTAACATATTACATGCATTGATTTCAAAGGGCATCACTCCTTTAAAACTATTTCTTAACCAACTGCATTACCTTGAGTCTAAATTTGAAGAAGAAGAAAAGCAATTTTCATCATCCAATGAAATCTTACATAACAAACATGTGAAAATGTGGCAAGTTGTAAATGTATGTCCCAGAGACATAAAATATACACACGAAAAACAAAAACAAATTATTTTAAATTATTTATACAAAAATGTACATTAATACATAAACAATAAAAGAAATTGAAAGTTCATTCTTTCAAATGTATATCCCTAATCTTAAATTTCTTTGAAAACTATTTAGCAGTAAAGGAAAAAGGTCAAACTTGACACTTTCTATATTCAAAACTGAACTCATATGTGGTGAAAGCACTTATCATAAAAAAAAATCAAATATTGCAAAGAAAATGCTTGAAAGTACGAATACCAAATAATACATTTCACTATTTCAAGTACTTTTTGTACTTTAATTACCCCCAAAGTATCATATTTTTTTCCGTCAATCATATTCCTCTTTATGTACAATAACAATCCTAGATGTGGAATAGATGATAGTGTTCCATGATGACATAACAACACAATGACATGATATATTCTACACTCCTCCTCGTAAAGCTAGAACAAGATGTAATACTGATCCTCCAGTCACTTTATAATCTGCCGCTGTCTTTTCATCATTCCTAAAATTAAAACAAAATTGTATATAAACCAAACAGTGAATTTATACAAATCCTAACGGTGTAATTATTTATCAAGAGAAATAGATATAGGAAGATGTGGTGTGAGTGCCAATGAGACAACTCTCCATCCAAATAACAATTTAAAAATTAAACCATTATAGGTTAAAGTACGGCCTTCAACACGGAGCCTTGGCTCACACCGAACAACAAGCTATAAAGGGCCCCAAAATTACTAGTGTAAAACCATTCAAACGGGAAAACCAACGGTCTAATCTATATAAACAAAACGAGAAACGAGAAACACGTATATATTACATAAACAAACGACAACTACTGTACATCAGATTCCTGACTTAGGACAGGTGCAAACATTTGCAGCGGGATTAAACGTTTTAATGGGCCCAAACCTTCTCCCTTTTTCTGAAACAATAGCATAACATCACAACATATAAAAACATACGATAAAATATCAATTGGCAGACTTAACTCAATCAAAAAATGTATGATTATTGGTTGACAAAACTTGGGATCATAATATTTTAGCTTCATGTATAAATGTTTGAAAAAAAAAAAATGACACTTGCATATCATTTAAAGCTTAGAATCGACATAGCTGAATAAATATGGAATCAGATGTTGCCCACGCTAACATAAAACATAATAAAGGGACATAACTCAAGAACTGTGAAAATAACACCCCAAAATATGAACTTAAACTGAGTTAAGTGGTAATAAGCATTCTATATACATTTCATTAAGTTTAGTTGAGACAAACTTAAGTTAGAAAACGGAAACAAAAGATTAAGTAAGATTATAAAGGGACAAAACTGAAGAAAATTATTCAAACTCAAAGTGCTTGTAAGCACTGATGGGTAAAGATTTTTTAGTGAACATTGCATTGTATAAAGCATTGGTTGTAGTTGATGCAATTGTTAAAATTAATTTATAAAAATTGGAGCTATCTTCCTTTGTCCATAATTGTAGTTGTTAACATTGATTCAAGTACGTTTATAGACAAAGAAAGATAACTCCAATTTAATTTTTTTTTTTAACACTTATACGATTGATATTTTTTGAACAGATATTAGATTCTTTTTTTCCATTTGCAAAGGAGCATAACTCCAGAATGGTTGAAGTGATACAACCAAAATTCATACTTGATCTGTATTTTGAGGTAAGAAGCATTGTGTATAAGTTTAATAACATTGTCTCTGGAAAACTAAAGTTAGGCCACGTTTTTTTAATTTGTTGGTTTACGGATTTTCCCCATGAAAAAGTCCGGTCGGTCGGTCGGGAAAAAAAAGAAAAAAAATATCTTTCAACACAGAAAAAAAATGCAAAATAAATATACATTTCACCTTTTTAACAAAATGTTTTTATGCTTTTTTGTTATCATTTCAAATTTTAGTTCGATGAAATATTCTTGCTCAGCTGTCATAAATATCGCATGACATTGTCTGATGATTTGCCGTAAAAAAAGGGGGGTGTTCACAGACAAAGACGAAATTAAATCGTCATTTCACAAACAAGAAAACAAATTCGCGTAGCTCTTAATCAATTCCAGAAAACTTGGTGAGTAATGATCTTCAAAAACGAAAACTGATAAAAAAAACAAATGTTAAAAACGTCGTACGAAAATAAGTTTCAACACACGTGTCAAAAACGTAATAGACTTGTCCACGGAAAAAACGAGAATATCGGTTTATCTGGTGTCCATTCCCGTTTTTTATCCAAATGGACGATATTTTTTTTTTTATTATCCATGAAACAAGAAAATTCTAAATGAATTGTTGATATTCAGAACTTTTACTTCCAAGGTGCTTTCCACCTGTCCACATTTGGACAAGTCTATTTCTATGAGATTATGCATCTTACAGACTGATGACATATAAGGGAAACGAACTTATTGTGTTATTGGTTTTAAACACAGATTTCGTTCCGAAAAATTATTTGCGTAAACGACATTTCAAGGTCAGTTATAATTGATTTGTCTATTTTTAGAAACGTAAACTGGAAGTTTTATTTTTTCACAACAGAGAGTGTTATCAATCTTGTAAATGATTCATGCATTTCATTTCATAAAAAAAGAGAATTTAATTATTTTTTAGGGATAAATGCATTTGTTTGGGTCGGCTGGAATAAAAAAGCATGAAAAGTCAATTTTATTTTTATTCTAGGAATTGGCAAAATCGGGTCGGCGGATCCGTAAACCAACAAATTAAAAAATCCTGGCCTTAAAGAACAGAAACAAAAAAAAAAGAATTTTTTTTCATTTTTAAAGGGAAATCACTCTAAATCGGTTAAAGTGACGGCACCAAAATTCAAACTTGTTTTGCAGTAATAAGCATTGTGTATAAGTTTCATAAAATTTGGTTGAGGCAAACTCAAGTTTGAGAATGGAAATCAATTTGGGGACATACGGATGGACAAGGGTAAAAATTAATGCCCCCTCCGCTACGATGGGGGCATAAAATTGGTAAAAGTGATGCTACCCAAATTTGTACTTGATCTGAATTTTGTGGTAATGAGTATTTTGTATAAGTATAATAGCATTTGGTTGAGGCTAACTTAAGTTTGAGAACAGAAATTAAAAATTCATTTGTAAACAGGTTTAACTATGGTATAAGTGACACCAAAATTCAAACTAGACCTGTATTTTGTAGTAAAATGCATTTTGTATAAGTTTTATAACATTTGTTTGTGGTAAATTAAAGTTGAAAAACGGATACAAAAAATTCATTAATTTTTATGTTTATAAAGGAGTATTCCTCAAGAACGGTAAAAGTGAAGCCACCCAAATTCTAACTTGATATTTATGTTGGGGTAATAAGCATTGGTTATAAGTTTCATAACAGTTGGGCGAGGCAAACTAAAATTTAGGGAACAGAAACAAACTTTTGGATATACGAACGTACAGACAGACAAGGGTAAAACATAAAGCCCCCTCTACTAGTACTATGGCTATGGGCATAAAAATCATTTTGGAATACATTTACTTACATGTAGATTAGCAATGAAACAATTTGCATAGCCTACTTACAATTTAGTCTTGGACTTATGTTAACTGAAAATATTGGTAAGTCACTTATGTATGAGAAAATAGTACTGCAAGGTATATGTACACTCACATTTGTTTACCACTAAAGATCAATCTCTGTTGTGGTGGGGGAATTCCCTCTTTTTCTTCTACTCTTTCTTTTATTCTTTCCACCTAAAATACAAAATACTGTAGTCAAATAAAGTATCAGAATAAAATCATGCAAGATATGTGAAAAATTGCCTTTATTCAAACAGATAAACATGATAAATCCAGTAACTCTGAAACTACTTAGCAAACATTACCAAAACTAAAGGGATCTTTCTTCATGTAGAAATAATGTAGCGTTAAAATTTTATGAGATTGAGATTTATTTTAAGCAACTTTACAAAGACATTGGAATACATGTACTAGAATATCTGAATATGTCATGGATTCAACAGACATATAAAACTTTTATACATGTATGTCATATGTGACATCTGTGACAAATGTGCTTATGAACATGATGTATATTTACGTTTCATATATTCGACTATATTTTGAATTTATCTATTGGTAATATGATAACTTAGTTGAATATACATTTGATTTTGATAGAGTAGTTAGCTATTGTGTCTATACTATATAAAAGGTATTTTGTATACATTGCATCATATTTTACATTTCAATGCATTTTTTTTATGTTGATCTATTTTCCTTTATATGCAACTATTGTGGTCAAATCCAAAGCCAACATACTCTGACTTAAGTGTTTCACTTTTAGCTTGACCTCATATTGGATTTAAGGAACATGTTCAAAAATTTCAATATCATGGAAAACAAAACACTACTTCCTCAAAAGTTTATAATATTTATCCTAATTTGAAGTATACATGTTACAGAATAAGGTTCAGTGTAAAGTTTTCCTTTTTTTCTATGTTAGACATTAATACACCAAAAGCCTTCATAATACATTGTACCTACATGTATTTGAATTTTATTGTATTTCATACTTTTTTCAAAGCTTATTTATTTCTTTTGCTATCCAACAGAAAGTACTTTTTGGGAAAATTTGCCACTGTAAATCAAATAATTATTTGATGGTCATGATGGTGGCAACCCTTCAAAATACAGAATTGTAATTTCTTAATTATCAAGGACAATTATGTTAACGTTATCTTACCTTGTCTGTGGGTTCTATGTCTATTTCAATCTGAAAAATACAATTTAACACAAACACATTAAGAATGTATTTATTTTATTTACAATAATCCTAATTCATACATATATATGTGATTTTTTAAAAGCTAGATATAGACAATGCTTTATCTGCTCTGCCTGGTGCCACATGCATGCATATACATTTTTTGTACATGATATAGTTCCACATACTTAGATTTTATATACAGTGATGTACAACTTGAAATTGTTGCACTGTCTGTAAGACACAAATGATGCCCTGCCCCACTGTAATAAATTATAAATTTAACACTTCTTTGAACCCTTGCACCCAGAAATCCAGGACTGCACAAATAGACATGATAAATGCATAAATTTAAACTAGATTTTTATGCAGGTGCTTATCTGAAATAAAAAAAAAACTGGCATTTTGATTTTTTTCAATATGTATTAAACAGCATTTTTTCTCAATATAGCAAAAAACTAAAATTGCATTTTAGTCTAAAATGACAAAATCCCAATAAACAAGAATGTATTCATAGTACACGGATGCCCCACTCACACTATCATTTTACATGTTCACTGGACCGTGAAATTGGGGTCAATACTTTAATTTGGCATTAGAATTAGAATGATCATATCATAGTAAACATGTGTACTAAGTCTCGACTTGATTGGACTTCAACTTCATCAAAAACTACCTTGACCAAAAACTTTAACCTGAGCTTCACACTATCTTTTTCTTTGTTCAGTGGACCATGAAATTGGGGCCTATTCTTTAATTTAACATTAAAATTAGAAAGATTCTATCATAGGGAACATGTGTACTAAGTTTCAAATTGATTGGACTTCAACTTCATCAAAAACTACCTCGACCAAAAACTTTAACCTGAAGCGGGACGAACAAACGGAGGCACAGACCAGAAAACATAATGCCCCTCTACTATCGAAGTTGGGGCATAAAAATGCACACAATAATTTCTAAATTTTCAGTATTTTGTACTAAATCCAGTGGTAGCACATGCTAAATCCAATTTATCGATCTTTTGGTAATAATGAATAAAATTCTAACATTTGATTTCTTTGGACAACAAATTAAACATCCCAGCATAAAGTTAGTTTTTGAAGATAAACTAATTATTGTTGATAAATTTATTTAACATATAAAATCTTATTGTTTCACTTTGGGTATGTATTCAATATTAAATTACTTACCTCTTTTCCAGTAAGCGTCTGAAAAGAGAAAAAGAAAGATGAGAAATGACATAATTGGTGACAATGGATTGCTGCTTAACGTCCAGTGTCAAAATTAATATGCATATTCAGGACAAAAATATGTTAACTTTGGTATAAATACAATAACTTTGTACTGGGCTTACATGCTGCGCCAGATTTTGAACCTGCTAGTTCACAAGGTAACAGTCAGCAGGAAGACATGTCACCTTACTTTTACTATGTAAACTAATTTTTACTATGTACTGTGGATTCATTATTATTTGTTGGATAACAATTTTCTTAAGTTTGGAGAGTACAGGTGAACTAAAAATTCAAATATTCAACAAATAAGTTTTTTTCAATAGGCTTTGTATGAAGAGATTGGCAAAACCATGTACTCAAATATCCACAAAAAACGCAAGTTTTCCTAACTCCACGAAAAATTGATACCCTTGAAAATAAACAAATCCACAGAATAATTAATGCATCCCTTACATGATTCCTCTCATAAGTCTTAAATCAGTTTTTTCTTCAGTTAATTACACTTTAGATTTGGTCGTTTGTACCATTGTACTAATGAACTCAAAATTGTTGAAAATTTTTTTGGTCGCTTTTTTTAATTCCTGCATTTGCACAGAACGCAGAAATCTACTTCCTTCTTCCGTCTCATTGTCACAAGACTTTGAATAGTCAAGGAACACAAATAACAATATTTCATTTTAAGTAATTCTTTGTCTTTGATATGAATTAATTTAACCTGATGCATTTCTTTGTTTACATTGAACATGACGTCATAACTTAAATACTGTCACAAGTAAAATTCCTAACATCACAATATAAAAAAAATATAAAAATAATTCATAGACTTCGTCCCCATTCACAGGTAATGCCTGCCTCATATTTATAGGGGCTAGCCGAGGACCACCCTTAGGTGCAAGAATTTCTCCCTGCGTTGAAGACCAATTGGTGGCTTTTGGCTTTTGTCTGCTCCTTGGTTGGGTTGTTGTCTCTTTTAACATATTTCCCATTTCCATTCAAAATTCTATTGATTGTATATAGACATTGTCCTTGTGAATACGCAAGTGACACGGATAAGTTTTTAACGGAAGAATTCACTGGTACATGCCTACGAAAATGCATTCATACTGACTTTTTATCGTCGTTTTTCCACTCTCGATCACAACTTTGATTAATACATGCCGGCTTCGGTCAACCTTCCCACCAGTAAAACTCAGCAATACTCAAACTCATTCTTTGTGTCCACAGTTTATAACTGCAACAATCTTGAGGACACTATTGTGCGCGAAACAGCGCCTTTACCCCGTTAAATTAAAGCCAGAATTGGTAGCTACGACCTAACCATACAGATACAGAACTACACCCAACCCGTCGGCCTTCCCCCTTTTCTCTTCAAGTAATTTAAAGATTAAATACAATTCTAATTTCTCCTTAAGAAAAATGTTAACTATATTTATGGTTTATTCTCATTATTTCTGTTTCTGGCTTTTTATCAATTACCTTTACTTTGATTAACATGGTTAAGACAATTAAATAGACTCGTCTTTTTTCTTTTTTTTCTCCAAATAGAATTTCTTCACTTCCGGTTGGTTATCACAGCATCGACGAAAATAGCAAACACGACTTTATTGGTCGAATCAATTATTAGTTTCTCGAACCTGTTGAGAATTTTGATTTCAATCACGAGTCAAAATTACTATTTAATTTTTGAAAAATATATAGAATAAGCCTTAATTCGCTGATGAGAATCTGGGTTGTTTCGCCCCCGATTCTCAGAACTATCTCGACCCGATCCCAGTTAGGTCATTTCGCCCAGTTCATCTTTTGTTCATAATTTTTTGTGTTTTTATATGGGTAAACACATGTTTAGATAGTGCATATCAAAGAACACCTTACATTTAATTGTTTTTAAAATCAAAATAATTTAAATTTTGAAATCTTTGGACTTATTTTTATGTGTTCTCACTGAGACTACTTTTACACATGTGTTATGTCTCAGGTTCTCCGCCAGTGATTACAAGTTGAAAATCGGGCCCATAGTCAAAACCTAGATACATACATGTAGTTGATCATATATAGGGGAGGGTCTAAAACGCGGAAGTGAAAAATTGGTGTATTATAATTAATATCTCTGGAACCGCTTAAGATAAAACAATAAATAAAAGTGATTCTGAAAGCTATTATAATAGGCTATAAGATTAAATTAAAAAAAAAAATATTTGAATATTCTTTTTTACCGAAAAGTTGACCGGAAGTGTTTCTTAGTGTGACTCTGACAACACATTTTTGAACAGTAAAACTTATATTCACGAAAAAGCATATAACCCGGTCAAAATCTGTAAATTGATTCTTAAAGACATTTAAATGACAATTAATATGATATAAAGAAAAAAATAAATATATTACTATAAAAGGGCAAAAAGTTGACCGGAAGTCACCCTGGTATATAAATGATGAAGTCAAATTTTCAACTTTGAACTAAAATTCCAAAAAAAATAAAAATCCCGGTCAAAGTCTGTAAATTGATTCTTAAAGACATTTAAATGACAAATAATATGATATAAAGAAAAAAATAAATATATTACTATAAAAGGGTAAAAAGTTGACCGGAAGTCATCCTGGTATACCAATATTGAAGTGAAATTTTCATCTTTGAACTAAAATTCCAAAAAAAATAAAAATCCCGGTCAAAGTCTGTAAATTGATTCTTAAAGACATTTAAATGACAATTAATATGATATAAAGAAAAATATATTGACATTACTATAAATGGTAAAAATGTTGACCGGAAGTCACCCTTATATACAAATGATGAAGGGAAATTTACACTTTGATACTAAAATTCACATAATTATAAAAAGACTGGTCAAAATCCTGAAAATTATTCAGAAAGACAATTCATTGACAATTAATATGATATAGAAATATATAAATACATACCTCAAATAGAATAAAAAAATGTTGCCCAGAACCGTATCTTGTGTGTAAAAGAATAAGTAAAAAACTTCAAACTAAAATTTGCGTAAAAATACTGAAATGGGACTGAACTAAAGCTAGAATTTATTAAAAAAAAAAATAGATATCAAATATCTAAATAATATGTAATAAAATTAATGAGGAAAATATTAAAATAAGATAGTAAAGTCTTAATTGACAGTCTGTTTAATGCTTTTGATTCTATTCCTAAATATTAAATTGTAGATAAAGATTTTTTAATCAACCTTATACACTATATCATATAAGGTAATGATTATTAATTATTCTAATTTATTTATGTTTGATTGCATTATTAAAGTATGAATTATATTAATTGATTAATAATTAGTTTTTTTCGCTCGCATCATAGTATATAAGGAATGTCGGCTTGTGGACTAATTATGTTGTCCCAAGTGAGCACGTGTCACATAAAAGGAATATCGGCGTGTGTTTATTAGCATGATAATTATGTTGTGACAATTGAGCACGTGTCAACTTGTGTATATATATGAACCATAAAATTTACAGTTAATTATTATTGAAAGTTATAGAGACTAGTGCTATCTCAAATTCACTGATTACATTTCAGAGAGTATACATCTGTCAAAACATTATGTCCTGGAAACTCTCATAATGTCTGATGATGGCAGTGAAACACACCAACAACAGCCCGTATTATCTGGTGATATCTTTACCATTTTGCATTTGTTAGAACACCAAGCCGCCGACTGGGTTTTATCAGCTCGGAATGGACGTTACAAACTTATAGTAAAATGGACACCAGGACAGATGGCGGAAAGAGAGAGGTCCACATTACCACCTAAAAAGAAGTCATCAAAGTCCCGTTCTGAAAGGAATAACCGCAGGCTGAGGGCATTTTTGGCAAAAAAGTCTGAGTCAACTGCAGAGATTGGAACTCCAGCTCAAATGTTAGAAAATGACTCCTCAAAATCTGATGAGCTAGGCAATACCGCTCAACCAATAGAGACAGATTCGGCAATGGACACACCGGCTGAGCCAATCTCGAAGAAAGATGAAGCTACTCCATTACCAACAGCCACATCATCGCCTAAAGGTCCCGCTTCCTCTATTAATGCCGAGAGTACATCGACAACTGGTAGAGTAAGAAAGGAACGCCGCAAACACAAAAAGGGGGAGATAATAATAGAAAAAATCACTCTAGACCTTCCACAAAAGACCTACCTACTTGAAGTGGAAGGAAAAACAAAAATACTGATAGCAAATTGTGATACCTTAAAAGAACAAGGACTGATAGAGAAAGAAGTCAATGAGGCCTTTTATAAGGATGTCAAGAGAAGCCATGACCATTGGTTAGATATCAGGGATAAGAGGAACTTTCTCTACTCAGAACAGCGAGTGAAAGACATTGAAAAGCTAGCTGAACTGAATAATTTGTATTTGAAAATATTTAAATAAAGGGCGAGATAAGCCCAGGCCCTATTAAATTGTTATACATTTTTTTTGTTAAGGGGGCAACAAATGCCTACCCCACAAAAAAAAAAAAAAAAAAAAAAAAAAAAAAAAAAAAAAAAAATAGTGCTATCTCAAATTTCGATATTTTCAAATTTAATTTAATATTTATTGTACTTTGTGTATATAATAGTGTATATATTTTCACAGTGCTCTTTTCATTTTAATTTTAGTGCTTTTTTTTCAAACTTTTTCATATATTTCTTAGTGCTTAATTCGTCAACGTCATGGCTAAACGTGTTTTGATTGCAGGTCATTCTCAAGTTAAATATTTTGATCAGTATTTAAAATTGTCTAATGTAGATGTTGTTTCCTTTTCAGGGTATCGTATTGAACAGATGTGGGGTGTCATAGGGCACAGGGTTCCCGACTACAGGATTGTTGTACTTCACATCGGAGCCAACAACCTGTGGAATGACACCCCAGCTGATGTTCTGACTCATTACCAGAGTCTGGTTGAGAGTATACTAAGACTCAACCCAACATGCCAGATCCTGCTTTCTGGGTTACTACCCCGTGGCCAGGACATGTTCCCTGGTAAGATGAAGTCCATGAGTTTTCTCTCTTTGGTCAACAGGAAGGCGTCTTACATCAACAACAAGTTGCGCATCATAGTTCAATCTGTTCCCAGAGTGACCTATGTTGCACATCGTTCCTTTGTTGTTGATGGCAAGCTTCAGCGCCTACTGTTGAGTAAAGACGGTCTTCATCTTACCAGGGATGGTGCTACCACTGTGGTTAGAAACCTTGAGGCAGAGATCCGTCGGCTCCGTAGACCACCTACTTCAACACCGTTCATCAGATTACCAACTGTGGGACCATACTCAGTCCACTACAAGCAAGAGTCAACTAGTACTACTACAAAACAGAATCAACCACCAAAACCAACACCATACTCAGATGCAGTAAAGATTCCTACTCGGTACACACAACCACCAACTCACACCAAACCATTGATAGTTGACACCGTTATCGACTTTCCATGTCTACCATCACGTGAAGTAAGTATCTGGGTACTGTCGCCAGCTCGTGTTTCGGTACGCTCTCGTATGTCAGTTCATTCTCGTGTCGTGTCTCCATCTCGTGATTCGGTTCGCTCTCGTGTCGTATCTCCATCTCGTGATTCGGTACGCTCTCGTATGTCAGTTCATTCTCGTGTCGTGTCTCCATTTCGTGATTCGGTTCGCTCTCGTATGCCAGTTCGCTCGCGTGTCTTATCTCCACCTCGGGATTCGGTTCACTCTCGTGTCGTATCTCCACCTCGGGATTCGGTTCGCTCTCGTATGCCAGCTCATTCTCGTGTCGTATCTCCACCTCGTGATTCCGTTCGCTCTCGTATGCCAGTTCGCTCTCGTGTCTTATCTCCACCTCGGGATTCGGTTCGCTCTCGTATGCCAGTTCACTCTCGTGTCGTATCTCCATCTCGTGATTCGGTTCGCTCTCGTATGCCAGCTCATTCTCGTGTCGTATCTCCACCTCGTGATTCCGTTCGCTCTCGTATGCCAGTTCGCTCTCGTGTCTTATCTCCACCTCGGGATTCGGTTCGCTCTCGTATGCCAGTTCACTCTCGTGTCGTATCTCCATCTCGTGATTCGGTACGCTCTCGTATGCCAGCTCTTTCTCGTGTCGTATCTCCACCTCGTGATTCCGTTCGCCCTCGTATGCCAGTTCGCTCTCGTGTCTTATCTCCACCTCGGGATACTCCCTTGAAGCAAAAATTGATGACAACACCTTCAACGAATGGTAGCATAAACCCTAATAAAACGCCTAAGATATCAACCGAATTTTCAACTCCTAAATCGAAAAAAAAACTTGAACTAAGTGTAATCGAAGAAGATGCGGGGGAAACACAAATTATAGATGAGAAAAAAAATTCGATCGAAATTAATAAATCACTCCCTGTGAAAAAAAGAAAGATAGACGATATCAACTTAGATGAAATGGAAACCCCCATTAAAAAAACAAAAACTCAATCAAATCTCCCGTGGATAGGGTATTGCAGTCAACAGCACAAACAAAATATTTTAAATAATAAGTATCTTTGTTCTGATATCATTATTTCGACACAAAATCTTCTGAAATTTGAGTTTCCAGAAATAAATGGGTTCCAGGAAACAACTTTAGCGCCTGTTAAGGTAGATGGTAAATGGGTAAGTGAAACAGGTTTTCAATCACAAGAGTCACCAAGTGTACAAATACACCATAATGGTAACGCTCATTGGGTTTTGTCTCTTCAAACTAGAGATGGAAACATCTATCTTCTAGACAGCTTATCACTAAATTTAACAACTTCATTAGAATATCAGTTAACGCAAATCTATGGTAAAGACAAGAAAAAATTAATAATAAGAATACCCGATGTCCAAAAACAACAAAACAGCATAGATTGTGGACTTTTTGCAATTGCAAATGCTCTTGAATTTTGTCAAACTGGGTTTAAAGGAGGTACTCATATCACATACGAGCAAAAATATATGAGAGAACATTTAATTCATTGTCTTGAAAATGGTAAATTCACTCATTTTCCAAAAAATTATTTCGGTAAAACTCCAAAAAATCTGAAAACTAAAACCCACATAATCTCAATAAACTGTGACTGTGGAAAACCCGATACAATAGAGGATATGGTAGGTTGTGAAGGGAAAACAGGGCGTAAAATGTGTGATGTCTGGGCACATCGGTCTTGTGCAAAAAATATGAAAGGAAACAGCTGGTTCTGCGAAGTACATAAATAGTTTAACTGAAATTTTAAAGAAATTTACTGGCCACGATATACAGTTTTGATAAATTTGAAATAAATTTTTAAAAATGTTAATTTAAAAAAATGTAAATTAATCACAATACCTATTCTTGAAATTAATTTGAACATTATTTTTCCTTCATAAAATAGATAATAAATAGATAAATTAATGTCAAAGAGTGTAGTGTATCAATAAATAATAATACAAAATAAGAAAAAAAACAAAAAAAAACAATAACTCCGCCAACGCCGGTCCCAAGCCCGGGTGAAAAAGGAGGAGGGTTGTTAATATCTAAATGAAAAATATGAAATATCAGAAATGATTAGTATGCTGTAATACTTTTGAAATTGGATATAATGAAATAAAAATGACAAGTATTTTATATCTAGTTTTAGTCATTATTTCCTTTTTTTCATAAAAGGGGGTCAAGATTAAAACACAAGCTAGGACAAAGGTCAAGTTTCTGCAATTTTAGTTTGATATATTTTGATTGTTATTTATATCAAATCATTTAATATTAAATTGTCTTTAAGAATCATGTTCTGGATTTTGACCGGGCTTTTTATATTTTTGTGAATTTTAGTTCAAAGATGAAAATTTCACTTCAATATTGGTATACCAGGGTGACTTCCGGTCAACTTTTTGCCCTTTTATAGTAATATATTTATTTTTTTCTTTATATCATATTATTTGTCATTTAAATGTCTTTAAGAATCAATTCACATACTTTGACCGGGATTTTTATTTTTTTTGGAATTTTAGTTCAAAGTTGAAAATTTGACTTCATCATTTATATACCAGGGTGACTTCCGGTCAACTTTTTGCCCTTTTATAGTAATATATTTATTTTTTTCTTTATATCATATTATTTGTCATTTAAATGTCTTTAATAATCAATTTACAGACTTTGACCGGGTTATATGCTTTTTCGTGAATATAAGTTTCAATGTTCAAAAATGTGTTGCCAGAGTCACACTAAGAAACACTTCCGGTCAACTTTTCGGTAAAAAAGCATATTCAAATATTTTTTTTTTTAATTTAATCTTATAGCCTATTATAATATCTTTCAGAATCACTTTTATTTATTGATTTAGCTTAAGCGGTTCCAGAGATATTAGTTATAATACACCAATTTTTCACTACCGCGTTTTCCACTTCCGCGTTTTAGACCTTCCCGAATCTTAAAGATTCAGCCTATCAACGAACCACACGAATTCAATATTTGTTAAAAACAAACCGTGACAGTTTAATTTAGGACCCTTTGGCTCAGCCAGAGACATATTATACATATATGTCTCTGGCTCAGCCCTTTGTTGACTAATCATTTTGAAA
Organism: Mytilus trossulus; assembly: GCF_036588685.1. NCBI lineage: Eukaryota > Metazoa > Mollusca > Bivalvia > Mytilida > Mytilidae > Mytilus > Mytilus trossulus. The sequence goes on from NC_086378.1 coordinate 24,481,920, forward strand.
AAAAAAATCTATTAAATACGCTTAAGATTAACCATATCAAAGAACCAAATGATTATTTTTAATCAAGCAAAGTTAAATTTTGACCCTTTTGACCTTGATGTGGACCAAATAAAAAACGGGGCCCAAATTCCGAAATGTAGATACACGACTAGGTTTAGCATAAAAGAACTCAAGATTTTTAATTGTAAAAAAAAACAATTTATGAAAAAGTATTAGATAATTATAAATTTTGGACTTTTTTTCCAAAATGGGTATGGTCTAATTTTAACCCCACACATAACCCCCAAAATCAATCCCAACATTTCTGTGTTTTTTGGGGTTTTTTTTGCTACCTTGTGGTACAATTTAATGTAGATCCATCCACTTATACACAGGTTATGACAGTTATTGTCCTTAAAAAAGAAAAATGCATAATAATTTTGGCCGTTAACTCTCATTGACAAGCAGTAATGAAAAATATTCAATCACAATTAACTGTTCTTTCGTAGTATGGAATGTTGCACTACAATTTTATAGAGACTATTACCAAAGGCAAATTGGGGGAGGGGGCAGACCCCCCCCCCCCTTTTTTTGTGGAAAAAAATATTAATTATTTAGGGAATCACTGAAGCATGACTGGAGCAGGCCACCTCTTATCAGTCAGTCCATCTCTTTTAAGAGAATTTCTGGATCCGAAACGGCATATACACCTTTACTCAAGTTATTGTCTGGAAACCTTATATCATTCATCGGACGACGACGACCAAGACGTTACATTATGCGACTGCAAAATGCAGCTGTGTAAAAAGCTTTTTCGCTGGTAAATCATATCATTCCTAAATGCGCAGAAAAATCTGCACAATTTTTTAAATTCCGCAGTTCGGAATCCTATTCTTTTTGTAAAAAGTATGACATGTATGAAATGAAGCAATGCCAGTTTATTGATTATCAATATTACACAAATATACTGATAAATAAGGCTGATTATTCATGTCACTGATACAAGTATGCCGATTGCGTTTTTGTAAACATATATATTCACAATAACAAAAATAGCACAACCAAGGTCGATCTGCGCAATTTCAATATATGAATAAATGTCACGTGGGTTAATCTCAAGGTTTTTCTTGTTGCGTAAACCCCTGAGGGTTTACGCAGTATATATTGGACGAGTGATGTAGTCTTTCGGAACACCGGATGTTATTTGGAACACTTCTGATCTTTTTATGACCACCTTTCAAATACATGCGCAAGAGCTATGACCACCTTTCAAATGCATGCGCAATAGCTTACTAATCTGTTGAATATGCATTAGCATCTTAAGTTGCTATCGAGATATTTTACGTATCATGACCAGAAATTTATTATGATATGATATTTTCTTGCACACGAGTACAAGCTGCTAATATTAACCTACATGCGTAGTATTTTAATTTGTCAAACGATGTAACCAGCTGTGCTTGATATGAGATAAGATTTCATGTAAACAATGCGCTTTATATTCTGAACGGGAATAATTAAAAATAAAAGAGTTTTAGTAGCATTTTATTTTAGATTTTACGTTTAGTGAAGATGTACATGTTGTAAAAAGCAAGCTATTTATTTTTTTATACTGAAATTAAAGGGAAGTCTTTCTTGCATATGATTAAATTACAGTTATTTTTTGGGGTTAAATTTTGCAACATTAAAAAAAAATGTTATTAAAAATAAAATTAAATAGATATTGAATATGAACAAATAAAATATTTTGAACGAGAACAATAAAAAATAAAATCTTTGAAAAAAGTATTAGCACTTTTTGAATTTTTACGTATAGGATAGACCTGAGATTACTATAGACCAAGGACATGGAAATATAATCATAAATACGTGCCTCAAATAGGTGTAAAAACGAGGATTTAAAAAAAAAATCGTTTATTGAAAATAACGTTAAAATTAATTATGAAAGTTATGTCCGTATTTATTTTCATTAATATTGCAAATTTAAAGTTATTTTCTTTGTTTAAATATTGCAACATTATTTACTTTTTTTTAAAACAAGGAGGTCACATAATAACCTCTCGGAATACTTTTCGTCATTAAAATGCGACTGATAAGTATAGATATTCAATATGAAAGGACGAATTAAATGTGCCACTTTCATTACGACTGATAACCTAAAAATGAATCATGCATGCATTTGAAGCAGACTTAACCATGGCCAGGTAAGCGATAAGATATCGAATACAAAAAAGAAGATATGGTTTGGTGTCAATCAAAAAGGCCCCGAAATGACAATGTAAAACAATCAGTCAAAAAAGAAAATAAACAAAGTCCGTATCATCGTATGCGTAACTAAGTTTGCTCACCAGAGGAACGCTAAGCAAGCATTTAAACCCGCGTGTCACAAGTTTGAAGTACGTCGAAATGCAAAGGTATACACGTGGTGAACGCTCTTCCTTCAGGAAAATTTTAATGGAACATAAAAAAATTCATTCAGCTCAAGCGTTTGTCAAGCGTATACCTGTAAACTGCACGTACATAATATACACGCTACACGAGCGTTGAAAACGCTACAGGTAAGTTTGAGACGCGTTAAGGGCAAATTGCATACACAAATACTCGTCTACTTAAAGCTTTCATTCAGGAGAAGAAGCCCGATACGGGTAAAACTTCATCAAACCTTCAGAAGATATTACACCCTCTCCAACCATGCAGCATGAGACTACACACAGAAGTACAGGAACTACTCCCATTAGTTTGAACTGTACAAGATCTACAAAAATATTCTGCCTGCCTCAAAGGTGCATAGGATCGACCATGGTCCAGCACTAATGATACAAGTACCAACCAGAGTTATAATGACGTGGTAGTAAGTCTTTAAATGCCACCGAGCGGCCTCCAAAAATCAAAATCTATTTAGTCGGCTATTAAATGCTCCGACCATTAAGATTTTAAAAAAAACATCAAACAAAACTAAACAGCCTTATTGATTACAAAAAAAATTACGAAAAAACTTGACCGACATGAATTATGAACAACAACCACTGTACTATACATGTTCCTGGCTTTAGAATGGACATTGGCACATAAACAATGTGGTGGCGATAAACCCAACCCTCCCTAATGAACCAAACCTAAAGGACAACACATCCCAAGAAAAAACTGTTAAATATCAGTTGCAATTCGCGTCCCTAAAAATATGGGTACGGTGCACAATAATCACTTACATGAAAACAAGACACAACTCACTGAAATAATCGCACTTACCGGCGAAAGCTATTTCAAAGCTAGTGAACATGTAGACGAACCAGTGGACATAGACGGACTGGTAAACATGTACATGTAAAAAGACTGGCGAATGTGACAGACTTATTGACAAACATTCACATATAGACAGACCTGCAGTCGGTAATGTAGAAAGACTAGGAGAAACGCATATATAGGTACGCTTTACGCACACCCAATACACGTTTAAGGTCGTTGTGCACACGATACAGATATGATTGACAGGTTGAATGCATCAAAATTACTAGCGTATTGGTAGCGTGCATGTTTTTTTTTAACACGGCCGACGTACGTCGGATCTATACGTTGATGTGTGAAGCCGGTATTCCATTAAGTAAACAGGAAATGTCAGTTTCTAATTCTTATGCACAACAAAGGTAATATAAAACAATACATCTTTATTAAACAATTATCTAATATATATATAATGCCAAACAAGCATTTGGGTTTACGATTGCATTTCTTTTTTTAAAGAAAGCAACTTGTTTATATCTTGCTTTGGGTTGCACAATACATTTGCGCAGGGGCTTTCATATAAAAGGCAGGTTTGCAGTTCTTGCAAACTCATAACAAAACTGAACACTATTGAAAACAGTCGGAAAAATTGATAAATACTATTTGTAAGTAAAACATTAATTCAATTTGACAAACAGATAAACATGCACAACGCATATATATACAGTAAACTCTTCATAAATAAATGTAACGTTAATAATGTTCGTATACAATAGTTTAAACTTTTCAACAGAGTTTAACAATTTAGATAACTTGACAGTTTTTAATTTTGTGGTTAATGTGCAAATATGTCTTTGACAAACTTGGAACTTGAAGAATAAAGTTTATTACGTTGAGTATTAAAAGTGAGTAAATTATTTATTATAGTGTCATGTGTAAATATATATACAGATATATTGAGTGCCATAAGCATGTGAAGTCAAATTATAAAATCGAAAATTTTCTTCATATGCATCTCTAATCTAGTCCGAGATTACTCTGACGTCCGACGGCTGTTTTGCCAGACAAGCTGAGGCCGTGGGACGTCAGAGTAATCTCGGAGTACTCTAATGTAGTTAAGAAAAAATACATGTCGTTTGCTTTAGTACATTTGGGACAGGACAATTTATTTTAGCCTTCCCCCTTTTCCCCCAAACCCGAACGATTATATTTGGTTTTCCATTATTTTTGCGTTTATTCAGTATATATAGTAAAAAAAATACTAGAAATAAATTGTATTTTCATTTATTATCAATTCAAAATTTACTATCAACAGCGTTCCTGCTAATGTCTTGTCATTAATGGAGGGGAAATCCGATTTCGGAAAAAAGGGGGAGGGCTAAAAAAAAATTGTCATATCCCCACGTACCAATCGATGTGTGTATACAAATGTACAGAAAAAGGTGTTAAGACCGAAATCCACTAATAGATGACCATATATTCACGGACTTTATTTATTTCAATTACTGCAAACAAAAAATACTCTAAGACGGCATGTGCTACTGTAATTCCGGTAAAAATGATATTCCGATGGAATTTACACGAAAAAAAAATGTTGGCAGCAATAGCATTTGGGAACAGTATAATAATTTTGTCAATAGATATGTTCCTGGTTACATGTACGCATGACAAAACTATATGAATGGAAAAGGGTGAAGTGAGTAATCGCGGTATACATGGTATAGTGCAGGAAAAAAGAGGGATACTCAAATTCGAGTTGAGAGAGAGAGAGAGAGAGCTATTCATGACCCTAATCAATATAACACATGCTTAGCGTGCTAAGGTAATCTTAAAATAGTTCGAAACATTCACGAATCAAAACATTTCACCCACAGGCGATTTGGCGATTGGTCTCATTTTGTCAGTGTTGTCAATTTCTAAAATTTAACGAATTTCATAACTGTAAATATGGACAAAAAGAAGAAAGTGTCTGCACAATCTACCACTGGTGGTCACCGTAAATTACCGGGCTAAATACGTAATTTACATTTAAATTTTATTAAAAAAAAAAAACGATTGCTCGAATAATAAGAAAAAACGGTTGCTCGAATAATAAGAAAATTCGAGAACATAAATTGACAGGCATTCTCATGATATTTATAAAGTCATGTCATTTGTAACAAAATCAAAATGCAATGTTTGAGTGTATGTGAATCAAAGACCCTTAAATGAAAAAATACATATTCTAATTCTTTTTAATACTTTTCAGAACCGTAAATATGGACAAAAAGACAAATGCCCCGCCAGCACAAGGAACAGCTCAAACTGCATCTTCGGGACAACAGGGAAAAGATCCTGTACATCAGAACTGGTGGTTTGAGAGTCCAGAAAAGGGCTCGCCGTCTGGATCTCCGACAGGAGTGAGCTCGCCGGGTCTCGGAGGCGCATTCTTACAAAAGGCTCCAATCAAACCAGTTGATAGCAACCAAAACATGTTTAAAGAATTTGATGAATTCAACTATTGATCATAAACGACTTTAACGTTGATAAATGTGCTATATATGTGTTTAACTCAAGGAATCATGAGAATTGGTTATGTATGAATGAATGTATATACATATTGGAATGTAAGACTGCGATCTAATCGCCGTATAATTGTGTTTACAACTGGAGTTGTGATTTGAACATATTTTTGTTTCATCATTATGATTTTATTAAATATGTTTTCAGGTAACATTAGTATTATTTGTTTCATTTTTGTTAACATTAAAGATAATGGTAAATCTAATTGATTTTTTTCTATCGATCATACGACCCACTTTTAATGTTTATATTGATTAACACAACGTAAAAAGGTTTTTGTCCTTGAACATCCAGACATGATAAGCACTTTGAAAACTGTGCTATTTCTAACTTGTTTACAACGATAGTGTACATCTATATCTATATGCTGGTGTTTTCCTATCTAGTATTATATTTCACTTATAGCTATATATATATATAGTTTCATGATCGTCGATCTCTTGTTAACAAGTTTATCCTTTGGTTTCATATATTTGTAAAACAAAATATTATGATTGCCAATGAGATAGCTCCCAAGATTTATTGACCCATTCTGAGAGAGAAAGTCATCCAAACCGTAGGCTCGAGCACTTTTGACATGGAAACAACCGCTTTTACAGTTATGGCCTTGTCCCTTTGTATATTTGTCTGAAAAATGGTTTCCGTTCTACCAACGTTTTAAATATTATACAAAATGCTTATCACCCGGCACACAACACAGATCAAACCTTTAAGCGTTCTAGAGTGATGCTTCTTTTAAAATAAAAAAAAATGTTGAATCTTTCGTTTCCGTGTTCTGCATCCCATGCATGGAATAATTCTCCATTTATTCTAAAGCCACTTGGCCCTATACTTGTTAAGTCCTTTAATTTTTTTACTGTCTAAATGACTAAAATTTCAAAAATGTAAAGGTATATCATTATGGTCCTCTTACTCTTCTTGACCGTGCATTTTATGATGTTTTATTTGACATTCATTAGATGTGTCGGGATCAATATAAAAAGTGTTAAAAGCATTCAACATATTCAATAAGCATAATGCAGAAGGAGGGAAGTCTCTTCATGTGAGGTCAGTGTATTGGCCAAAATCAATTGGAGTCCCTGCATGGTTCACACTTTTATTTCTAGTTGTAGTACCTCGATTCAAATTGAAAAGGTAAAACACAAAGCTGGGATGATAGCGGGTGCAATGTGGAATGTGGAGACCTGATTTATTTTGTTTGCGTCGCTCCTCATTCTTCTAGAACAAATTAACCAAACTTTAAACTAGTCTCAATTAAGAGTTGCGCCATGCATAAGAACATGATATACTCAGTGTACATTTATCAGGTCGAGAACTCTAGATTTTCTGACGTCAGAATATATTTGCATAGTAATTTCCAAAACACAAGGCCAATATGGCCTTGAAAAACTGACCAATCGACTCAATGAACTACAATGCATTGTGGGCTACTACGAGTAAACTACTACTTAAAACACGTGGTATTAGTAGGAAAACAGTCAGTTAATATATTGTCTGGGACTCTCATTACCAAAGTTTTTATTCTGTAACTATATTTAATGTAAAATATATAACGTAATCTTCAATTTGCATGCTCAGATTAAAAAAATATTGTTTATTGGCTTCACGACTCGACTTTCTTTTTCGCCTTCCAAAAGTAGTTGAACCGGTTTTGTGCATTATTATGAATTGAACCTGCATTAATTTCACGACATGACACAGTGAAATATCCAATGAAGTGACCACTATCCAGTAAGAAAATCATTTGAGCTCTTTTAAACCTGTATAATGTCATTCCAAAATCATTTCTGCCTAGAAAAACACGAAAACTTTCATTGAAACTCTTCTTTCTGTACTAAAAGTGTATTGTTTATGTATCAGGATCTGAACTAATAGTAAGAACATCATAATATTCAGTATGCTAAAAATAAGTGTTATGAAAGCGGCAGGGGCGGATTCAGCCATTTTAAAAAGGGGGTCCTTACCCTGGACAAAAGGGGAGGGGTTCCAACTACATGTCCCCATCCAAATGCACTGATCGTCAAAAAAGGGTCCCACCCCCGGAATCCCAGCCCTCTGGATCCGCCACTGAGCGGGTACGGTATATAGCTCAATACATTTTTCTATAGTTTCATCCATCGATATCCGTTTGTTGCTAATTTTATCACAAAATATAGCTCAGAGGTTTTTTATCATTCGGCTGTTGTCCTGTTGACATATGTAAAATATCTCCAATATTAAAAGTCTCTGGATCATAGTGGGTGCCATATTACCTATTATTTTTTTCTTCTAAAACGTGCTTTGTATATAGAAGTAAGAAGATGAGGTATGAGTGCCAAATGAGAAAATCAAATCTTTCCAACAAAGACATAATTTAGTAAAGTAAGCAGTCATAGCAGTTCAATGCTGAAAAATAAGCTATTAATGACCCAAAAATTACTTTTGTAAAAAAATCCAAACAAAAAAAACCCCCCAAAAATACGGCCCAATTAAATATATAAAAGGACAAGAAATCTAATCCCTCAAAAAAAAATTGTATAGAAGCCTGTATTTCAGTGGTTGTCGTTTGTTTACGTGTTTTCGTTCATTTTTTTTTCATATAATTAAGGCCGTTAGTTTTCTCGTTTGAATTGTTTTACATTGTCATACCGTAGCCTTTTATGGCTGACTATGCGGTATGGGCTTTGCTCATTGTGGAAGGCCGTACGATGGTCTATAAATGTTAATTTCTGTGTCCTTTGGATCTCTTGTGGACAGCTGCCTTATTGGCAATAATACCACATCTTCTTTTTTATTATAGATCCAACGCCGCAATTTTCACAAAACACCTTGTCGCACATACATATGGATAAAATCATTACAGCTTATTTCCTAATGCATGTAGAGCAAAACTTTGGTTAGCTTGCTTGCTTTGTTTGTATATTGCACAAAATATAAAATATACAAGTTAAACTATGCCTATATATATATTTTTTTTAAAGATGTCAATCTTATTTTCAAAGCTTGTATAAACAACTATACAAACAAAGCAAGCAACCCAACCAAAGTTTTACTTTGCAGGTATAAGAAATCAGCTGTAATGATTTTATTCAGTTTGGCAAATGTCCGAACCCGTTAAAAACAACATACTGAAACTACAGTTGCTGACTTCACTACCTTCAAAACGAAGGGAACAGTTTGGAAGTCCCATATACTGAAATATGACCCCAAAAAAAATACTTATAGATTTTGTTAACACTGCAATGTATGTAATTATTTCTTTGCCTTTTTAAGGAACACAAAATTCAAGGATCCCACATTTGCCTTTAATTATCTATACAAACATTGCAGTACTCGTGAATATCAGCACCGGCTGTTATCGACGGCTTACTTTGCACTAGTGAGTTCGTCTCATGGGTATTAAATTGTGTTTTTTCGCTGTTGTTTCGTTGCTGTCTCTTGGACAAATACATGAAATCTATGTGCCAGCATCAAACATGTTAATGGCTATATATCAGGTAATTCAACCCCTTTTTTTTCGCATAGAAACAATTCTTCGTTAATCTGAGCACGGAAGTAATACTTTATATCACGAACTATAAATGAGGATACATAAAATGAAAAACTAAGCGAAATTGTGAATCCCGCATTGCACGAAAAAATGTGTTGTATTTCAGTAAATAACACGTGTTCATGGTTGATTGTAAACACGTAGTAGTCCATCATGCATTGTGACTCATTCAGTGGATTGGTCAAAAACCTAGGTAAAAATAAATTGCGTCACATGTAAATAAACAATTACATGTGCGAGAACATAATTATGCTAATTTATGCATTTCCATATAAGGTAGTGGTCCTGACCTGTTTATGATCTCGACTTTGTTTCAAATGAACTTTGACCCTTTCCCCAGTAAATGGGAAGATATTAATACATTAAAATATGAGAGATTCTAACACTAACGAAAGTGACTGTTTTTTTCAAGACTTACTAACAAAATGATGTGATTAGAAACCCGATCATGTGTGTCATGATATAGCACGGGGTTATGAAATTGTAAAGCACAAAGGGATACGGATACACTTCTAGTAACGTTTCAATGATTTTAGTCAGTAGAATAAGATTTCAATTCAAAGTTTCATCCACCAAAAAAACATGATGCACACAGAGGTACCCATTGATACCACACATGGAAAATGTGGCAATACTAAGGCGTCCTCAACTTGACATGTTCAACTAATTTAAAATCGACAGGGGACTTAATTCAGTATATATAGACAATTCACCCAAGAATCATGAACATTCATTTAGTGAAATCGTTTTTGAGTTATTGTCCGATGTGTTGACGGGGACGGACCATTCGGCAGACCTCGGTAGAATTCGCAGCTCTCCTTCTAGATGAGGGTACGGAATCGGCCGAGTTGAGACGAATGGGGGACGGACAAATGTATGTCCTGTGTGTGATGATCCTCAGTCCTTAACTTTGCACGGTGATGATTGGTATTTTCAATGTTCTATTCTAGCCATATCTGGATCTTGTCACCGTTCACTTAATCATGTTGGTCTATATCAAAATTGCAATACCGTATTCTCTTACCCCTATCAGAGACATATAATACAATTTATATGTCTCTGCCCCTATAGCCAGATTGTTAATACCAACAAGCATTCTATTCGTATTGCATGGCAATCACAGGCACTTGTCTCAATTTTTTCCCCTATATACCTTAATATTATATAGGGAAACAAATTTGAGACAACAGCCTGTGATGGCAATACATAGTCCCCGACCGGTTAAAATTTCTAACTAGATCTATAACTTGTCATGGTGTATAAAACTACATAAAATAACAAACAAGCCTACCACTAAATTCTTCCGAAACCATTTACATTTGAGAAAAGGGGAAAAAATCCAAAATGTCATTTATCTTAATACAATGTCATTTCCAAATCTTTAAAAAAAAAATAGTTATTTCCCTTTGAAAAGAAATCTAGTAATTAATAAATATTCATCAAAAAATTAATTCTAGAGAAAGATCTAGAGCTTTAACTGAACAAGGAGAAAAGCTAAAATCGAGAAAATCGAACTTGGCTTGATCTGTAACTTGTCATGAATAAACAAAGCACCAAATATCAAATCAATATCTTCAAGCATGAAGAAAAAAAGTCAGGAAAACTGCCATGATTTGCCGGACTGACGGACGGACAGACAGAGTGCAAAGTTCGTCGGTAGGGGACTTATCAATATTCACTGCTAATGCTTTCAATGTTTTATTCAATTTTTATAATGTTAACGTAATTTCTTTCTTCAAGCGATGTTTATCTCGGATTAACAATTTCCCGTTTTTGAAATAGTCATATTCATATGTTAGGTTATTGGGAATATTCCCTTATTTAATTTATTTATATCTTGCGCCAGGTCTCTACACGTGCACCCCACTTTAAAATTATCAAAAAAACCTACAAACCTGCTGCATGTGAAAGTGCACCTGTCGTTCAAGCCAGGAACCTGAAATTCAGTGGTTATGTTTGTTTATGTGGAACAATAGTGTTTTTTTTTAACTCTCGATTTTTTTATATAGATTAAACGTTGGTTTTCCACTTTTCATTTTACAGGTCCTTTATAGTTTGCCTGTTCGGTGTAAGCCAAGGCTTTGTGTTGAAGATCGTACTTTAGGAGCCTATAATTCGGTGATTGTCGTTTGTCTATGTTTTACGTTCATTTTTTACATAAATGAGGCCGTTAGTTTTCTCGTTTGAATTGTTTTACATTGTATTATCGAGGCCTTCTATAGCTGACTATGCGATAGGGGCTTTGCTCATTGTTGAAGGCCGTATGGTGATCTATAGTATTTAATGTCTGTGTCCTTTTGGTCTTTTGTGGATAGTTGTCTCATTGGCAATCATACCACACCTTCTCTTTTTTATATTTGACCTTTAACAAAGATTTGTCTCATTGGCACCACTCATTCCTTAACCCTGAAAAACATTCCCAACCTTCCTTATGTGGTATTGCAACTCTGGTTGCATAGAGATCCATACACTTAACATAAAGTAATTGTCCAGAAACCAAATGTTTTTTGACGACTTGGAAGACACTGACACAGATGACGACAAGGTGATACCAATATAGGACCACAATTTTTTTTTGTCATTGTATAAAAAGTTAGGAAATACCATTTTTGTCCCTTTTTCAAACCTGACGATCATTCATAATCAATATCAGGCCTTGATTGATTCCTTGAAATATTTGGAATTCAGTCAACAAGAACAAAATTGTTGCAAGAAACATGTCACCAAAGAAGTACAGTCATATAAATAATATTGGCACTATATAAATTTCTATTGGTAGCAAAACATATATATATATATGAATGGTATTTTATATTTGTGTACGAGTATTTGCAACCACTGCTGGTGAATAATTAGTCCTCGGAATATATTACCAGTCGAGAAGTCAGTATTTTGATATAACACCTTGCAAAATTTTGTTGTGTTTTATAATTGATGTAAATTTTAACAAAACGTAGGTTCCATAGCTGCATTCGGCAATTCTTTATTGAACATTTTAGTGAAATTTTGTTTACCATATTTTTGGCTTTTCCATATGGGCTACCAAAAATTTGGCTACAACCAGTAGTGATAAATTTAATAACAGAAACTGCAGTCTGCTGGTTAAAAATATGAATATTATTTTTAATTTGTGTATTCTTAAATTGATTTTTTTCTCCAGTAGATTCCTTTAGAATTTAGGGGATATTCATAAGACATCATGAGCAGGGCAATTGTGAAAAACATTTTTGAAATGAAATTATCAATGCCAAATTTCGAAGGATATCTATATACATGTACTTCATTGTACTATATATAGGAAATGATTTGCTGTCACGATATGATATCATGTACATATAAAGCCAACTTAACAGCATTTTTTCTATGTGTTAATCCAGCCAAATACAATTTTTGACTGCTTCTTAGGTACACACAATATATGCAATAGATTTTTAAAATAGAAGTTGGACTTTTTATAAATAATCATCTTGGATAGGTGTTCTGATGTTGATTTCAGCATGCTTAGTAAAACGTTAGTTTTCTCGTTTGAATTTTTTTACATTGTCTTTTCAGGGCCTTTTATAGCTGACTATACAGTATGGGCTTTACTCATTGTTGAAGGCAGTAGGGTAACCTATAGTTGTTTATGTCTGTGTCATTTTGATCTTTAGTGGATAGTTGTCTCATTGGCAATCATACCACATCTTCTTTTTTATATTACAATTGTGTACTTCTTTCATAGAGAACTTTTATGCTGTAATCAGCCAACTATTGTACCAATAACAGATACACAAATGATTCTTTGCTTTATTTGTACTTCTACTAATAAGAGTCTCATGTTTCTTGGATTTCATGCTTAGTAATGGGAAATTTATTTTTCGCATAAGTTCATTTTGGGGTCCTATCACTGGTCACTGTTAAAGGATTTAAACTACTTTTGTAGAGTTCTTTGAAAAACACAGAAATCTTCTTTGAACCTTCAAGTGCCGAGTGTATATATTGTACAGGATAAAAACAATATATGTACAGTTAGAAATATAACTAGAGGCTCTAAAGAGCCTGTGTCGCTCACCTTGGTCTATGTGAATATTAAACAAAGGAAGCAGATGGATTCATGACAATATTGTGTTTTGGTGATGGTGATGTGTTTGTACATCTTACTTTACTTAACAGTCTTGCTGCTTACAATTATCTCTGTCTATAATGATCTTGGCCCAGTAGTTTCAGTGGAATATGTTAATAAAAATTTACAAATTTTATGAAAATTGTTAAATATTAACTAACTAGAGGCTCTAAAGAGCCTGTGCCGCTCACCTTGGTCTATGTGAATATTAAACAAAGGAAGCAAATGGATTCATGACAAAATTGTGTTTTGGTGATGGTGATATGTTTGTACATCTTACTTTACTGAACAATCTTGCTGCTTACAATTATCACTATCTATAATGAACTTGGCCCAGTAGTTTCTGTGGAAAATGTAACCGGTAGTAAAAAATTACAAATTTTATGAAAATTGTTAAAAAAATACTATAAAGGACAATAACTCCTTAGGGGGTCAATTGACAATCTTGGTCATGTTGACTTATTTGTAAATCTTACTTTGCTGAACATTTTTGCTGTTTACAGTTTAACTCTATCTATAATAATATTCAAGTTAATAACCAAAAACAGCAAAATTTTCTTAAAATTACCAATTCAGGGACAGCAACCCAACAACAGGTTCTCTGAGTGATTCATCTGAAAATTTTAGGGCAGATAGAGCATGACCTGATGAACAATTTAACACCATGTCAGATTTGATCTTAATGCTTTGGTTTTTGAGTTATTAGCCAAAAACTGTGTTTTACCCCTATGTTCTATTTTTAGCAATGGTGGCCATCTTGGTTGGTTTGCCGGGTCACACCACACATTTTTTTAAACTAAATACCCTAAATATGATTGTGGCCAAGTTTGGATTAATCTGGCCCAGCAGTTTCAGAGGAGAAGATTTTTGTAAAAGATCTATAAAATTTACGAAAAGAGGTTAAAAATTGACATTAAAGAGCAATAACTTCTAAATGGGTCAACTGACCATTTTGGTACTGTTGACTTATTTGTAAATCTTACTTTGCTGAACATTATTGATGTTTACAATATATCTCTATCTATAATAATATTCAAGATAATAACCAAAAACAGCAAAATTTCCCTAAAATTACAGATTCAGGGGCACCAACCCAACAACAGGTTGTCCGATTCATCTGAAAATTTCTGGGCAGGTAGATCTTGACCTGATTAACAATTTAACCCCAATGTCAGATTTGCTCTAAATGCTTTGGTTTTTGAGTTATAAGCCAAAAACTGCATTTTACCCCTATGTTCTATTTTTAGCCATGGTGGCCATCTTGTTTGGTTTGGCGAGTCACGCCACACATTTTTTAAACTAGATACCCCAATGATGATTGTGGCCAAGTTTGGTTTCATTTGGTCCAGTAGTTTCAGAGGAGAAGATTTTTGTAAAAGTTAACGACGACGCCGGACGCCAAGTAATGGGAAAAGCTCACTTGGCCCTTCGGGCCAGGTGAGCTAAACAAGAGGCTCTCAAGAGCCTGAATCGCTCACCTTAATTCTTTTGGTTAAATCTCTCATCAATGATTATTTGGGCTTTTCAATTTATTTAAATGTTTTTTGGATCGTCCTATTTTCTTCAAAAGCCAAAAAAAAAACAATCATTTTCTCCTATGTTCTATTTTAGCCCTATGTTTCTTGACATACAAGGAAAAAAAATATAAAATTTATACTAGATACTCTGAAACTCATTTAGCCTAAGTTTGGCTGAAATTGATACAGCAGTTTCAAAGGAGAAGATTTTTTAAAGTAAGTCAACATGATAAACAAATTGTGAAAAAAGTCTTTAAGGGCAATAACTCCTTAAGGGGTCAATTGACAATTTTGGTCAAATTGACTTAATTGAAGATCTTACTTTGCTGAACATTATTGCTGTTTACAGTTTATTTTTATCTATAATTATATTCAAGATAATAAACAAAAACAGCAAAATTTCCTTAAAATTATCAATTCAGGGGCAGCAACCCAAGAACAGAATGTCTGATTCATCTGAAAATTTCAGGGCAGATAGATCTTGACCTTGATAAACAAAATTACCCAAGTCAGATTTGCTCTAAATGCTTTGGTTTTTGAGTTATAAGCCAAAAACTGCATTTGACTCGTATGTTCTATTTTTAGCAATGGCGACCATGTTTGTTGATAGATCAAAACTTTAGATACAATTTACTATCTAGATACCCTAAGGAACATTCAGTTAAAGTTTGGAAGTATTTGGCCCAGTAATTTCAGAGGAGAAGATTTTTGTAAAAGATTACTAAGATTTATGAAAAATGGTTAAAAATTGACTATAATGGGCTATAACTCCTAAAGGGGTCAACTGACCATTTCTGTCATGTTGATTATTTGTAAATCTTACTTTGCTGAACATTATTGCTGTTTACAGTTTAAATTTCTTTAAAATTACCAATTCAGGGGCAGTAACCCAACAACAGGTTGTCCGATTCATCTGAAAATTTCAGGGCAGATAGATCTTGACCTGATAAACAATATAATCCCATGTCAGATTTGACCTAAATGCTTTGGTTTTTGAGTTATAAGCCAAAAACTGCATTTGACCCCTATGTTCTACTTTTAGCAAAGGTGACCATGCTTGTTGATAGATCACAACTTCAGATACAATTAACAAACTAGATACCCTAAGGAACATTCAGTTAATGTTTGGAAGTATTTGGCCCAGTAGTTTCAGAGGAGAAGATTTTTGTAAAAGATTACTAAGATTTACGAAAAATGATTAAAAATTTACTATAAAGGGCAATTACTCCAAAAGGGGTCAACTGACCATTTCCGTCAGGTTGACTTATTTGTAAATCTTACTTTGCTGAACAGTATTCCTTTTTACAGTTTATCTCTATCTATAATAATATTCAAGATAATGACCAAAAACAGCAAAATTTCCTTAAAATTACCAATTCAGGGGCAGCAACCCAACAACGGGTTGTCTGATTCATCTGAAAATTTCAGGGCAGATAGATCTTGACTTGATAAACAATATAATCCCATGTCAGATTTGCTCTAAATGCTTTGGTTTTTGAGTTATTAGCCAAAAACTGCATTTGACCCCTATGTTCTATTTTTAGCAATGGCGACCATGTTTGTTGATAGATCAAAACTTCGGATACAATTTTTAAATTAGATACCCTAAGGAACATTCAGTTAAAGTTTGAAAGTAATTGGCCCAGTAGTTTCAGAGGAGAAGATTATTGAAATAGTTTACGACGACAGACGACAGACAACAGACGACAGACAACAGACGACAAGTGATGGCATAAGCTCACTTGTCCCTTTGGGACAGGTGAGCTAAAAAGGACAATAACTCCTTAGGGGGTCAATTGACCATTTCGGTCACGTTGACTTATTTGTAAATCTTACTTTGCTGAACATTATTGCTGTTTACAGTTTATATTTATCTATAATAATATTCAAAATAACCAAAAACAGCAAAATTTCCTTAAAATTACCAATTTAGGGGCAGCAACCCAACAACAGGTTGTCCAATTTGTCTGAAAATTACAGGGCAAATAGATCTTGATCTGATAAACAATTTAACCCCGTGTCAGATTTGCTCTAAATGCTTTGGTTTTTGAGTTTTAAGCCAAAAACTGCATTTTACCCCTATGTTCTATTTTTAGCCATGGCGGCCATCTTGGTTGGTTGACCGGGTCACGCCACACATTTTTTAAACTAGATACCCCAATGATGATTGTGGCCAAGTTTGGTTTAATTTGGCCCTGTAGTTTTAGAGGAGAAGATTTTTGTAAAAGATAACTAAAATTTACAAAAAATGGTTAAAAACTGACTTTAAAGGGCAATAACTCCTTAAGGGGTCGACTGACCATTTTGGTCATGTTGACTTATTTGTAAATCTTACTTTTCTGAACATTATTGCTTTCTACAGTTTATCTCTATCTATAATAATATTCAAGATAATAAACAAAAACAGCAAAATTTCCTTAAAATTATCAATTCAGGGGCAGCAACCCAAGAACAGAATGTCTGATTCATCTGAAAATTTCAGGGCAGATAGATCTTGACCTGATAAACAATATTACTCAGGTCAGATTTGCTCTAAATGCTTTGGTTTTTGAGTTATAAGCCAAAAACTGCATTTGACTCGTATGTTCTATTTTTAGCAATGGCGACCATGTTTGTTGATAGATCAAAACTTTAGATACAATTTCCTATCTAGACACCCTAAGGAACATTCATTTAAAGTTTGGAAGTATTTGGCCCAGTAATTTCAGAGGAGAAGATTTTTGTAAAAGATTACTAAGATTTATGAAAAATGGTTAAAAATTGACTATAATGGGCTATAACTCCTAAAGGGGTCAACTGACCATTTCTGTCATGTTGATTATTTGTAAATCTTACTTTGCTGAACATTATTGCTGTTTACAGTTTATCTCTATCTATAATAATATTCAAGATAATAACCAAAAACAGCAAAATTTCTTTAAAATTACCAATTCAGGGCCAGTAACCCAACAACAGGTTGTCCAATTCATCTGAAAATTTCAGGGCAGACAGATCTTGACCTGATAAACAATATAATCCCATGTCAGATTTGCTCTAAATGCTTTGGTTTTTGAGTTATAAGCCAAAAACTGCATTTGACCCCTATGTTCTATTTTTAGCAATGGTGACGTTTGTTGATAGATCACAACTTCGGATACAATTTACAAACTAAATACCCTAAGGAACATTCAGTTAAAGTTTGGAAGTATTTGGCCCAGTAGTTTCAGAGGAGAAGATTTTTGTAAAAGATTACTAAGATTTACGAAAAATGGTTAAAAATTGACTATAAAGGGCAATAACTCCTAAAGGGGTCAACTGATCATTTCCGTCATGTTGACTTATTTGTAAATCTTACTTTGCTGAACATTATTCCTGTTTACAGTTTATCTCTATCTATAATAATATTCAAGATAATAACCAAAAACAGCAAAATTACCTTAAAATTACCAATTCAGGGGCAGCAACCCAACAACGGGTTGTCTGATTCATCTGAAAATTTCAGGGCAGATAGATCTTGACTTGATAAACAATATAATCCCATGTCAGATTTGCTCTAAATGCTTTGGTTTTTGAGTTATTAGCCAAAAACTGCATTTGACCCCTATGTTCTATTTTTAGCAATGGCGACCATGTTTGTTGATAGATCAAAACTTCGGATACAATTTTTAAATTAGATACCCTAAGGAACATTCAGTTAAAGTTTGAAAGTAATTGGCCCAGTAGTTTCAGAGGAGAAGATTATTGAAATAGTTTACGACGACAGACGACAGACAACAGACGACAGACAACAGACGACAAGTGATGGCATAAGCTCACTTGTCCCTTTGGGACAGGTGAGCTAAAAAGGACAATAACTCCTTAGGGGGTCAATTGACCATTTCGGTCACGTTGACTTATTTGTAAATCTTACTTTGCTGAACATTATTGCTGTTTACAGTTTATATTTA
Source organism: Mytilus trossulus (assembly GCF_036588685.1). Taxonomy (NCBI): domain Eukaryota; kingdom Metazoa; phylum Mollusca; class Bivalvia; order Mytilida; family Mytilidae; genus Mytilus; species Mytilus trossulus. The sequence continues at coordinate 24,500,757 of NC_086378.1, forward strand.
TCTATAATAATATTCAAAATAACCAAAAACAGCAAAATTTCCTTAAAATTACCAATTTAGGGGCAGCAACCCAACAACAGGTTGTCCAATTTGTCTGAAAATTACAGGGCAAATAGATCTTGATCTGATAAACAATTTAACCCCGTGTCAGATTTGCTCTAAATGCTTTGGTTTTTGAGTTTTAAGCCAAAAACTGCATTTTACCCCTATGTTCTATTTTTAGCCATGGCGGCCATCTTGGTTGGTTGACCGGGTCACGCCACACATTTTTTAAACTAGATACCCCAATGATGATTGTGGCCAAGTTTGGTTTAATTTGGCCCTGTAGTTTTAGAGGAGAAGATTTTTGTAAAAGATAACTAAAATTTACAAAAAATGGTTAAAAACTGACTTTAAAGGGCAATAACTCCTTAAGGGGTCGACTGACCATTTTGGTCATGTTGACTTATTTGTAAATCTTACTTTTCTGAACATTATTGCTTTCTACAGTTTATCTCTATCTATAATAATATTCAAGATAATAAACAAAAACAGCAAAATTTCCTTAAAATTATCAATTCAGGGGCAGCAACCCAAGAACAGAATGTCTGATTCATCTGAAAATTTCAGGGCAGATAGATCTTGACCTGATAAACAATATTACTCAGGTCAGATTTGCTCTAAATGCTTTGGTTTTTGAGTTATAAGCCAAAAACTGCATTTGACTCGTATGTTCTATTTTTAGCAATGGCGACCATGTTTGTTGATAGATCAAAACTTTAGATACAATTTCCTATCTAGACACCCTAAGGAACATTCATTTAAAGTTTGGAAGTATTTGGCCCAGTAATTTCAGAGGAGAAGATTTTTGTAAAAGATTACTAAGATTTATGAAAAATGGTTAAAAATTGACTATAATGGGCTATAACTCCTAAAGGGGTCAACTGACCATTTCTGTCATGTTGATTATTTGTAAATCTTACTTTGCTGAACATTATTGCTGTTTACAGTTTATCTCTATCTATAATAATATTCAAGATAATAACCAAAAACAGCAAAATTTCTTTAAAATTACCAATTCAGGGCCAGTAACCCAACAACAGGTTGTCCAATTCATCTGAAAATTTCAGGGCAGACAGATCTTGACCTGATAAACAATATAATCCCATGTCAGATTTGCTCTAAATGCTTTGGTTTTTGAGTTATAAGCCAAAAACTGCATTTGACCCCTATGTTCTATTTTTAGCAATGGTGACGTTTGTTGATAGATCACAACTTCGGATACAATTTACAAACTAAATACCCTAAGGAACATTCAGTTAAAGTTTGGAAGTATTTGGCCCAGTAGTTTCAGAGGAGAAGATTTTTGTAAAAGATTACTAAGATTTACGAAAAATGGTTAAAAATTGACTATAAAGGGCAATAACTCCTAAAGGGGTCAACTGATCATTTCCGTCATGTTGACTTATTTGTAAATCTTACTTTGCTGAACATTATTCCTGTTTACAGTTTATCTCTATCTATAATAATATTCAAGATAATAACCAAAAACAGCAAAATTACCTTAAAATTACCAATTCAGGGGCAGCAACCCAACAACGGGTTGTCTGATTCATCTGAAAATTTCAGGGCAGATAGATCTTGACCTGATAAACAATATAACCTCGTCAGATTTGCTCTAAATGCTTTGGTTTTTGAGTTATAAGCCAAAAACTGCATTTGACCCCATGTTCTATTTTTAGCAATGGTGACCATGCTTGTTGATAGATCACAACTTCGGATACAATTAACAAACTAGATACCCTAAGGAACATTCAGTTAAAGTTTGGAAGTATTTGGCCCAGTAGTTTCAGAGGAGAAGATTTTTGTAAAAGATTACTAAGATTTACGAAAAATGATTAAATATTTACTATAAAGGGCAATTACTCCAAAAGGGGTCAACTAACCATTTCCGTCATGTTGACTTATTTGTAAATCTTACTTTGCTGAACATTATTCCTTTTTTACAGTTTATCTCTATCTATAATAATATTCAAGATAATAACCAAAAACAGCAAAATTTCCTTAAAATTACCAATTCAGGGGCAGCAACCCAACAACGGGTTGTCTGATTCATCTGAAAATTTCAGGGCAGATAGATCTTAACCTGATAAACAATATTACCCAATGTCAGATTTGCTCTATATGCTTTTGTTTTTGAGTTATTAGCCAAAAACTGCATTTGACCCCTATGTTCTATTTTTAGCAATGGCGACCATGTTTGTTGATAGATCAAAACTTCGGATACAATTTATAAATTAGATACCCTAAGGAACATTCAGTTAAAGTTTGAAAGTATTTGGCCCAGTAGTTTCAGAGGAGAAGATTCTTGAAATAGTTTACGACGACAGACGACGGACGACGACGGATGCCAAGTGATGGCATAAGCTCACTTGTCCCTTTGGGACAGGTGAGCTAAAAAGGACAATATCTCCTTAGGGGGTCAATTGACCATTTCGGTCACGTTGACTTATTTGTAAATCTTACTTTGCTGAACATTATTGCTGTTTACAGTTTATATTTATCTATAATAATATTCAAAATAACCAAAAACAGCAAAATTTCCTTAAAATTACCAATTTAGGGGCAGCAACCCAACAACAGGTTGTCCAATTTGTCTGAAAATTACAGGGCAGATAGATCTTGATCTGATAAACAATTTAACCCCGCGTCAGATTTGCTCTAAATGCTTTGGTTTTTGAGTTATAAGCCAAAAACTGCATTTTACCCCTATGTTCTATTTTTAGCCATGGCGGCCATCTTGGTTGGTTGACCGGGTCACGCCACACATTTTTTAAACTAGATACCCCAATGATGATTGTGGCCAAGTTTGGTTTAATTTGGCCCAGTAGTTTTAGAGGAGAAGATTTTTGTAAAAGATAACTAAAATTTACGAAAAATGGTTAAAAACTGACTTTAAAGGGCAATAACTCCTTAAGGGGTCAACTGACCATTTTGGTCATGTTGACTTATTTGTAAATCTTACTTTTCTGAACATTATTGCTTTCTAGTTTATCTCTATCTATATTTATATTCAAGATAATAAACAAAAACAGCAAAATTTCCTTAAAATTATCAATTCAGGGGCAGCAACCCAAGAACAGAATGTCTGATTCATCTGAAAATTTCAGGGCAGGTAGATCTTGACCTGATCAACAAAATTACTCAGGTCAGATTTGCTCTAAATGCTTTGGTTTTTGAGTTATAAGCCAAAAACTGCATTTGACCCCTATGTTCTATTTTTAGCAATGGCGACCATGTTTGTTGATAGATCAAAACTTTAGATACAATTTACTATCTAGATACCCTAAGGAACATTCAATTAAAGTTTGGAAGTATTTGGCCCAGCAGTTTCAGAGAAGATTTTTGTAAATGATTACCAAGATTTATGAAAAATGGTTAAAAATTGACTATAATGGGCTATAACTCCTAAAGGGGTCAACTGACCATTTCTGTCATGTTGATTATTTGTAAATCTTACTTTGCTGAACATTATTGCTGTTTACAGTTTATCTCTATCTATAATAATATTCAAGATAATATCCAAAAACAGCAAAATCTCTTTAAAATTACCAATTCAGGGGCAGTAACCCAACAACGGGTTGTTCGATTCGTCTGAAAATTTAAGGGCAGATAGATCTTGACCTTCTTAACAATTTTACCCCGTGTCAGATTTGCTCTAAATGCTTTGGTTTTTGAGTTATAAGCCAAAAACTGCATTTTACCCCTATGTTCTATTTTTAGCCATGGCGGCCATCTTGGATGGTTGACTGGGTCACGCCACACATTTTTTAAACTATATACCCCAATGATGATTGTGGCCAAGTTTGGTTTAATTTGGCCCAGTAGTTTCAGAGGAGAAGATTTTTCTAAAAGCTAACGACGACGGACGCTGGACGCCAAGTGATGGGAAAAGCTCACTTGGACCTTTGGGCCAGGTGAGCTAAAAATTCAATCTTTACACTCCACAAATCCTTTAACTCATCTACTTACTATTATCATGATTATATTGATTCACCAATAGTTAAATTGCTGTAATAATTGTCAATATAAAATTGAGAATGGAAATGGTGAATGTGTCAAAGAGACAACAACCCGACCATAGAAAAACCAACAGCAGAAGGTCACCAACAAGTCTTCATGAATATTTATTTCAAATAGACACAAATATCAGGATCCAGATTCTGACAAGGTTTCATACAGCTTAAAAAATTCCAAATCAGTGTCTATTATTAATTTAAGGTCTTTTTTTTCTAATTCCAAATGTTCTGAATCTGTAGGCTCTAATATGGTAGTTGGCCTAGTCACATATTTCAAGTATATTCCATAAGCTTCTCCAACGACCTCTTTGAACTTAGATTCCTGTGTTCTTTCCAAGACACAGGGGAGATTACTCATATCCCCTGCATAGTTTATTGTGACCCACACTTGCATCATTGTTTTGGTGTTCAATTGATTGCCATCCCAAATTGGAAATTCAGTACTTAAAAGAAGTTTATCAAATTTACAGTTATACAGAATTATTCTGATATTTTTTTCTGTCGCCAAGAATGAGGGAATGAATTTGTCAAACAATGACTCATTTCTATTCGATACACAAAAGGCATTTACAATTGCTTGTGCAATGGCTTGTGATAGCATTTTAGCACCATCTTTAGATTCCTCGTCCATTCTTGAATATCTACAATCTTCAACACCTTCCTCCTCTTCATCTTCTATCAGACTCAGGCTATGGAGCGCTTCTTCTAGCTCAATTTGAACAACACTTTTTGCTACAACTATATCAGCTTGACCATGCCATACTAAACTATTGCCTTGAAACAAGAATAGACACCAATGTAAAAACTTTAGCTTTATAAGCAGTGACAAATATATATGTGTAAACTTTAGCTTCATAAGCAGTGACAAATATGTAAACATTAGCTTTATAAGCAGTGACAAATATTTATATGTGTAAACTTAAGCTTCATAAGCAGTGACAAATATATATATGTAAACTTTAGCTTTATAAGCAGTGACAAATATGTAAACATTAGCTTTATAAGCAGTGACAAATATATATATGTGTAAACATTAGCTTTATAAGCAGTGACACATATATATATATATGTGTAAACTTTACATGCTTTAGCTTCATAAGCAGCGACAAATATGTAAACATTAGCTTTATAAGCAGTGACATATATATATATATGTGTAAACATTAGCTTTATAAGCAGTGACAAATATATATATGTATAAACTTTAGCTTCATAAGCAGTGACAAATATGTAAACATAAGCTTTATAAGCAGTGACAAATATATATATATGTGTAAACTTAAGCTTCATAAGCAGTGACAAATATGTGTGTAAACATTAGCTTTATAAGCAGTGACAAATATATATATGTGTAAACTTAAGCTTCATAAGCAGTGACAAATACATTATATGCTAACTTTAGTCTCATATGGAGTGACAATAACTGTTACACTCTATGCTGCTTGTTTGAATAATTCAGAATCTTATTTTCAAAAAAATTAACACCTACATTAAGCAGATTTATACATGTACATAGTATGTTATAATAAAAGAAGATGTGGTATAATTGCCAATGAGACAACTCTCAAACAAGTGACCAAAATAACACAAAATTTAACAAGTATAGGTCAATGTTCAGCCTTCAACAATGAGCAATGTTGTATATATATTATATCTTTAAATAATTTAATGCAACAAATTTTCACAACGCTGAAATATTCGATCTTCATAGTACTATTATCTTTTCAATCATAACACTGGATTTAGACAAATGAATCTTTTGAAAACTAGAGCCTCAAGTGTGCTGGTTTCAGATCTGACATTTTATAAGTGATTCATGATTAAATAGTAGCTTTATAGGTTTAAGCGCTCACAAACATGTTGAGCTCAGATGATCTTCCATGATCTTTAAAGGGACCTCCCAGGGACCTCATCTTTCCCTATTAGCCCAGTAATAGGAAGAGATTCGAATTATCTTTTGCCAAATTTTCATTTATATTTGCATCCATCTTGGTTGGCATTTTTGCCAGGTTCTACAGGTTCTAGGGACATGATAATTTATTCTAAACAAGGAAAATCTGAGGAACAATCCATTTATGCTTTAATATAGTCCCAATTCATGATGCTCCAGTATTTTTGATTTTTTACCAGATATACATGTTCATTTTTTTATCCTTGGACTCTGTTTCACAAAAAATTACTGCCTAGAGTTAAAATTCTTTGACATATACTTTTTGCATTCATTAAGACAATATATCGGCATGTATATATTTTATCTATTTTTTCAAAATGAGACTTAAAATATATATATGAACATGAATGCATGCTCCATAACCAAAAGTTGAAACCATTTTTATAGCTCTTTTGGGCACTTTTTTCATTGGTTTTGGTACCAGACACCCGATTTATAATATGAAGCTTTATTAAGCCAAATAAAATAATATGCATGTTTCCTGTAACATCTTTGAAAATAATAAGGTAGGAAGGGCGGGAATTCTTCTTTTTTACAATTTCTTTTTACATTGAGTCTATATGGGAGAGAAGTTCTGACTTTAACAGTGCTTATTGAAAAATGACCCCAAAAAAATCTATTGTTAGTCAACTGGAACAAATACATGTATACAAGATTTACTGGGTATAATGATTTATCTTAACAAACCCAGCCACACTTCAAGATATTTTGGTTTGCCCAAACCATCCCTAAAGGTAGATGCAGTTGGTATACATGTAGGTAGGTACATGTGTTAGAATTTTCTTTCAGCAAAGAGAAATTAAAGTGTCAGATGTTTTATAGTCTTCATACTTTTCTGATTAAAATAATACCTTTTCACAGCAGGACAATAAAAGGTGATGAGTAGACAGCTTTTATTTGGGTAGGGTTAGGACAAACATATTCTTTTTATAAAAATAGCCCTAGATGGCCCCAAATAAACCATGTTACCAGTTATTTGAAATTAAATACTGATTTATGACCCATTAATAGAACAGATCCATTTATTTCCATAAACTTACATGTATCAACAAATAAAGCTCCCTTTAACATGTTTAAAATTTTGAATCAAATATATTAATGTTCATATACAATGTAGTACACATACATGTACAAGTAGACCTATTTTCTACACTAAGTCTTACCAAAGGAGGTTAATGTTTGATCTGCTTTGACTGGCTCATTGCACAGTTCACATTTTTCATATCCATTGCAGCTGTTTACAACATATTCACCATTAAGAGTCAATGGTTTGAAGTAGTGCATGGCTAGTAGGCACTTGACATTTTCTTCTTTAATTGTGCCTTCTGTTTCAATTAACTGTGCAAGACACTGTTGATTTTTATCTGAAAAGAAAACAAATAATTATGTAACTTTCTTCAAATCAGCTAATACATGTAATACATGCACATGTACATGTATGTGTTTAGTCCAATCATAAAAATTGTGAATTGACATTCTCTGATATTTTTTGTCTTTTTCTTACTGTAATATTATGTCATGTTTAAACTAGAAGTCTGTTTTCAATAGAATAATTATCATTGCAACTTTTCAGGGGGTTCTTCTCAAACTCTAAATTGTAACTACAGCATTTATAAAACTTATCTTTTTTGGGCCCTTTATAGCTTGCTGTTTGGTGCAAGCCAAGGCTCCGTGTTGAAGGTCGTACCTTGACCTATAATGGTTTACTTTATAAATTGTTATTTGGATGGAGGGTTGTCTCATTGGCACTCATGCCACATCTTCCTATATCTATATGTATTACAAAAGAATGTGCTGATACACAGCAACTTGAAGCACAGCAAATAAAAAAGGCTAGGAAACTGCAATTCTACAACAGATTTAGGTCAAACTGCCATTATGGTTAAATCAATTTAAGAATACAAAAATTAACTAGAGGCTCTAAAGAGCCTGTGTTGCTCACCTTGGTCTATGTGGATATTAAACATAGGAAGCAGATGGATTCATGACAAAATTATGTTTTTGGTGATGGTGATATGTTTGTACATCTTACTTTACTGAACATTCTTGCTGCTTACAATTATCACTATCTATAATAAACTTGGTCCAGAAGTTTCTATGGAAAATGTAACCGGTAGGAGTTTTATGAAAATTGTTAAAAATTTACTGTAAAGGACAATAACTCCTTAGGGGGTCAATTGACCATTTTGGTCATGTTGACTTATTTGTAAATCTTACTATGCTGAACTTTTTTGCTGTTTACAGATTAACTCTATCTATAATAATATTCAAGATAATAACCAAAAACAACAAAATTTTCTAAAAATTACCAATTCAGGGACAGCAACCCAATAACAGGTTCTCTGATTCATCTGAAAATTTCAGGGCAGATAGATCTTGAACTAATGACCAATTTAACACCATGTCAGATTTGCTCTAAATGCTTTGGTTTTTGAGTTATAAGCTAAAAACTGCGTTTTACCCCTATGTTCTATTTTTAGCCATGGCGGCCATCTTGGTTGGTTTGGCGGGTCAAGCCACACATTTTTCAAACTAGATACCCCAAAGATGATTGTGGCCAAGTTTGGATTAAGTTGGCCCAACAGTTTCAGATGAGAAGATTTTTGTAAAAGATCTATAAAATTTACGAAAAATGGTTAAAAATTGACTTTAAAGGGCAATTACTTCTAAAGGGGTCAACTGCCCATTTTGGTCCTATTGACTTATTTGTAAATCTTACTTTGCTGAACATTATTGCAGTTTACAGTTTCTCTCTATCTATAACTAGAGGCTCTCAAGAGCCTGTGTCGCTCACCTGTTAATGTGTTTACTGATGTCGGCCATCTTCGTTGGTAGGAGGGGTCATTAGACACTTTTTTTAAAAATAGATACCCTAGTATTATGATTGTGGCCAAGTTTGGTTAAATTTGGCCAAGTAGTTTTAGTTTTCAAGTTACAAAAATGACAAAAAGTTCTTAAATATTGACTATAAAGGGCAATAACTCCTTATGGGGTCCTCTAACAATTTTGATCATGCTGACTTATTTGTAGATCTTACTTTGCTAAACATTATTGCTGTTTACAGTTAATCTCTATCTATAATAGTATTCAAGATAATAACCAAAAACTGCAAAATTTCCTTAAAATCACCAATTTTAGGACAGCAACCCAACAACAGGTTGTCCGATTCAACTGAAAATTTGTGAGGGGATATATCTTATTCTGATGGACATTAAAATCTTGAAAGATTTGCACTAAATGTCTTAGTTTCAAAGATATAAAGCAAAAACTGCATTTTACCACTATGTTCTAATTTTAGTCATGTCAACCATTTTGTTTGGAAGGCTGAGTCATCGGACACATTTTTTAAACTATAAACCACAATGATAATTGTGGACAAGTTTGGTAAAATTTGGCAAAGCTGTTTTAGAGAAGAAGATTTTTAGAAAAGTTACAAAAAATGACGAAAAGTTGATAAAAATTGACTATAAAGGGCAATAACTCCTTAAGGAGTCGACTGACATTTTTGATCATGTTGACTTATTTGTAGGTCTTACTTTGCTGAACATTATTGCTGTTTACAGTTTATCTCTATCTATAATAGTATTCAAGATAATAACCAAAAACTGCAAAATTTCCTTAAAATAACCATTTCAGGGGCAGCAACCCAACAACAGGTTGTCTGATTCTTCTGAAAATTTCAGGGCAGTTAGATCTTGACCTGATCAACAATTTGACCCTATGTCAGATTTGCTCTAAATGCTTTGGTTTTTGAGTTATAAGCCAAAAACTGCATTTTACCCCTTTGTTATATTTTTAGCCATGGCGGCCATCTTAGTTGGTTTGACAGGTCACGCCACACATTTTTTAAACTAGATACCCCAAGGATGATTGTGGCCAAGTTTGGTAGAATTTGGTCCAGTAGTTTCAGAGGAGAAGATTTTTGTAAAAGTTTACGGACGACGGACGCCAAGTGATGAGAAAAGCTCACTTGACCTTTCAGGTCAGGTGAGCTAATAATATTCAAGATAATAACCAAAAACAGCAAAATTTCCCTAAAATTACCAATTCAGGAGCAGCAACCCAACAACTGGTTGTCTGATTCATCTGAAAATTTCAGGGCAGATAGATCTTGACCTGATAAACAATTTTACCCCATGTCAGATTTGCTCTAAATGCTTTGGTTTTTAAGTTATAAGCCAAAAACTGCATTTTACCCCTATGTTCTATTTTTAGCAATGGCGGCCATCTTGTTTTGTTTGGCGGGTCATGCCACACATTTTTTAAACTAGATACCCCAATGATGATTGTGGCCAAGTGTGGTTTCATTTGGCCCAGTAGTTTCAGAGGAGAAGATTTTTCTAAAAGTTAACGACCACGGACGACGACAACGACGGACGACGACAGACGCCGGACGCCAAGTGATGAGAAAAGCTCACTTGGCCCTTCGGGCCAGGTGAGCTAAAAAGGAGAAGGTATAATTGATTTATAAATGTGGATATAATATTGTGATTGACACTATATATATTTGTATTTAGTTCAAAATTATAGCCTATAATTAGTATTTGGTTCATGACGATAGGATTTTTATATACAGCCCATAACAGAGAAGTGATCGAATTCGCGTTTCTTTACCGTCAGAATAAGTTACGTTATCGACAAACTTATTTAAGAAGTGAAATAATTTAATTTTCCTCATCGACGAAATATTTCATGTCCAACGTGTAAGTTTTCATTGTTTAAGTCGAAGTTTTTTCAACACAGTAAAACATTTTTTACAATCAACCTCTGTCATTGGCATTTTCATTTTAACGGTAAAGGATCAAATACGGGATCTCCGAAATTTCTATCATTTGTTATGAGGATATCATTATTGAATCGAACATATGTCTTTGTTCATGACACATATTATGAAATACAAAGGAGTTGAAATGATATAATACTTTCGAACTGACAGAAACAAAAATACATAATCTAGAATGTGTGTTCTGTCATAAACAATGGCTTTTTGTGCGAATCGACGATATCATGTTACATGTACTGATCTTAGCTGTAGAAACAGTTGGTGCGGCCTCGATAAAATCTTTATCAATTTAATATAAGTGATAAATATTCATGACTAGAATGATAATAAAATTGAGAATGGAAATGGGGAATGTATCAAAGAGACAACAACCCGACCATAGAAAAAAATCACATCCACTGTTTATACTGTAAATATGAACTCGTCGGTTAGTGCAATGAAGACACTTTTAAAGATTGAGATTGTTGGTTTATTCTTTACACCTTCGAAGTATCAAAATAATTTCAGTGTTTATTTTATGTTAAATTTATTTTCAAATCTCTTCTGTTTAAAATTGTCGAAACTTTCGTTTAAGATTTCTATAGTAAACTATCTAAATGTATTCTATAGTTAGGACCATTTTATAATAAATACCCTTTTGTACAAGAATACTTTCTTTATAGAAGTCTAGATCTGCTGGTTATAGATTTTTTTTATAACTTTCATTATTGTGACGACGCGCTATGAAATTCAGATTAATTTATAAATGAAGTTGTATATAAATTTTTGTCATAAACACAAATCTTTTGATCAGTTCGACGAGTGGGTCAATGTTACAGTAGTCTGTTTACTGTAAGTTACTTAGCTTGGCCCGATTCATCTGTCATTTATAAAAACTAATTCACCACTTTCTGAGACATTCATTTTTATTTCACCATCAGACATGGAGCTACATTTGTAACTAAAGAAAAATTCTCAAATTAAAGAAATTTTGAGATTTTTTTATTTAAAAAAAAATGGTGTTTTTTTTTTTAAAGAAAATCAACATTCAAAATTTAGAACTTCATGAACATGTACAGGAAGCTGAATTATTGCACATCTATGTACTACTTAAAATTGTACTTCGATCTGTTGCGTCCTTAAAATGTTCTGACCGTCCTAAGATTTAATGTATGGATATGTTTCACTAAATTAAATTCAAATCCGAATTGAATGTTTATGACACACAAAAAGAGAAACCAGAATCTCTTGATGCCCAAATGTATGTACATGTTGGGGCGATTTAGAGCTTTTCAGAAGGAGTAAGATTCCACCCTTGTTGAAAGCCTTGTTGAGACCTCTAGATTTTTAAAATCCCTCCGTTTTTCTCATGGACGGAGTGTGGTCTCTTCGTAAATTACCCCATATCTTTTCATTTTCCTATTTACCTAAGGTTCCATGTGAAAATTTCTATTGGATCATATCTGTTATACTGAATGTACAAAACAGTCTCAAGAAAAGGTGAAATTTCTTTTTCAAACCCGAACTAGAAATCCATTTTTTTCTAATAGAGCACCTTACATTATCGTCAATGAGTTCAGGCATGTGAAAAATCATATAATCATACAAAAGAAAGAAACCCTGAACAGGCTTTCAGCAATAATTGTTACCTACATTGTATTTAATATTAAGTAAATATCAACTTGTACATTTATTTGATAAAGTACAGATATTTTCTGTTCTGCCTTTGAAGAAATGACTATGTTCGCCCAATCGAAATGGTGCATGGACATATTTTGTTTCATATTATTAGAATTATTTTTAATATTATCGGTATTAAACTTGATTATTGACACATGAAAGTTTGTCAGCATTGTCAATCTTTTTAATGTTAAAGTATCAATAGTTCGGTCACTACTCAATTAAGTTTGTCGATAACGTAGCTAATTTTGACGGTAAAGAAACATCAATTGGATCACTTCTCTGTTACGGGCTGCACCTTTATCTGTGGGTCCTAAAATAAGCCAACAGCTTCTATGACCCATCTTGGAATCGTTTCGCAAATTCTCATCTCATTATAATTAGTCCGCAATTACTCTGACATCCAACAGCTGTTTTGCATGACAAGCTTGGGCATGGGACGACAGAGTTCGTCCCATATCAAAAATTGGATATTTGCCCACCCAAAATAGATGCGCTGCTTTGTTGCCTTTGGTGCCGACTGACGGCCTTGAAATTATATAAAACAGGCAACAATCTGTTCATTTTTCATTTATCTCTTCATTAATGTATGTTTCACCTTCCTGCCAACCTTTATTTTTCCATATTTCAACAGTTTTCACAGAGACCCATTGATTTCGGCATTTTGACTTTCACTTTCAAATGGACGTCAAGTTACGTCAGAGTTCGTGGTCTTCAGACTCAAAATATTATGCAAATATTTAATTTTTTTCACCTCAGGCTCCTTTCCAAGAAAACAATGTTTAACATTAAAATGAAAATGAAAGGCAAAATGCCGAAATCGATAGGTCACTGAAAAAACTGTCTAATTATGAGAAAATAAAGGTTGGCAGGTAGGTGAAACTTACATATATGAAGAGATAAATGAAATATGAACAGATTGATGCCCGATTTATATAATTCAAAGGCTGTCAGTCGGCACCAGAAGCAACGCATCTATTTTGGGTGGGCAAAATCCACTTTTTGATATGGGACGAGCTCTGACGTCTCAGGGCCCCAGCTTGCCTGGCAAAACAGCCATTGGACATCAGAGAAATATTGGACTAATAATAATATTTATTTATATAATATTATACTTACATTACTTATCAAAATTAAAACTTATTAATTAGGTGTGCACAGCTGAACTGTTGAACACTCAGTGCATTCATTAAGACCCGGTACCCAACATTTACCCGCCTATGGAAGCGTCTGGTACCGGCAGAAAAAATACCATAAAAATAAGGTGTAAAATTCTTTTGAAATCGTTCAAATCTAATTTCTTTCTTTCCTAAAGTGATAATCTCTGTGTACACCTTCATATTACAGACTTTTCCCTATTTTTTAAAGTAAAAAATAGGGAAAAGTCTGTAATATGAAGGACCCACTGGGTTTGGTTCCCCCTAAAATCTGAAAGGTACCACCAGTCTAAAAAAATAATGAAACCCCTGACACTTCACACATATATATATGAATTTATACTGGTTTCAATTTTAATGTTCCTTCTAACATGTTGAACCCGCCACATTATATATGTATGTGCCTGTCCCAAGTCAGGAGACCGTGATTCAGTGGTTGTCGTTTGTTCATGTTACATTTTTTTTTTTAATTTTTGGTAAATAAATAAGACGGTTAATTTTCTTGTTTGAATTGTTTTACATTGCCATTTCAATAGCTGACTGCCGTATGGGCTTCGGTCATTGTTGAATGTAGTATGGTGACCTATAGTTGTTAATGTCTAGATGTCATATTGGTCTCTTGTGGAGAGTTGTCTCATTAGCATACCACAACGTCTTTTTTTGTATTATGTATTTTCCGGACCATATGAGTATTTAGACCTCATGGCCATATGCGTATGGTGCGACCTTACGCGTATGGTCCGACCGTATGCGTATGGTATGACCATATGAGTATAATACTCGTTTGGTTATTAATGGGCCGGACCATATGAGTATTTGGACCATATAGGTATTTTTTTCAAATTACATAAAAATCGTTTCAATAATACAAAAACTTTATCTAAAAAAATAATGACTGTTAAATGACAAAGTATTAATTTTATAATTCAAAGACTACGTAAAGATTACATATTGATGCCATAATTAGTTTTCATCCCTAATTACATTCATGCATGTAGGCTTGGGGTGACATTTACTTCCACACTGTATCATAGTTTTTTGCATTATTGCAAGTCTAGGTTGTACACAATCCTTTTCATTTACACCTTTTGTTTCCAAGTGAAAATCTAGCCTTTTTGAAGCTGCGTACAGTGATGTGTCTACGGTATTTTTTAAGAAGCTCTAGATCTCAAATAACGTAAAATGATTGCAATACACCATATTCATAAGACACCTTAAATAAACTATGTTACTTTCCAGTGACTTCTTGAGAAATTTTTGGATTTTTTTTGTTTAAGTCGACATATATTGCAATTCACTCATAATAACAAATTGGTAATGACAATTGGTAGTGACCATCGGTATAAATGTGTTTATTATAGTTTTGACAAGTAAGTAAAATAAAATTAACTATGTGAAACTTCTAATTTTTATTTAGCTAATATTTTTATTATAATATAATCATGATAATAATAAAATGACCTATATGATAGCGTCTTTTTAATGAAAGGTCATACCATATGCAAAGTTTATAAGTATTCAAAGTAAAATGTAACCGAGTGTTAATTACCCTGAACATACGCGTACGGTCAGACCATATGAGTATATACCCATGTGGTCATGACCATACGCGTATGGTCCAAATACTCATATGGTCCAAATACTCATATGGTCCGGAACATGTACATAATATATATACTCACTGGCTTCGATGAAGCACTTGAACAATTTTTTCTCCTCTGTTGTATATATGCTCTCTGGAATCATCAATTTGCGGGCAAGATCCAAGTAAAAACTTCTAAGCCACACATGTACAGGAAATGTTTTTCCTTTCACATATTCGATTGTTGAGTCGCTGAAAGACCATGGCCCAGTGCCGTTGCAATTCCGTAAAACAAGGTGATCAAACTCTTGTTTTTCATAATCGTAGACAAATTTGCGAATACCTTTAGTAAATTCTTCCTTAAATTGATGAATCAAGTCCATCGCATCGTTAGAATTGTCTGGTAAGCAGTTTAGATATTTCCCGCCATGTGTCAAGAAATGGGTCGACGACAACTCGTCCCTACCCTATTATTACAAACTCGTGCTTCTGCCAACTCGTACCCAATATTTTCTAATCATGATATGCGCATAAACATATATTTATATCTATATACAGTATTTAACAAAATTAAGTTAACTTGTAAATGCCAAAGAAAAAATATATATATTTGACAATTTGTGCATTTGTAATACAAAAAAAAAAAAACTTTTAAAAGATAAACATTGTTTGCAAAATTTTACAAACGCGTTTTTGAACGGTGCATAAGGGACTTATCATTATTTATCTGGGAGGGGGGTGCTGGTCAAAATACAGGGGGGGGGGTCAAGTTTTTTTTCTGTGTGTTGAAAAGGGGGGTTCAATTTTTTTTATAAATTGAAAGTGGGGGGATCAATATCTTTTACACATGGAAATAAGTATTTCACATACTTCAAGAAACAACATGTCAAAAAGCACATTGCAACAGTCAAATCGAATTATATTTTTAGCACCATTCATAGACATTTAAGTAAGACATCACGAGGATTTGGTGATGTAGGTGCTTCATAATCCAAAGTGATTCAATCGTTATACATGCATTTCACTCACTTTGATCACTAAAATAACAAACATTACTGTCAAGTTTTGTTTTACTCAGCTTAATAGTTTGAGAGAAATTAAGTATAAATTAAAGCAAAATCTAAAGCGATTTGTGCATAATTTTGTCAAAAAATACAAAGCAGTGATGCCGCATCATGAAAGAATATAGTGTAGAGTTATAAATTCTCCAATAAATGATTAAATATTCCAGTGGCGGATCCAGAAAAAAATTTGGGGGTGGTCCCAAATGAATATTGAATGGTATGAAAAAGGTTAAAAATACCTTCGACATTATGGAAGATCATGAATTTGGACAACACCATGCGATGCACATATTCCTAGGTAAAGGAATTTAAAGACATGTAAAACTGATTTTTATTTAAGACTCTATACAATATCTTGCAATCCGCTAAAATAACACAACATACAACTGTCATCCGAATAAGGCAAGCTATAAAAAAGGTTTAGCTCAAATGTTCCGAATCGGTAAAAATAGTTTTACGTAAAATTGTTCAAAATTTAACAAACTTAAGAGTCGTTTATCAGATCATTCAACATCATGCTTCGCGGGGTTTCCTTGCAAAGTTATCTATAATTTGTTTTATGTTTAGTTCCAAACTGTAGTGCACATGCAGCAACGCAAGTCCGTTTAAACGCGATTGTCCCATAGTTGTTCTCATGTAGGTTTTTAGATGTGATAACTCCCTGTTGGGTCGCTCACATTCGCAACTCGTCATCCCCATGGTAGCTATGATTTTTAAGATTACAGAAATGATTGGAAAGTCGGTTTTGCAACATTCTTTCAGAGCACCAGCTACAGTTTCTGGTCTTGAAAGCATTGACTCGCAAGTCTTTTGCCACAAACGCAGTACGGAAAGCATTGTAGATGTACTCGGCAAATCAGTATGGTAAAAGTCTACAAAATGTTCAATGTTGCGCTTTGTACAAATGCCGGTACCAACTTCAGTGCTTGAATTGCTGTTGATGTAGGGGGGAAAAGGGGGGGGGGACTCAAAGAGATAGATAAATAAATTTAATTTAATTCATTCACAATGATTGGGTTTTTTTTCAAAATGTACATAAATGAAATTTAAAACCGAGACTCCGTTAGTTGTAGAATGAAATTATATATGGAAATTTCACTTAAAAATACAAAACATAATTTGTATTTACCTTTCAAAATAAGAAGTCAACTTCTTCATATTGACGAGCTGATTTGACAATTTAATTACATGTATACAGGTGGAACGCACTGATCCGTATTCTATCATTGTGACACCTCCAGGTATCCAGGTAATCCATAACCAATTAGTGCGATGAAAGGATTAATCTTAAGTGTTAATTTGTTAATTAGCTAGTTTAATATTGAAAAAATAGACACTTAAAAAAAAATTGAGGTTCGTCATGGGGGTGGTCCGGTGCGCCGTGGGACCACCCCCTGGATCCGCCACTGTATTCATCTTACAATCGGCATACAAACAGTTGAATATTGAATACAAAATGATTTTGAGATGATGAACACCACTATAATGTAACGTTTTCAGTGTTTTCATTACAAGATCTCTCTGGGTCCATTTATACTTCCGCAAAATTTGTACTATATAAGGCTAATAAATCAAAATTTCCAGGCTACATGTACTATCACACATTAATGAATGAAATGTGACAAAAAATGAATAACTTAATTGTTCAAGCTGAAAGCCTGAACTATCTCCATATAAAAGTTTAGTGAATCAATTGACATTTCAATAAGGCCTTACACAAAACTTAAGTTTAAGCAGTGTTCAAGTGAAGGCCATATAACAGATTCCTCTAAGTAAATAATGTGTTGTTACTGTTCCAAAAAGTTATTTTTTAGAGTTACTTAGGATCAAGTTTTCTTTAAAAGCACAATACAGGAAATTAGATAAAAAGTCAGAAAAAAATACTTAAAGTCCTCAAAGCACTGCCTACTTAATATAGAAATAGGCAGACGTGGTGTGAGTGCCAATTAGTCAACTCTCCATCCAAATAACAATTTATAAGAGTAAACCATTATAGGTTAATGTACGGTCTTCAACACGGAGCATTGGCTCACATCGAACAAAAAGCTACAAAGGGCCCCAAAATAACTAGTGTAAAACCATTGTAAACATGGAAGAGGCCTCATAGAAGTGCCATATTTCAATACATTTTCCCCAAAAAAAATCCACTAAGAATATATCATTTTAAATATTTTGGTGAAATAACATCATTTGTTTTGCATGTTAAAATTTTGGCATGTTTGATAGAGGGGGGGATCAATTTTTTTTTAAAGATTTTACTGGGAGGGGGGGTCAAATAAAAATAGTGAAATAGTGAAATATTATAGGGGGGATCAAGAAATTTTGTATGTTTGATTTCAAAATGACCCGGCAGCATTTTGATAGGTTATTTATTTTTGTAAATTAAGAGGACAGATTATTCATTTTCTGCACTATTGAAGCAAGATTTTTCCTTTTCATTAAAGCAAGGGACTGATTATTCATTTTCACAACTATATTTATGATATTCGAAAACATACAATTTTTAAATGATTTGTTTATTATAAATAATACATGTATAGTCAAGTGATTATGTACCATTTAATTAGAATTCATCATCATCCTCTGCAGAAATGAATCTTTTATACTCCCAACTTTTTTTAAGGGTTTTGGAGCCACTGAAGGCCCAAGCAGCTATAGAACAAATGATACAATTCATGCTTTCTGTGTGTTCTAAAGACCCTTTCATAATCTGAAAATGCATGTTTTGTTTTAATATTTTTTTGACAATATTTTGGTCTCAAAGCAAAATGTATAAATTCAGTGTAAGCTGACTTAAAAGACCAATGTGCATAATAAAGCAAAAATGGAATTCACGTATTTAAGTCTGTAGCTGCTGGTTTTTTTAAAATGATTATCAAGTTCATAACAAAATTACTAGATTACACAAAAGAATACAACGATAACAGAATACAGAAGGACAATCAATGAACAAACGACAAATAAATAAGAAAAATCAGGGCTAGGTCTGAGGGAAAACAGAACTTGCTTGTTGCAAGGCACTCGCTGTGGACGCAATTTGATATGAAGGCAAGCGTTTGGTATTGAAATTTCTTATATGAGACATTTGCCTCATGAAATGTTATTGCGGCCCTGTTAAAGGTTTCCTGGGACAATATACCTCAAGTTAAATGAAACCAATTTTCAGATATTTCAAGTATATCTAAATAAACTATTCTTTCATTGTTTAGAAAATTGGGAAGTGTTTCCCGATTTTTTTGGGAAATAAGATGAGTTTATGAAGAATCTGGTGCCATCTCATACTTTTGATTAGACCTGCTGAGTTATTTATTTTCGAAACATTGCAAGTCAGGTAATTTATTTTCAAACAACCACAGAACAAAACATTTATTTTTGTGATTATCAAGGCTGAGTTATTTATTTTCAAAATCCTCCTGCCACCCCCCCTCCCCAGAAAATCAAATGGTCGTCCCCTTAAAAGATACAGGTGTGAACACAGATCAGTGTGGAAAATATGTTTGGATTTTTGACAGTGTTTTCTGACAAAGAGAGTTCTGGTTTCCCCCATAGGAATCGTATGTTGATGAGCATTGTGACAGCCAACCTGTACCAAACACTGACAATAGCAGTGTATTTTATTTGATATTGACTTTTAATGTTCAAGACTGACAGTCATGGAGGAGACATTACTTTAAATGAGTGCCGAATGTTCACAGATTTTATTTAGCCAGACATTGCTTGTTATAATTTGATACTTAATCTACATATTGGCCAACGAACTATGAGTGCATCGTGTATATAATATTAATATCCCTGTAAATAAATGCTGTGCACGTTTCATCAGAGGATTTCTTTTCAATATTTTTACCTTGAAATACCTTTTATGCATGTGAATACTAGTATACATGTTTAAATGTTACTATTTTCTTTAATTTTTTTTATATATATTTCTAGAAAAATCATATATAAAAGTACCCCTTTGATGTCGCTTTATTGATGAAAATCTATATTTCATAACGATAAATGTGCAATTTATAAAAGGTGTTTTTTAGGACACCGATAATTTAAGACAGCTTGAGAGGGGGATATCATGATTTTCTATTATTCTAAAGTTTTCACTCCTTTCAACCTTTAGTTCCATGCTTTTAATGTTTTCTTTTATTTTAATATTGATGATTTTCAACTAAATTTGAATATCGAACTGACTGCTGGTTGCCGGTTGGATATCACATATGAATATCGAACCGGCTTCGAATTTCGAACTTCAATTTATACATCTCCTAAAGTGACTTACTTGATTCCGGATTCACAAATACGCAATTAATTCGTCTTTCATACTTATATGTATCATTGTCAAATCGGATCTCAAATCCTATTATGACAAATACGCATTTAATTCGTCTTTCATACTTATATGTATCATTGTCAAATCGGATCTCAAATCCTATTATGTTATGTCGTGAGATTTTAGGTATCAATAAGTCAATGGACCAACTCTGAAAAGTCTACATTGAGGGTAAATATTTATACATAATTTTAAATGATTTTACAGCTCCCTTTAAACAAGGGGAATTCAGGACGTGCAGAGATGCAAATCAATGTTTTTGCAAGATAATTCTATTATTTTTCAGTGGATTTTTTTCTGCAGAATTTATGCTTATGAACAAAAGAGATCCACTTGGATTTGAACCTGCAGCTATCGACTGTTTTATGAAAAAAAATCTATAATTGAAAATTTTACAAATATCTTGAAGCTCCATACTGTACTTCAAGTAAAACCACGTATATTAGATGCGGCATAAATTTCTAAATTTAACACCTCAATTATACCAATTTTGCTTTTTTACGTTCTCTATTTCGTTTGTTTGATTTCAACTGGGTTTCCGCCTGGGATATACTATAATCCTGATTTAGAGTTATTTCTCGCAATTTGATTGGCCTATGTTGACGTAATAAATTTCAGTACAAATTTTTATTACGTCAATTGGAATTGTCTCCCTTATAACGTTGACCTAATAAATTATTTTTTTAGTTGCTTTATAGTCTAAATATTTTTCATTTTTCAGTTTTAGATTAATTATATAATTATATTTGGTTGATATTGTCCTAATTATTGAAGTTGAATATATAGATTTGTAATAATTATAACAAAATAAGGATAAATTCGTTACACAGTGTGCAATTGTCCTAGCCTAATACGGAATTTATCGTGTCAATAAAATTCATATCGGGTTTGGATTCGTCTCACCCGATATGAGCCGATAAATTCTCGTATTAGGACAATTGCACACTGTGTAACTAATAATATTTGTGGATTGAATTAGTCTTATTTTTTATCTGGTGGCTGCCCAGTTTCATTTTCATGCTTATGTATATCTGTTTGTATGTGCCAGTCCTAAGTCAGAGGTTGTCTTTTTTTGCTGTCTTTGTTCACAATGTTGTACAGAAATTCGGAATGAGTTTTCTCGTTTGAATTTTTTTACATTTGTAATTTCGGGGCCTTTTATAGCTGACGATGCGATAAAGGCTTTATTTTTTGCTGATTGCTGAAGGTCGTATATTGACCTATAGTTGTAAGTTTGATTTAAAGTTTGGTCTCTTGTGCAGAAGAAGAGTTGTCTCATTGGCAATCATACCACATGTTCTTTTTAGCTCACCTGGCCCGAAGGGCTAATTGAGCTTTTCTCATCACTTGACGTCCGTCGTCCGTCGTCGTTAACTTTTACAAAAATCTTCTCCTTCGAAACTACAGAGCCAAATTAAACCAAACTTGGCCATAATCATCATTGCGGTATGTAGTTTAAATAAATGTGTCCGGTGACTCGGCCAACCAACCAAGCTGGCCACCATGGCTAAAAATAGAACATAGGGGTAAAATGCAGATTTTGGCTTATATCTCAAAAACCAAAGCATTTAGTGCAAATCAGACACGTAGTAAAATTGTTTATTAGGTCAAGATATATCTGCCCTGAAATTTTCAGATGAATCAGACAACCCGTTGTTAGGTTGCTGCCCCTGAATTGGAAATATTAAGGAAATTTTGCTGTTTTTTTTGTTATTATCTAGAATATTATTATAGACAGAGATAAACTGTAAACATCAATAATGTTCAGCAAAGTAAGACCTTAAAAATAAGTCAACATGACCAAAATGGTCAATTGATCCCCTAAGGAGTAATTGCCCTTTATAGTCAATCTTTAACAATTTTCATAAAATTTGAAATTTTTTACTAACATTTTCCACTGTAACTACTAAGCCAATTTCATTATAGATATAGATGATTTTAAGCAGCAAGAATATACAGTAAAGTAAGATCTACAAACACATCACCATCACTAAAACACAATTTTGTGATGAATCCATATATGTCCTTTGTTTAGTATTCACATAGAGCAAGGTCAGCCTCCAGTTTATTTACCCAAATTAAAAGTTGAATGAATACAGATTAAAATGAAACAATATTATTGACAAGCCAGCCAATAATAAATTTGCGATGTTTTTTTAGTTTATTTTGAGAAAATTGTAATTGCCAGAGCTCTAAGAGCAAAATATCATTTCAACTTATTGCTTTGATGAAAAAAAATATGTCTAAATCGTTGCTAACGCCACTCTAACAAAACCTAGCGATGTAAAACTGTTTGTTCTTAATCCTAATGTTAAATTTAAGCCGCTCAAAATAATATGATACATAATACATGTCTGGTTTACATTTAGTCTATAATTATTTTATATGACAAAAAATTAAGGCGGACATGAAGTTTAGACTTATTTAATTCCCTTATTGTCGCACAGCTAAGTTGAAACCCTACATATAAAACAAAACTATAAAATAAGATAAAAGATATATTAAAGTTGTCTAGTGCAGTTCGTTCAGCATTTTTAGACCAAAAAAAAAGAATATGTTTGTTTGCCCTAACCCTCTTACCTAGAAAATAGCATGCGTGCTCCTGATGTGAAAAAGGTGTTTTTTTTAATCAGATAGGCACAAACACTGAAAAACATCTGACGCTTAAATTTGTCTTTGACAAAAAAAAAAGAAAGAAGGAAAATGCTTACCTACCATCTGTGGTCTCTACCTTTGGGTAGGGTTTGGGAGCATGAACTGCCGGGAAGTTTAGAACTTATCAACAGGCTCAATGTGTATATGAGTGAACAGATATATCATGTTATGGAGGGGTATTTGCGAAAAATACAAGTCGAGGGACTTAAATTTCCCGATCCGCTTGGCAAGGGAAATTTTGTCCCAAGACTTATATTTTTTGCAAATACCCCTCCATAACATGGTATATCTGTTTAATTGATTTAAACTCTCTGTACTAGGAAAAGGAAATATTTATTTGAGGACAAGTACTATCATAAAATATACCGGGGGAACTATACATGTACTTATACGCGTTCGCGCTGTCTTTATGTAACGTCATATCCAAAAAAAACAAATGGCGGGAAGATGCTCGCGAGGGTAAAAAAGGAATATCCAAAATGGCAAATACCATGGTATTTGAGGCATATTCACCGGCAGTGGTGAAAAAGGCAGATTCGTTTGAAATGAGGAAAAAATGTTTGAATATGCAACAAATACACTGGCTATCAGCCAATCAAAAGCTGGCATTCTTATATAAGGTGTAATTAATGCGGAAATGTCTCTATCGTACCTGTATCAAATCAATAACACGTAGCATATAAATAACCTCACGGGTAGTTAGTTACCTTGTTATATCGAGGAACGTTTAGGACAGTGATTTTGTCATAATTTGGTTAAGTAAGACATGAATGTGTCAAGTGTTTTTGATGATAAACAATCCCAAAATATTAACATTCGTATATTTTGTTAATAGAGCTTCTGATCATCAAACTCAAGCTGGTAAGTATCTTTGTTTATAGCTAAATTGTTAGTATATCAAAATTTGTATCATATAGTTGATAATTTGATACAGAACAATGCTTGCGTACGTCAAATTTTAAAAGTTGTGGTTCGTTTCTAATGCATAAAGAAAAATGGTGTGCTTACTGTCTCTTTCATCACATATTTCGTTATGATATAAAACTGCGTCAATTATTCCGAAAAAAACTACGTTTGCAAACAATTTTAGATCACAGAAAACTCGGTGTCATGGTTTAGTTTATGTTTGACATGGTTCAGTTATGTGATTCTTGTCGCGTAAGAAGGAAGTGTAACGATAAAAAAAACCACACAACTATGGAAAAACTTCTTAAAAAAATGTTTTATTTGTCTGTTGTAACCTTCAACATGTGCCTGCTCATTAAACTGTTGATGACAATTATCACGCTCTTTTGGGCGAGAACAAGCATTATCTCTCTTATGACAACTTAAAAAGATTCTTGTAGTATATTTTTGCCACAAAAAGGGTCTGAATTTCGTACTTCATAGTTAATTAAAGCACATCTATCGGCGAATTTCGCTGGACAATGTGAACAAATCATTTAGTTCTCGTGTTTTCTCTGGTGGCGTGACAAACATCTAAGATAAAATTTAAGATTATTTTGGCAAACCCTTTTGAATTGCATTTAAAATTTTCATGTAACTTGTTAACATCGTTATTGTTTGAAACTACTTTTTTCAATTAAATCTGTATCAGCTTCAAATATCCCGTCTTCGTCCCCGAGGGTATCACAAGCCCAGTAGTCAGCACTTCGGTGTTGACATGAATATCGATTATGTGGTCATTTTTATAAATTTCCTGTTTACAAAACTTTGAATTTTTAGAAAATTAAGGATTTTCTTATCCCAGGCATAGATTACCTTAGCCGTATTTGGCACAATTTTTTAGAATTTTGGATCCTCAATGCTCTTCAACTTTGTATTTGTTTGGTGTATAACTATTTTGATATGAGCGTCACTGATGAGTCTTATGTAGACGAAACGCGCGTCTGGCGTACTAAATTTTAATCCTGGTACCTTTGATAACTATTTGGAGCAATAGATGAAATTGTCTCCGAAAAAATAAATGAGCCCAATTCGAGTGGTTCGTCTAAAATATGGAGCCATATCATGCTAATTAAATAACAAAACCAACAACAATGAATTTGGCTGCGTTGGTATCCAGTTTTACGCTTAATCTATGTAGTTTTACTAATTAAAAAAGTTGCAATAAACTATAAAATATGAAGTTTTCAACACAGATACCAAAGAAACAGACATTCATAAGTGCGTTATATTGTGAGAGGAAGGGGTTTAAACGTTAACCTTCTGTAATATTTACATTGAATTCCACAGCTTAGCACATCCAAAAACTCAGTCCGAAACCTCGTGACACGAAAAAGTATCTTGTGTCATATCATACTAGACTCAAGCTGGCAGCCACTTTTATCGGCCAATCAAGATAGCAGCCACTTTTTTCCAGCAGCCAATTTTCGTGATATGTCTAAAAACCAAAAAACTGAATAAGACTCAAACGTTCCAAAAATCGCTTAATATTAGTTAAATGCAATCTAACACCGGAAATCGACAATTTCACGGCTTGTACTGGTTCTAAAGGCATTTCATTCCGTTTAAAATATGTATGTGAAGCTAGCGGTCTGTTCGTTATTTGTTATTCGAAAATTGATATTCAATATCATTCCGGCTGCTAGCAGTCGGTAAAATATTCAAATTTAGTTGTAAATCATTAAAAAGCATGAAGGAAGGCTACGCCGGAAATAGTTTTATGACCCCTTCGAGCTGTCGTAAATTTTCGTTGTCCTCGAATATAAACCATTATATAAGTTGCATATTTGTCTTTATTTCACATGGATTTTTATCAACAAATCGACACCAAAGATGTTATTTAATATATATTATATAACAAACAAAAACAAAAACCATCACTTCAGAAACATTATAAAATAAAAATAATAAGTATGTATGGAAAGCCAAAAATACAAAAACAGAAATGTATAGTGAAAACCTACCAAGGACTGCTTAAATAAGGTTAAACCCGGGCGACTTTGAACCTCTGTGGTGGCTAGACGGGCCCGGATCCCAGAAAAATATTTAAGTGGGGAATAGCCTGGGTCAATACCTTTAAAATGAGCTAGGTCCGGTTCGGAACTTTGCCGTAGGGATATGCCGAAATGTACCGAGTGTGTGATTAATAATGAAAATTGGCCATAAGGGCAACTTTGAACCTCTGTGATGGCTAGACGGGCCCGGATCCCAGAAAACTATTTAAGTGGGGAATAGCCTGTGTCAATACCTTTAAAATGAGCTTGGTCCGGTTCGAAACTTTGCCGTAGGTATATGCCGAAAAGTACCGAATGTGTGTTTGGTATGAAAATACGTAAATGAGCAACTTTGAACCTCTGTGGTGGCTAGACGGGCCCGGATCCCAGAAAAATATTTAAGTGGGGAATAGCCTGGGTCAATACCTTTAAAATGAGCTAGGTCCGGTTCGGAACTTTGCCGTAGGGATATGCCGAAATGTACCGAGTGTGTGATTAATAATGAAAATTGGCCATAAGGGCAACTTTGAACCTCTGTGATGGCTAGACGGGCCCGGATCCCAGAAAACTATTTAAGTGGGGAATAGCCTGTGTCAATACCTTTAAAATGAGCTTGGTCCGGTTCGAAACTTTGCCGTAGGTATATGCCGAAAAGTACCGAATGTGTGTTTGGTATGAAAATACGTAAATGAGCAACTTTGAACCTCTGTGGTGGCTAGACGGGCCCGGATCCCAGAAAAATATTTAAGTGGGGAATAGCCTGGGTCAATACCTTTAAAATGAGCTAGGTCCGGTTCGGAACTTTGCCGTAGGGATATGCCGAAATGTACCGAGTGTGTGATTAATAATGAAAATTGGCCATAAGGGCAACTTTGAACCTCTGTGATGGCTAGACGGGCCCGGATCCCAGAAAACTATTTAAGTGGGGAATAGCCTGTGTCAATACCTTTAAAATGAGCTTGGTCCGGTTCGAAACTTTGCCGTAGGTATATGCCGAAAAGTACCGAATGTGTGTTTGGTATGAAAATACGTAAATGAGCAACTTTGAACCTCTGTGGTGGCTAGACGGGCCCGGATCCCAGAAAAATATTTAAGTGGGGAATAGCCTGGGTCAATACCTTTAAAATGAGCTAGGTCCGGTTCGGAACTTTGCCGTAGGGATATGCCGAAATGTACCGAGTGTGTGATTAATAATGAAAATTGGCCATAAGGGCAACTTTGAACCTCTGTGATGGCTAGACGGGCCCGGATCCCAGAAAACTATTTAAGTGGGGAATAGCCTGTGTCAATACCTTTAAAATGAGCTTGGTCCGGTTCGAAACTTTGCCGTAGGTATATGCCGAAAAGTACCGAATGTGTGTTTGGTATGAAAATACGTAAATGAGCAACTTTGAACCTCTGTGGTGGCTAGACGGGCCCGGATCCCAGAAAAATATTTAAGTGGGGAATAGCCTGGGTCAATACCTTTAAAATGAGCTAGGTCCGGTTCGGAACTTTGCCGTAGGGATATGCCGAAATGTACCGAGTGTGTGATTAATAATGAAAATTGGCCATAAGGGCAACTTTGAACCTCTGTGATGGCTAGACGGGCCCGGATCCCAGAAAACTATTTAAGTGGGGAATAGCCTGTGTCAATACCTTTAAAATGAGCTTGGTCCGGTTCGAAACTTTGCCGTAGGTATATGCCGAAAAGTACCGAATGTGTGTTTGGTATGAAAATACGTAAATGAGCAACTTTGAACCTCTGTGGTGGCTAGACGGGCCCGGATCCCAGAAAAATATTTAAGTGGGGAATAGCCTGGGTCAATACCTTTAAAATGAGCTAGGTCCGGTTCGGAACTTTGCCGTAGGGATATGCCGAAATGTACCGAGTGTGTGATTAATAATGAAAATTGGCCATAAGGGCAACTTTGAACCTCTGTGATGGCTAGACGGGCCCGGATCCCAGAAAACTATTTAAGTGGGGAATAGCCTGTGTCAATACCTTTAAAATGAGCTTGGTCCGGTTCGAAACTTTGCCGTAGGTATATGCCGAAAAGTACCGAATGTGTGTTTGGTATGAAAATACGTAAATGAGCAACTTTGAACCTCTGTGGTGGCTAGACGGGCCCGGATCCCAGAAAAATATTTAAGTGGGGAATAGCCTGGGTCAATACCTTTAAAATGAGCTAGGTCCGGTTCGGAACTTTGCCGTAGGGATATGCCGAAATGTACCGAGTGTGTGATTAATAATGAAAATTGGCCATAAGGGCAACTTTGAACCTCTGTGATGGCTAGACGGGCCCGGATCCCAGAAAACTATTTAAGTGGGGAATAGCCTGTGTCAATACCTTTAAAATGAGCTTGGTCCGGTTCGAAACTTTGCCGTAGGTATATGCCGAAAAGTACCGAATGTGTGTTTGGTATGAAAATACGTAAATGAGCAACTTTGAACCTCTGTGGTGGCTAGACGGGCCCGGATCCCAGAAAAATATTTAAGTGGGGAATAGCCTGGGTCAATACCTTTAAAATGAGCTAGGTCCGGTTCGGAACTTTGCCGTAGGGATATGCCGAAATGTACCGAGTGTGTGATTAATAATGAAAATTGGCCATAAGGGCAACTTTGAACCTCTGTGATGGCTAGACGGGCCCGGATCCCAGAAAACTATTTAAGTGGGGAATAGCCTGTGTCAATACCTTTAAAATGAGCTTGGTCCGGTTCGAAACTTTGCCGTAGGTATATGCCGAAAAGTACCGAATGTGTGTTTGGTATGAAAATACGTAAATGAGCAACTTTGAACCTCTGTGGTGGCTAGACGGGCCCGGATCCCAGAAAAATATTTAAGTGGGGAATAGCCTGGGTCAATACCTTTAAAATGAGCTAGGTCCGGTTCGGAACTTTGCCGTAGGGATATGCCGAAATGTACCGAGTGTGTGATTAATAATGAAAATTGGCCATAAGGGCAACTTTGAACCTCTGTGATGGCTAGACGGGCCCGGATCCCAGAAAACTATTTAAGTGGGGAATAGCCTGTGTCAATACCTTTAAAATGAGCTTGGTCCGGTTCGAAACTTTGCCGTAGGTATATGCCGAAAAGTACCGAATGTGTGTTTGGTATGAAAATACGTAAATGAGCAACTTTGAACCTCTGTGGTGGCTAGACGGGCCCGGATCCCAGAAAAATATTTAAGTGGGGAATAGCCTGGGTCAATACCTTTAAAATGAGCTAGGTCCGGTTCGGAACTTTGCCGTAGGGATATGCCGAAATGTACCGAGTGTGTGATTAATAATGAAAATTGGCCATAAGGGCAACTTTGAACCTCTGTGATGGCTAGACGGGCCCGGATCCCAGAAAACTATTTAAGTGGGGAATAGCCTGTGTCAATACCTTTAAAATGAGCTTGGTCCGGTTCGAAACTTTGCCGTAGGTATATGCCGAAAAGTACCGAATGTGTGTTTGGTATGAAAATACGTAAATGAGCAACTTTGAACCTCTGTGGTGGCTAGACGGGCCCGGATCCCAGAAAAATATTTAAGTGGGGAATAGCCTGGGTCAATACCTTTAAAATCAGCTAGGTCCGGTTCGGAACTTTGCCGTAGGGATATGCCGAAATGTACCGAGTGTGTGATTAATAATGAAAATTGGCCATAAGGGCAACTTTGAACCTCTGTGATGGCTAGACGGGCCCGGATCCCAGAAAACTATTTAAGTGGGGAATAGCCTGTGTCAATACCTTTAAAATGAGCTTGGTCCGGTTCGAAACTTTGCCGTAGGTATATGCCGAAAAGTACCGAATGTGTGTTTGGTATGAAAATACGTAAATGAGCAACTTTGAACCTCTGTGGTGGCTAGACGGGCCCGGATCCCAGAAAAATATTTAAGTGGGGAATAGCCTGGGTCAATACCTTTAAAATGAGCTAGGTCCGGTTCGGAACTTTGCCGTAGGGATATGCCGAAATGTACCGAGTGTGTGATTAATAATGAAAATTGGCCATAAGGGCAACTTTGAACCTCTGTGATGGCTAGACGGGCCCGGATCCCAGAAAACTATTTAAGTGGGGAATAGCCTGTGTCAATACCTTTAAAATGAGCTTGGTCCGGTTCGAAACTTTGCCGTAGGTATATGCCGAAAAGTACCGAATGTGTGTTTGGTATGAAAATACGTAAATGAGCAACTTTGAACCTCTGTGGTGGCTAGACGGGCCCGGATCCCAGAAAAATATTTAAGTGGGGAATAGCCTGGGTCAATACCTTTAAAATCAGCTAGGTCCGGTTCGGAACTTTGCCGTAGGGATATGCCGAAATGTACCGAGTGTGTGATTAATAATGAAAATTGGCCATAAGGGCAACTTTGAACCTCTGTGATGGCTAGACGGGCCCGGATCCCAGAAAACTATTTAAGTGGGGAATAGCCTGTGTCAATACCTTTAAAATGAGCTTGGTCCGGTTCGAAACTTTGCCGTAGGTATATGCCGAAAAGTACCGAATGTGTGTTTGGTATGAAAATACGTAAATGAGCAACTTTGAACCTCTGTGGTGGCTAGACGGGCCCGGATCCCAGAAAAATATTTAAGTGGGGAATAGCCTGGGTCAATACCTTTAAAATCAGCTAGGTCCGGTTCGGAACTTTGCCGTAGGGATATGCCGAAATGTACCGAGTGTGTGATTAATAATGAAAATTGGCCATAAGGGCAACTTTGAACCTCTGTGATGGCTAGACGGGCCCGGATCCCAGAAAACTATTTAAGTGGGGAATAGCCTGTGTCAATACCTTTAAAATGAGCTTGGTCCGGTTCGAAACTTTGCCGTAGGTATATGCCGAAAAGTACCGAATGTGTGTTTGGTATGAAAATACGTAAATGAGCAACTTTGAACCTCTGTGGTGGCTAGACGGGCCCGGATCCCAGAAAAATATTTAAGTGGGGAATAGCCTGGGTCAATACCTTTAAAATGAGCTAGGTCCGGTTCGGAACTTTGCCGTAGGGATATGCCGAAATGTACCGAGTGTGTGATTAATAATGAAAATTGGCCATAAGGGCAACTTTGAACCTCTGTGATGGCTAGACGGGCCCGGATCCCAGAAAACTATTTAAGTGGGGAATAGCCTGTGTCAATACCTTTAAAATGAGCTTGGTCCGGTTCGAAACTTTGCCGTAGGTATATGCCGAAAAGTACCGAATGTGTGTTTGGTATGAAAATACGTAAATGAGCAACTTTGAACCTCTGTGGTGGCTAGACGGGCCCGGATCCCAGAAAAATATTTAAGTGGGGAATAGCCTGGGTCAATACCTTTAAAATGAGCTAGGTCCGGTTCGGAACTTTGCCGTAGGGATATGCCGAAATGTACCGAGTGTGTGATTAATAATGAAAATTGGCCATAAGGGCAACTTTGAACCTCTGTGATGGCTAGACGAGCCCGGATCCCAGAAAACTATTTAAGTGGGGAATAGCCTGTGTCAATACCTTTAAAATGAGCTTGGTCCGGTTCGAAACTTTGCCGTAGGTATATGCCGAAAAGTACCGAATGTGTGTTTGGTATGAAAATACGTAAATGAGCAACTTTGAACCTCTGTGGTGGCTAGACGGGCCCGGATCCCAGAAAAATATTTAAGTGGGGAATAGCCTGGGTCAATACCTTTAAAATCAGCTAGGTCCGGTTCGGAACTTTGCCGTAGGGATATGCCGAAATGTACCGAGTGTGTGATTAATAATGAAAATTGGCCATAAGGGCAACTTTGAACCTCTGTGATGGCTAGACGGGCCCGGATCCCAGAAAACTATTTAAGTGGGGAATAGCCTGTGTCAATACCTTTAAAATGAGCTTGGTCCGGTTCGAAACTTTGCCGTAGGTATATGCCGAAAAGTACCGAATGTGTGTTTGGTATGAAAATACGTAAATGAGCAACTTTGAACCTCTGTGGTGGCTAGACGGGCCCGGATCCCAGAAAAATATTTAAGTGGGGAATAGCCTGGGTCAATACCTTTAAAATCAGCTAGGTCCGGTTCGGAACTTTGCCGTAGGGATATGCCGAAATGTACCGAGTGTGTGATTAATAATGAAAATTGGCCATAAGGGCAACTTTGAACCTCTGTGATGGCTAGACGGGCCCGGATCCCAGAAAACTATTTAAGTGGGGAATAGCCTGTGTCAATACCTTTAAAATGAGCTTGGTCCGGTTCGAAACTTTGCCGTAGGTATATGCCGAAAAGTACCGAATGTGTGTTTGGTATGAAAATACGTAAATGAGCAACTTTGAACCTCTGTGGTGGCTAGACGGGCCCGGATCCCAGAAAAATATTTAAGTGGGGAATAGCCTGGGTCAATACCTTTAAAATGAGCTAGGTCCGGTTCGGAACTTTGCCGTAGGGATATGCCGAAATGTACCGAGTGTGTGATTAATAATGAAAATTGGCCATAAGGGCAACTTTGAACCTCTGTGATGGCTAGACGGGCCCGGATCCCAGAAAACTATTTAAGTGGGGAATAGCCTGTGTCAATACCTTTAAAATGAGCTTGGTCCGGTTCGAAACTTTGCCGTAGGTATATGCCGAAAAGTACCGAATGTGTGTTTGGTATGAAAATACGTAAATGAGCAACTTTGAACCTCTGTGGTGGCTAGACGGGCCCGGATCCCAGAAAAATATTTAAGTGGGGAATAGCCTGGGTCAATACCTTTAAAATCAGCTAGGTCCGGTTCGGAACTTTGCCGTAGGGATATGCCGAAATGTACCGAGTGTGTGATTAATAATGAAAATTGGCCATAAGGGCAACTTTGAACCTCTGTGATGGCTAGACGGGCCCGGATCCCAGAAAACTATTTAAGTGGGGAATAGCCTGTGTCAATACCTTTAAAATGAGCTTGGTCCGGTTCGAAACTTTGCCGTAGGTATATGCCGAAAAGTACCGAATGTGTGTTTGGTATGAAAATACGTAAATGAGCAACTTTGAACCTCTGTGGTGGCTAGACGGGCCCGGATCCCAGAAAAATATTTAAGTGGGGAATAGCCTGGGTCAATACCTTTAAAATTAGCTAGGTCCGGTTCGGAACTTTGCCGTAGGGATATGCCGAAATGTACCGAGTGTGTGATTAATAATGAAAATTGGCCATAAGGGCAACTTTGAACCTCTGTGATGGCTAGACGGGCCCGGATCCCAGAAAAATATTGAAGTGAGGAATAGCCTGGGTCAATACCTTTAAAATGAGCTAGGTCCGGTTCGAAACTTTGCCGTAGGTATATGCCGAAAAGTACCGAATGTGTGTTTGGTATGAAAATACGTAAATGAGCGACTTTGAACCTCTGTGGTGGCTTGACGGGCCCGGATCCCAGAAAATATTTAAGTGGGGAATAGCCTGGGTCAATACCTTTAAAATGCGCTAGGTCCGGTTCTGAACTTTGCCGTAAAGATGTTCTTTGGAGTTCCGAATTTTTTATTGTTGAAGAATCTCCAAAATTGCGTTGTGTTTTCTATTTACGTTTGATTGTCGTGATAGGTATTGCATTATACAATAGCCAGACTATCTATAGCAATACAGTTACAATTTATCATATCATAATGTTTGTACTTCGTGTTTTCCGACATTCTGGGGGCCGAGAAAACTGCAATATGTAACGAAAAATTATAAGAAAATGTAAATTCACAATTATATATACTGGTCAACAAAAGAAACGATACAAGACTTTTTTTCAAATTAAAGATAAAAAAAAAATTTTTTTCCTTTCGTAACGTTTTTTTTCCGATTTTTTGTTTTTTACAAAATTTACATAACACGACAATTTAAAAAAAAAAAGTTCTAAATAATGATGCCAACCTCTTATTTAAAGGTAAAGACAGTGTTTGCCATCAAGTTGTTTTTAAAAATCATACAGTTTCTTCGTTTATTTGTTAAGCAAAGTTTGTCCCCACGAGAAATCGTTAAAATGTATACATTATCAACTGATTTACCATAGACAGTATGTGTAAAGTGATATTTAAAAAGCGGTAACAATCTTAAAACTTATCCGAAAGGTTCCAAATTTATTGTGTGTTGTTTTCATATACAAAGCATTGATTTGAGACGAAAATAAAAATTTCCTTTTGCATTTTTCGAGATTTAAAAAAACACTTTTTTTCCCAAAAATTTGATAAAACAATATTTCAACCCATTACTTACAACATGAACATTACTTGATTAGCATATTGAATATTTTTAAACAAACCTGAAATTTTATTTAAAACTTAGAAAATTATGTGTCGATTTTTTATTCAACTTTCCGCAAAACTAATTTGCACCCTACGATCGTTTACACTGAATTTCGATGCTTTCCGACAAGTTTTGATTTTCATTATCACATGTGAATACATTGCAAATGAAAGCTTTTTAAAATAGTGCATCTCATTTTTTTTTATATTTAATACTTTTTGATAAATTTTATTTCAAAGTCGTGTATCGTTTCTTTTGTTGACTAGTATAGATAAAAAAAAAAAAAATAATGTCCATTTCAAATTAATTAATCTAATTCCTTAACCTTAACTGATCTAACTGATCAAAAGTTTATCTCATAGTCCATTCATAGATATTTCTTCTGCTACATACGATAGTTTCACTAAGCGGTAATTTTCTTTATGCGTTGATAGTTCCTTTTCTGTATTTATTTGGCTTCTACCAGTTGATGGTGTGTTTGTTTAGACGGTCTAGGTAGCAAGTTAATTCCTTGGAAACTTTCCTCAAATGGGTTCATGTGCGATCTACTTTGTACGAGCCATTGCGATGGGTCTGCTGGTCTTCTTTAGGCAACGGTCGTACCTCAAGGTACTTCATCTGGATGGTCATGTTTCCATAGCAACTTTGCCGTGTACTTTCTTTTTTCGCTGTCAATAGCTGTGTCTGGTCTTCAATGACGTTTACCGGAGCTGTAGATGTTGGCAGATGGTTGGTGTTTCTATTGATTGGTCTTGATATTAAATATCCGATCTTTGACTGTACAGCGGTGGATCCTTTTCCTGTGATAACTCTGTCCTCGATAATTTACCAGTAGTAGTCGGCTCCTATGAGTAAATCAATTTCGAAACGTTCTGTACTTAAGTTTAAGTCCTCTCAAATGGGGCAAGTTCCTTGTAGTCTGTGAAATCTTGTTTTGAATCGGAACGGCAATCTCTGGAACATTGAGTGTGTCGATATGGACTTTTTCTGGTGCAGTTGCTGCTTTCAGGAGAATGTCTTACTCTAGTCTCGTTTGGTGTTTCAACTACTTTAATTGCTGACTGTTGTATTGTAGACTGCGGTGTCATTCCTGGAATTACCTCTTTTCCTTTACATATGCTAGTATGATGCATTCCGTTACATTTTTTGCACCGTTTAGTAGACTGGCATGCGGCCACTTGGTGTGACCCTTGTCAGTTAAAGAATAACTGTTTCTGTTTTACAATTTGATTTCTTATGTTTGCGTCTGTTATTTCAGGGCACTCCGTCAGATAGTGCCCACCTAAACAAAAAAAACATGTATGTGTATTTACATTCTTACGTGTGTCTGTGAATTTGCTGTTGTATGAATGTGATTGCGTATCCATAAAAAAATGCAGTGGCGTACAATATGTCTGAATCCATGACTCCTTCGCCAGCTTCAAGTATTTCAATCTCTTTAGTTATTGATTTTCGTAGCTTTTTCAATATCAAATTATATCTCCCGTGTTCTCTGGCATTAGATTTTCTTATATCAATTGGTAACTTGTCCAAAACTACAGGTACCAAAAGCGAACCATACATTTCAGGTGTTTGACAAAGTGACTTTAATCCTCGCACATATGATTCAAGTTTGTCTCCGTTAGACCTCATGCTAAATGCATCATTTGTCGGTGCGGGTAAGCTCATGAGTAATTTCATGTAAGCATTAAAAAATTTGTGTGGGTTTCATAATCTCTCTCTTAGCAAACAAACGGCTGTCTTATAATTGGCATGCGTAAGCGCAAATCCTGCTATGGTTAGGCGGCGGCGGACCAGTAAAGTTGCGTGATTGATTTCCGGTAGGATTTTCTTCTAATGGAATTCGTTCTCTAGTGTTTAGCGTGTAAACGGCTGATGTGTTAGTATTAATAGCGTTTGATGTAGATATATAGCATTCAGCATTAGCGTTCATTGTTGACTTTTCTTTTAAATTAGAAGTATTGTTGGAGGATTTGATTGTTTGCTTAAGTTTTCGTATTTGCCTTAGTGTACTCTCTAAATTAAACATATACTCATCCGAGTCTGTAATTTATTGTTCAATGTGATCCTCGTGTTGGACTTCTTTCATCTTCTCGTTTAAATAATGAATAATCTTCATTTTCGTGGTTACGGCATACTTTGAATTCCTTGAATTCCTCCATTTTAACGTTTTCAGGATGTTGTGAAATAGTTATAGTGTCTTTATACTCTTTTATTTGTTTACGTTTTACCGCCATTTACGTAACAATAGGCCCACAACGTCGTCACTTGCCGACGTCTCTCTTGTATATCATAGACTAGTAAAGCTTTCGAACATTGAAGACGCTTTTGTGTTTACTTATATCGATACGTCCAAAACATTGGTGCCGTGACCAGGAAATTGAACACTAACAGTAATAATCAATCAACGTCATCGATTATGAACATTTTGACCCCACACAGACTAGAAGAATATGAAATACATAAATTTTGGGAATCCATAGGAACAGAAACAGACAGCGGAGTGAAAGCGAAAACAGACTTACAAGAAATGACCACTTACCAAGAGAATAACATTCATTTAAAAGACAATAGGTACATCGCCCAAGTTCCCATGGAAACAGGAACATCCGGAGTTGCCGAGCAACGAGATGATCGCCAGAAAGAGAGCATACAACGTAATAAACCGACTTGCTAAAGAACCAGAGATGCTTAAGATATACGGTAACATAATCAACGACCAACAAAATCGAGGTTTAATAGAGAAGGTGGAGACCCCGGATGAGACTACTAATCGAATACATTATATTCCGCACCACCAAATGAAAAAAGATTCATCGACTACACCAATACGTATAGTATGTGATTGCAGTTGTCGTCAAGATTCAGAATCACCCAGCTTAAATGATTG
Organism: Mytilus trossulus; assembly: GCF_036588685.1. NCBI lineage: Eukaryota > Metazoa > Mollusca > Bivalvia > Mytilida > Mytilidae > Mytilus > Mytilus trossulus. Next base: position 24,537,983 of record NC_086378.1, read on the forward strand.
CCTTTCTTCTACACCGCCGCAGCTTAATAAGCTAACAGATATACTTACAAGATTCCGCTACGGGAAGTACGCCTTAACAACTGATATTGAGAAAGCATTCCTCCAGATTGGACTACACGAAGAAGACCGCGATTCCACCCGATTTTTCTGGCTTAGAGATCCAAGCAACCCCAAGAGTGAACTTGAGACTTACAGATTCAAGGTATTTTTATTCGGAGCGACATGTTCGCCATTTATTCTTAACGCGTCATTACTGAAACATTTATCAACGGTTACAAGTGCTACAGTTGAGATACTCAAGCGAGATTTGTATGTAGACAACGTACTTACAAGTGTTAATACGGAAGAAGCCGCCTTAAATTTCTTTGAAAAATCTAGAGAACTCATGACAAATGCAGGATTTAATTTGAGAACATGGAAGTCAAAAAGCAATCAACTTAGCAACGAAGCTACAAAGGCAAACGTACTTGATACGGATATCGAGACGAAAATTCTTGGGATGCGTTGGGATGCGAAGTCAGACATACTGACATTTGCGAAATTAAATGAAGATCGTATAGATATTGATGATTCACAAGCGACAAAGAGAGAAATATTGAGTAAATCATCGTCAATTTACGACCCACTCGGAATTCTTGGACCAGTGACCGTAAGAGCTAAGCTACTGGTACAAACATTATGGAAAGAAGGATACGATTGGGACCAGGTGTTGCCTAGCAACATAGTTAAATCATGGTATGAAATTTTAGATGACATCCGAGATGTAACAGTTAATACGAAAATCGCACGACATTATTTCAACGATCAAAATGAGAACGAAAGCAACGAGAAAATCACATTACATGTCTTTGTTGATGCCAGCCAACGCACTTATGGAGCCAGTGCCTACTTGTGTAAAGGAAACACTTCTTTTTTCGTAATTGCAAAAAACCGGATCGCTCCGCTCGCCAAAATGACATTACCAAAGCTAGAATTGATGGCTGCAGTAATAGGAGCTCGAATGGCTAAAAACCTCACAAAAAACCCTTAAGCCACAACGCACAGTACTATGGGGTGACAGTCAGATCGTTCTGCACTGGATTTCGTCTTTAAAATCATTTGGAAGATTTGTTCAGAATCGTGTGCTAGAAATTAAAGAAACGACACAAAATTACGACTGGAAATACGTACCAACAGAATCAAATCCAGCCGACCTTCAAACTCGAGTAATATCATCAATGCAATTCAAAGAATCGACTTTGTGGATGCAAGGACCGTCATGGATATCAGATGAGAACAGTTGGCCTACATGGACCCCACAAGTTTAACAAGAGACTATTTTGTTAACGACAACAGATGACAGCAAAAACATGAAACCGTGTGTATTAAATGGAATTTCGAAAATAATCGACCTATCAAGATTCTCGTCATTGAACAAGTTACTACGAGTTACATGCTACGTGCTTAAATTTGTGAGTATATGTAAAAGTAAGCGACCGTATAACTTGAGGAAATATGCTAGACACGGAAAAGATATTACGAAAGATGAAATTGACCGCGCAACTAGTACATGGATTACAGATATTCAAATGAAAAAATCAGTAATGAAAAGCAGCAACTCGCAAACCCGTCACATGACAAGAATCTACCGTTAGTAAGACAACTGCGCTTGTTCATATATACAGAAGGTGTCATTCGATGCGCCGGGCGCATACACAATTCACAGTTAGACGACTCCGCGAAGATTCCAGTGTTACTACCGAAGAAAAATGAATTTACGGACTTAGTTATATTGAACGCGCACCTGCAGATGTTACATTCTGGTGCTGGACAGACAATTACGCAAATCCGCCAATCGTATTGAATACCTTCCATTAGACAATGCGTTAACCACATCGTACAGAAATGTGTAAAGTGCCGAAAAGTGACCGGAAAAGCATTTCCACAGCAAATTTCGCCTCCGCTACCCAAGGATAGAGTCACCGATATGATACCGTTTACGACAACTGGTGTTGATTTCGCTGGACCGCTATTCGTTAAAGACAATGGACTTGTTACAAAATCGTATATTTGCCTATTCACATGTGCTTGCATTCGTGCCGTACACCTAGAACTTGTTACAGATATTACAATCGAATCATTCAAATTAGCGTTTAGACGATTCGTTAGTAGGAGAGGAATTCCGAGTACTGTGTATTCCGATAATGCACCAACCTTTGGTTCCGCCTCACATGACATTCTGAAGGAAATGAACATTCAAATTAATTGGATATTTATACCAAAAGCAGCACCGTGGTACGGTGGATGGTTGAAGAGACTAGTTGGAATAACGAAAACAACATTGAAAAAAGTGCTCGGAAAATCACAAGTAAATTCTGACGTATTACGATCAATTTTGATAGAAATTGAACGTGTAATCAACGATCGTCCGATTACGTTTGTATCGTCCGACATCCGAGATCCAGAGCCGCTTACGCCGTCACATCTGCTACAGGGAAGAACATTATCACAAACGAACAATTCTGATTCAGAGGACAATAATTTTAATTTAGATTTCACAGAGGCAAACAAACGTTTTAATCATAAAGTAGCTTTGATTGAACACTTTGCAAAACGATGGAGAATGGAATACCTCACTGGATTAAGAGAATTTCATCGCGTCGCGGGAGACAAAAGCGCACATGTGAAAATCGGTTCCGTCGTACAAATCATGGACAATTCACCGAGAATGATGTGGAAACGAGCAGTTATAGAAGATTTGATCACCGGAAAAGATGAAGTCGTAAGAGGAGTCAAAATTCGGACATCAAATGGACTGATTACCACGAGACCAATTGTGAATGTGGTGCCATTGGAAATATGAACTACAATTGTTAAAAGTGTTTTTTCAATACCCCTTTTTATGAACAAAATATGAACAGTAATTGCATTTTGCGGCCCCCAGAATGTTGTGAATTAGTTATTGTTTTTTCATACTCTTTGATTTGTTTAACGTTTTACCGCCATTTACGTAACAATAGGCCCGCAACGTCGTGACTTGCCGACGTCTCTCTTGTATATCATAGACTAGTAAAGCTTACGAACATTGAAGACGCTTTTGTGTTTACTTATATCGATACGTCCAAAACACAGGACTTTCCTTTAGCTCCTCAGATTTGATCCAAAGCTTCGTCGCGTTAAGGTTACAACGTTACTATAGCGTAATGTTTGTATTTCGCGTATTTTCCTACATGATTTTTATGGAGAGTATGTTAAGGCACAACTTTAATCCCCAATAGAGGTCAGAATTGCCATGATCCCAGAAAAATATTAAAGCTCGGAACTTTGCGGTAAGGACATACTAAGAAGTACCGAATATGTGGTTTGTAAGTAAAATACGTTATATATTTCGGAACCACTGTAATGGCCAGATGGCTCAGGATTATATAGAAAAGAGTGGTGAATAGTCTAGGTTAATACCAGTGGTGTAGAATAGAGAGTGCTGCCACACTTTCAAATTTAGTAACTAACAGTGAACGTGAAAGAAGGAAGGTGACAGTGAAAAAGAAAGTGACGTCATTTTAGTAAGTAAAAGTAATGACGTAACATTATATAGGTAAAATAGTGTCATGGTGTAAAAGTTACAGTAGTGTGATTTAAAACTGTTGAATAGGAGTAAGGTGTGTAAGGGTAAGGAAAGTTAGGGTTAGAATTTAAATAGAAGTACGTAGTGGTGTTTTTTTAAATCGAAAAAAAAAATCCAAAATATAGAAATATTTTTAAAAGTATTGAGATTACGATGGCATCTTATAACCAATATCATTTCATTGATCTGAATACCTTTGACACAAAAGAAAAAACAAAAATGAAGGGACCTGCAAACAAGTGAGGTGAACCAAATTATATAGATTACAAGTGTGGATGGAATATTTTGTGATAGTTACCTACTAATCTTGAAGTCAAGAAAGTGGGTTAAAAGTAAGGTGTGGCTTGAAGTGGGTTGTATTACGAAACGAGAAGGGCCGTTTATCAGAAGTACGATTGCCTGCACCCTAATAATCCAGTAAACCGCGTGGTAGTACATGTCCTTGTTTTCCTTTTCACATCTAGTAAACATTAGATTTATAAAAATAAAAGTGGTGGTGAGGGGTGTGAAATTGAAACAAATCATCATAAAAGACATGTGGGTGTAAGGTATTAAATAAACAATGGCATTAAAAAACAAAAACATACCGGGTGCGTCTAGATTGTCATTTAATATACGTACTATACTTAATGAAGTGGTGGTGCTAGGTTTATAAAGACAATACCAACGGGTCATTTACAAATAACGGTAAACCACTTACATCGAATGGCAAAGGGTCTTGGGTTAAAAGGATATAGTATAAATCCAAAAGACGTGTTGGTAAAGCTTATTGAAGACAAAACGCATCAAGTCTTATCCCGTTCATAATTGTTCACTAAAAATGAATTTTATACTAAAAGAAAAGAAACGTTGTATATCTTATAGATCTAGGTAAAAGAAAAACGACTCCAACAAGACATAGCTAAGAAACCTGTTATTAAGGTGAAAGATGATAGAAAGAAGTACGTAATCATTGAACCATTTGTTAATTCATTGTTAAGGCAAGTCGAAGTGCTTTACAAACATTTGATTAGTAAAAACAGACGCACAACAATTAAAGTAGGCATCGAAGGTACAATATTTGCTTCTAGTACGGTTGGTAAAAACAAACTCTGCAACATGTGACAGTGATTTCACTTTTTAGGACAACTCAAGTTAGTATTACTCATGAATCAACCAACTAAGACACTGCACTAACAGTAATGATAGAAAAGGCAAAAGACAGGATAGCAACTTGCATGCGTGATGGAAGTGAGTGAACGTTAGTCATATTGTAGAAGTACACCTTCATATGGATAAATTGTATCCCTGAAGTGTAAGTCTTACCTACGCCTTTCAGTAAAACTAGAAGAACTTTTATTTACGTGAGCTGTGTTCTCAAAATCACATAATGAGGAGATGGATCAGGAAAGTACACACCGAGTGATTCAATACAAAAAATAGGTAAACGAGTTGACCAAAAAAAGGGGAAGGGGCTAGTTATTGTCCTTGAAACATATTGACCAAATATGAAAGGCTAAATACTACCTTGTATACTTTATGTGTTTGGGTGTGGTGTTAAAATAAACAACAACTCTTAAGAGAATTTGCAGGGTATCCGTTAAAAATTCAAAAAACATCAGAAACGATAGAACTCATACAAACATGTTATATTTAACTAAATTGAATGCTACTAAACAACATTACTGTTGGATAAAACTTTATCACATTTGTAAAGTCCCCAATGGTCATCCCACAATGTTATTGTGTTTTTGTCAAAGATGTATGAACCACGGTTGAAGTGATGACTTTTTAGACGAACATTTAGTGTATTGTGATACATTTAAGAGGAATGGAGTGAAAATCGAGATTCCAGAAGAAGATACCTTTACAATATCTTACAACTTAGTACAAACGTAAATTGCGATAACCTTATGTTATTTATGCTGACTTTCTATGTAACTTAAAACAGATAGACACTTGCCAAACTGAGAAATTAAAAGCTTACACAGATGTTTACCAAAACAATACACCTTCTGGTTTTACTTCTGTATCAAGTATGTTCATGGGGAATACAAAGACACAAAAGTGTACTCTAGTGAAGACATTGTTAATAAATTTGTGGCTTGTATGGAAGAGATAATGAAGGAGATTACAGACATGACAGACATATACATGGATTAAAAGACCTGGTGGTGACTGATGAAGATCCCAAATGTTTTACAGCGAGTTAAAATTGTCATACGTGCGATGATAAATTAGGGGAAGCAAAGTACGTGAGCACGGCCACTTGACAGGAAAGTATCGTGTAGCAGCATATAAAACAATATAACTTAAACTGCCAACTATCTACCTTTGTTCCATAACTTAACAGGGTATGACTCCCACTTGATCGTAAATGCGTTTGGGGTTTACCGATGGTGAAGTGAATTGCATTTCCAACACTGATGAAAAGAACATATTTTTTTCTAATAAAGTGTATGGATAAGAAATGCTTTTCATTGATTTGTGTAGGTTTATGTTAACTTCGTTCTATACCTTATATATTTAGCTAAGAATTTAAAGTTGAACAAATTAAAGGTATGAAAGTCGTGATTTGGGTAGCATTATGAATTAATAATAAAAAAGTGTATATCTTCTGATTTCATCAAGGATCATTACAACATGACGAAAACACAACTACTACTGTGAAATTACTTTAATTTGTGGGTATTTTCGTGGATTGAGAAATATTAACATGTTCGTGGGTTTTTAAATTCGTGGATTTTAGTTTTCTAAAATCAAAATTGAAACATTTACTTTAGTATGCGATTCGAAGCGTAGGTTACAAATTGTCTGGATTGAAGGAAATTGCAAAGAAAACATTGACCTGTGTTAATTGTAGTTATCACACTAATTGACCAGAGATCGAGTGATCAACAGATGCAAGACCTTCAAATGTGTTAATTAAGCCATTAACATGTCACCTAAAGAAAACAGCTACATAAACAAATACAAAAAAACTATCTTGATTTGAAAACAAACGCAAGCCGAGCATGACATTATTATTTCCCATGCATACGAGAATTACGAGGACATAAAATGAACACTTTATCATAGCATATTTTTAATACCAGAAATCTAACTTTCATTGATAAAAAAGTATTTTTTCTATGAGAAATAAAAGATCAAAAGTTGTACATCTTAGGTTTTTAAAGATTAAATAGGTATAATCATGCCTGCAGTTGGAGTTCATAGTGCAACTTTTATAGTATTCTCAGATTTGGCGATATTCAATATATTCTCTATATCATATCAGTAGTAAAACCTATAGCTACATAGGGATCTTTCCATGTCTTGATTTGGACCACGGTTGTTTTATTTCGTTGGACACTTAAATTCTTGGATAAAGTCATCCAGGAAAACCACGTAAATTGGTTCCCCATGAATAAAAGTACTTTCTCAGTATCTGCTGACCGACTTTACAATGAACACGTTAGTGTGGCTGACTATTCTCATGTACAATATGTGTTTACTACATTTAACTGTCAAACATTACAAATGGTCAAGACTACCACGACATTGTGCAATTGGAAGATATCTTTACAAACTAAAGTGCCTTTTGTTTAAAATACCAAGGGCTTGACGCATTTCATTATTATACGTCAACAGGGCTAGCTTACGATGTGGAGTTAAAAATAAGCAAAGTAAGATTAGACATGTTAATTCTGCTGGTAATATGCAACACGAAAAGGGGTGTGTGCTAAAATAAGCCATCGCCATGGGTGGCCAACGCCAAATACGTGAGTGGCTACGACCCATCACAACCAACGATTTTCTTGGAATACTTAGGTACTAACAATTTGTATGTGTTGGTCATGTCCGTAACCTACAGGGGTTTTGAATGCGTGGACAACCTTGAAGACATTGACATGTGGAAATATGAGAACGAGGTTGGGAACATAACTGAATGTGATTTGGATTACTCAGGAGACAATACAATAGCCATAACGACTAATCATTTTAAATGAAAACATAAAAATGAACAAGGTTCATAAGTTTGTGCCGCATTTAGATTAAAACAAACGTGTAAAGTATGTTCTTCATCATAGAAATTTGAAACAGTGTTGTTCCCACAGGTTGGTATAAACCAAAGTGAATCGTGTGTCAAAACTATAGCAATCAATATGGCTTAAAATTTTCATTTACCTGAACACTTACATTAGAATCCTAGCCAGCATCGTGTCTGAAAAGAATTCATTTAAACTGATGAACAACTCCATGTTTGGAAATGCCATGAAAAACATACGTTAACGAGTGAATATAATATAAATGATTACTGATAGACAACCGTTGAAACTAACAGCGAAAACCATCTGTGACCGATTCGTGGTGTATAACGAGTCCATGGTAGTAGTAAACATACAGAAAACCAAACTCAAGTTTGACAAGCCTGTGTACTTTGGAGCATGCATCTTAGACATTTTCGAAGATGTTAAATGTACGACATTCATTTGGACTGTGTGCGTAAAAGCAACGGGAACAAAGTTCGACTTCTGTTTACCGACACTGATAGTTAAGCCTATCAAATTCAAACCGACGACTTTCACAAAGACATGTCTCACATTCAAAACAAGTTTGACACACCAACCTGTTGTATGGACAACACGTTTTGGAATTCCGACCAACGTCAACAACAAAAAATGATTTGTATGCATGTGGTGGTCAAATGATGGCTAAGTTTGTAGGGCTTCTTACAAGATGTGATAGTATCAAATGGGTGATGGTCAACACACCAGGAAAGCTAAAGGAATGAAGAAACAAGTCAATTGACAGAAAATAACATTTAACGATTACAAGACGTGTTTGATGATCCAATAAAGATATCATACAAAAATAAACGTCATTCGCAATAACCTTCACAACGTGGTGTCTGGAGAAATTTATACAATATGACAAACGTTACATTGTAAAATATGGATTCAGTGCCTTGGTACATAGTCATTACAAAATTGAACCAAAATTCTATAAGGACGTATGGTAATAGAAGTAACTATGTCTAGAGTCATTAAACCTCTAAAACAACATTATATGAAGAACGACAATATTTCTCGAATATGGATATTATTAAAAGGCGATTGCAACTTAGCGCCCGTTTGGATGCCCGAAAACTTAAAATAATTGATACGTGTACACAACAGTATACTTCCCAACAAGCTCCTTTCAAACGGAGAGTAAAATAAATGATGCGTGTACACAACATTCTACTTTCCAACAAGTCCCTATCAAACGGAAAGTGGGAGAAAACAGTTTAAACTCTTCAGATATTCTATTTTCGAGGTGTATTAATGCAGGTTATCCTTTTTCAAAAAAACTTTAAACCCTTCCATTATGGGATCTGGAACCCATTGGACGTGTTAGTTTAAGACGACAACCAGCAAAGTCATGTTGATTCTTACGGACTTCCACACACCTCTTACGTTATGGTAAATTACTTGAAACTTAAGATCTGCTACATCACCGATGAACTTCAGATAAGAGCACCAGTGGTCTGTTGACACTTGTGTTTGTATATGTCACAATTATTGTCTAATGAACATGATAAAGTTGCTTTTCCATGACAGACAAATTTGGATTTTATGGAAATGGCGAAATAAATATGAGTCAATTGCTTGAAAAATTAAACATGGACGACAATCGCATCACTAACATTAAATCTCCGAATAAAAATACGCCGTCTGGCCACCACAGAGGTTCAAAGTTGCCCACTTACGTATTTTTCATATCAATCACACATTCGGTACTCTTCGGTATATCCCTACGGCAAAGTTCCGAACCGGACCTAGCTCATTTTAAAGGTATTGACCCAAGCTATTCCCCCACTTAAATATTTTTCTGGGATCCGGGCCCGTCTGGCCACCACAGAGGTTCAAAGTTGCCCATTTACGTATTTTTCATATCAATCACACATTCGGTACTCTTCGGTATATCCCTACGGCAAAGTTCCGAACCGGACCTAGCTAATTTTAAAGGTATTGACCCAACCTATTCCCCACTTAAATATTTTTCTGGGATCCGGGCCCGTCTGGCCACCACAGAGGTTCAAAGTTGCCCATTTACGTATTTTTCATATCAATCACACATTCGGTACTCTTCGGTATATCCCTACGGCAAAGTTCCGAACCGGACCTAGCTCATTTTAAAGGTATTGACCCAAGCTATTCCCCACTTAAATATTTTTCTGGGATCCGGGCCCGTCTGGCCACCACAGAGGTTCAAAGTTGCCCATTTACGTATTTTTCATATCAATCACACATTCGGTACTCTTCGGTATATCCCTACGGCAAAGTTCCGAACCGGAACTATCTCATTTTAAAGGTATTGACCCAAGCTATTCCCCACTTAAATATTTTTCTGGGATCCGGGCCCGTCTGGCCACCACAGAGGTTCATAGTTGCCCATTTACGTATTTTTCATATCAATCACACATTCGGTACTCTTCGGTATATCCCTACGGCAAAGTTCCGAACCGGACCTAGCTCATTTTAAAGGTATTGACCCAAGCTATTCCCCACTTAAATATTTTTCTGGGATCCGGGCCCGTCTGGCCACCACAGAGGTTCAAAGTTGCCCATTTACGTATTTTTCATATCAATCACACATTCGGTACTCTTCGGTATATCCCTACGGCAAAGTTCCGAACCGGACCTAGCTCATTTTAAAGGTATTGACCCAAGCTATTCCCCACTTAAATATTTTTCTGGGATCCGGGCCCGTCTGGCCACCACAGAGGTTCAAAGTTGCCCATTTACGTATTTTTCATATCAATCACACATTCGGTACTCTTCGGTATATCCCTACGGCAAAGTTCCGAACCGGACCTAGCTCATTTTAAAGGTATTGACCCAAGCTATTCCCCACTTAAATATTTTTTCTGGGATCCGGGCCCGTCTGGCCACCACAGAGGTTCAAAGTTGCCCATTTACGTATTTTTCATATCAATCACACATTCGGTACTCTTCGGTATATCCCTACGGCAAAGTTCCGAACCGGACCTAGCTCATTTTAAAGGTATTGACCCAAGCTATTCCCCACTTAAATATTTTTCTGGGATCCGGGCCCGTCTGGCCACCACAGAGGTTCAAAGCTGCCCATTTACGTATTTTTCATATCAATCACACATTCGGTACTCTTCGGTATATCCCTACGGCAAAGTTCCGAACCGGACCTAGCTCATTTTAAAGGTATTGACCCAAGCTATTCCCCACTTAAATATTTTTCTGGGATCCGGGCCCGTCTGGCCACCACAGAGGTTCAAAGTTGCCCATTTACGTATTTTTCATATCAATCACACATTCGGTACTCTTCGGTATATCCCTACGGCAAAGTTCCGAACCGGACCTAGCTCATTTTAAAGGTATTGACCCAAGCTATTCCCCACTTAAATATTTTTTCTGGGATCCGGGCCCGTCTGGCCACCACAGAGGTTCAAAGTTGCCCATTTACGTATTTTTCATATCAATCATACATTCGGTACTCTTCGGTATATCCCTACGGCAAAGTTCCGAACCGGACCTAGCTCATTTTAAAGGTATTGACCCAAGCTATTCCCCACTTAAATATTTTTCTGGGATCCGGGCCCGTCTGGCCACCACAGAGGTTCAAAGTTGCCCATTTACGTATTTTTCATATCAATCACACATTCGGTACTCTTCGGTATATCCCTACGGCAAAGTTCCGAACCGGACCTAGCTCATTTTAAAGGTATTGACCCAAGCTATTCCCCACTTAAATATTTTTCTGGGATCCGGGCCCGTCTGGCCACCACAGAGGTTCAAAGTTGCCCATTTACGTATTTTTCATATCAATCACACATTCGGTACTCTTCGGTATATCCCTACGGCAAAGTTCCGAACCGGACCTAGCTCATTTTAAAGGTATTGACCCAAGCTATTCCCCACTTAAATATTTTTCTGGGATCCGGGCCCGTCTGGCCACCACAGAGGTTCAAAGTTGCCCATTTACGTATTTTTCATATCAATCACACATTCGGTACTCTTCGGTATATCCCTACGGCAAAGTTCCGAACTGGACCTAGCTCATTTTAAAGGTATTGACCCAAGCTATTCCCCACTTAAATATTTTTCTGGGATCCGGACCCGTCTGGCCACCACAGAGGTTCAAAGTTGCCCATTTACGTATTTTTCATATCAATCACACATTCGGTACTCTTCGGTATATCCCTACGGCAAAGTTCCGAACCGGACCTAGCTCATTTTAAAGGTATTGACCCAAGCTATTCCCCACTTAAATATTTTTCTGGGATCCGGGCCCGTCTGGCCACCACAGAGGTTCAAAGTTGCCCATTTACGTATTTTTCATATCAATCACACATTCGGTACTCTTCGGTATATCCCTACGGCAAAGTTCCGAACCGGACCTAGCTCATTTTAAAGGTATTGACCCAAGCTATTCCCCACTTAAATATTTTTCTGGGATCCGGGCCCGTCTGGCCACCACAGAGGTTCAAAGTTGCCCATTTACGTATTTTTCATATCAATCACACATTCGGTACTCTTCGGTATATCCCTACGGCAAAGTTCCGAACTGGACCTAGCTCATTTTAAAGGTATTGACCCAAGCTATTCCCCACTTAAATATTTTTCTGGGATCCGGGCCCGTCTGGCCACCACAGAGGTTCAAAGTTGCCCATTTACGTATTTTTCATATCAATCACACATTCGGTACTCTTCGGTATATCCCTACGGCAAAGTTCCGAACCGGAAAAAGCTCATTTTAAAGGTATTGACCCAAGCTATTCCCCACTTAAATATTTTTCTGGGATCCGGGCCCGTCTGGCCACCACAGAGGTTCAAAGTTGCCCATTTACGTATTTTTCATATCAATCACACATTCGGTACTCTTCGGTATATTCCTACGGCAAAGTTCCGAACCGGACCTAGCTCATTTTAAAGGTATTGACCCAAGCTATTCCCCACTTAAATATTTTTCTGGGATCCGGGCCCGTCTGGCCACCACAGAGGTTCAAAGTTGCCCATTTACGTATTTTTCATATCAATCACACATTCGGTACTCTTCGGTATATCCCTACGGCAAAGTTCCGAACCGGACCTAGCTCATTTTAAAGGTATTGACCCAAGCTATTCCCCACTTAAATATTTTTCTGGGATCCGGGCCCGTCTGGCCACCACAGAGGTTCAAAGTTGCCCATTTACGTATTTTTCATATCAATCACACATTCGGTACTCTTCGGTATATCCCTACGGCAAAGTTCCGAACCGGACCTAGCTCATTTTAAAGGTATTGACCCAAGCTATTCCCCACTTAAATATTTTTCTGGGATCCGGGCCCGTCTGGCCACCACAGAGGTTCAATGTTGCCCATTTACGTATTTTTCATATCAATCACACATTCGGTACTCTTCGGTATATCCCTACGGCAAAGTTCCGAACCGGACCTAGCTCATTTTAAAGGTATTGACCCAAGCTATTCCCCACTTAAATATTTTTCTGGGATCCGGGCCCGTCTGGCCACCACAGAGATGCAAAGTTCCCCATTTACGTATTTTCAATCCCCATAACCAAAAATCTTTTTAGTCACGTTTATATGTACACCCAATTTATATACTATAGAGTCTTTAATATCTTTGCATTTGAAATATTGAAACACCAGGGTTCTCACTGTCATCTGAGTGGTCTCCCGTAGGTCTTCACTATATATTTATTCTTTTTTGACTTTCCATAGATATTTCTTTTCATATATCTGAATGTTTTTAGAGTGGCCGGCTTTAGTTTTAGTTTTATATATTATATATTAAATTAAATCTTTGATGAATCTTTGATGTCGTTTTATTGATAAAAATCTATATAACATAAAGACAAATATGCAATTTATATAAGGGTTTATATTCGAGGACAACGAGAATTTACGACAGCTTGAAGGGGTCATAAAACTATTTGCGGCGTTATTTTTCACTCCTGTTAACCATGTAATTTTGAAAATTATACTTTTTAATGATTTTCAACTATATTTTAATATTGAACCGACTGCTAGCAACCGTCTGATATTGAATATCGAATATCGAATAACAAACCGGCAGCTAACTTCACATACATATTTTAAACGTAATGAAATGCTTTTAAATTAAGTACAAGCCGCGAAATTGTCGAATTCCGCTGTTGAATTATTTTTTACTAAGATTTCGCGATTTTTGGAACGTTTGAGTCTTATGCAGTTTTGGGGTTTTTAGACATATTGTCAAAATTGGCTGCTGGAAAAAAGTGGCTGCTATCTTGATTGGCCGATAAAAGTGGCTGCCAGCTTGAGTCTGGTTCATATCATAGGTTGCAGATCTTTGTTTGTTTTTGTTTAATTTATTCACACGTTTTACCGAACCGTGCCAATTTAGAGCTTAACATAGTATATTCTATTGTTCATGACCGCATGTTGTCCTCTATATATGTCTTTATTAATTTCTTTGCTTCATATGTTGTTGGATTGCTGTATCATTGATATATTTCCATATAACCTTACATGTATAGAGTAAAATGTATTATGAAATATAACTGGTCTACGTACCCCAAGTGTATGGCAAGCCGATTTGCTATTTATTCTTACTTCAAGATATATCATAAACTGTATAAGGTATCTTATATAGTTTATAAGATATCTCATATAGTTTATAAGATATCTCATATAGTTTATAAGATATCTTATATAGTTTATAAGATATCTCATATAATTTATCAGATATCTTATATAATTGTCTTTATAAGATATCTCATAAATTATATAACATATCTTATAAACTATATGAGATATCTTATAAACTATATGAGATATCTTATAAATTATATAAGATATCTTATATCAAAATTGTTTATAAGATATCTCATATACTTTATAAGATATCTTATAAACTTTATGAGATATCTTATAAAGTATATAAGATATCTTATATAATATATAAGATATCTTATATAATATATAAGATATCTTATATATTATAGGAGATATCTTATTTAGTTTAAATGATATCTCCTAAAGTTTATAAGATATCTCCTAAAGTTTATAAGATATCTCCTAAAGTTTATAAGATATAATCGTTCCGTTGCAAAATTCTTATATCAAGACCATGATTTTTTTTCTCACTTTTTTCTTTTTTTCTTTTATAGGGACGGACCATTTTACCAAGAAAAAGTCTCAGGATGAAATTAAAATATATCAAATTTTTCATTGTCCTATTTGTGATCTTGTTCTTATTCCAAATAAGCTTGAAAGTTGGAACATTCATGGAAAAAAAAATTGTTTACAACAGAGATACAGAACATAAGCCTCTTTTTGTAATTGGAATTTTAACCTGTGACGAAAATGCTGATCGGAGGGCGGCACAAAGGAAAACATGGATTTCGACAATGATCCAATATGCAGACCAGCTACCTTTCCGTATTGTTTATAAATTTGTTTTTGATTATCCGTCTAATGCATCAATTCTTGAAAATTATATGTATAACGATATTGTGTATCTCAATGTGACTCACCATGGATGGGCTGTTAGTTTCGGTGAGAAACTATACAAATGGTTGCAATATATTCATTCACACTACCCCGATGCTTCGATAGCAGCAAAGATGGACGATGACGTGTTTTTATGCATTCCACAAATAACAACGCGGTTGCATGAACTCTTAACACCAACATTACTATATGGTTGGAGACGAACAACGTCGAATGCACCTGAAATTGATGAAATGTTTGTAGTTCTTGGAATAGATTTAATAAAAAGAATTGTGGACAGGAAATATTGCGGTAAATCAAAATGCGACAGTCATACAGATTTAATTGGTCACAACTTTGCACATATAGCGCTGTATGATTGGCTCTCCATATACAATGACGTTGACACACATGCGGATGACAAAAGAATTGTAATGGTATGGAGACGCAAAGATCGAGAACAAGTTTTTGCCAGATACATTAATAAAGATTCTTGTGTAGATAATGTCCTCCTTCACAAAGCTCTCCCGTTAGAAATGTACAAACTGCACGAGCAAACCAGTCCAGTAAAATTCCCACAAAATATAGATCCAATGAATTATATCCAAACAAAAGACGCACACAAGAAAACAGTCTATGATTTTAATGGTACGCTAGCTGGTGCTGTTACTGGTTCTCTTTTTTTTGGCAATGTGATCAGAAGTATACCAGTAGTTCCCCTGAAAAATTATTGGTCGATAACACCTAACCCGAAAGAGAAAACATGTTACAACTGGGCAGTAGTCACAACAATATTTTCTCCATCAAAAGCTGTACAATATATAGATACACTACATGATTGGTGTCTTCTAGTTGTTGCTGATATCAAAACACCACCAGAACACATATATCTCAAACATTTGTCAAATCGGAACACAAAATATTTAACAATAGTCGAACAAAAACATCGTTACCCAATGTTAGCCGAAGCAATACCATTTAATCATTTTGGTAGAAAGAATATTGGTTATATCTATGCCATTCAGCACAAGGCAAAAATGATATGGGATTTTGATGATGATAACATTGGAATAGTAGATACAATGAAGTTTAATTCCATCAGCACTGCTTCCGATTATGCTGAGGTTTGTACGAAATATGTGACTAAGATTGTTAATCCATATCCATATTTCGGAGTTAACGAGACATACACGTGGCCTAGAGGATTTCCATTGCAGTTAATTAAAGACAACAGAACAATACCAAAAGAATGTAATGCAAAAGAACAAAAAAAAGTTGGAATAATGCAAGCACTTGCAAACGAACAACCGGATGTTGATGCTATTTATAGACTTACAAGGAAAGTTCCCTTTAATTTCAGTAACAACAATAAACGGGCGTTGTTAATTCCAAGACACTCGTATACACCATTCAATGCACAAGCTACATTGTGGTTCTCAGCATCATTTGATTTGATGCCACTTCCGGTAAGTGTAAATGGGCGTGTAAGTGATATTTGGAGAAGCTACATTGCACAGTTTTTCCTACATAAGAAAAATATTTATCTAGGCTTTTTACCTCCGTGTGTTTTCCAGGATCGAAATCCACATAACATACTCAAAGATTTTAATGCGGAGATGGATTTATACGAAAAAAGCAATCAGCTGATTGAGTTTCTAAGCAGTTCTGAGGCTAAGAATTTATATACGATCAGAGAAGTATATGAACAGTTATATGTCAGAAACTATATAGATATTAGTGACTTGCTCTTCATACAAGCTTGGGAAACAACTTTGTCATCTGTCCAAAATAAAAAATTATAATAACCATATGGTGAATTTAATTGATAATGAACATACATGTGTCATATTTTTTATAACGTATATTTTTTTTTTTAAATGTTTCATAAAAAAGGGTCTGATTAGGGTTAACGGAATACAGAATAATGGGCAAAAAATGCAGAACAAAAGGCACAAAAAAAACAAACAAAAAACGAAAAAGAGCATAATGGGGTGCCTAAATATAAAGAATAAAGAATATTGGAAATACAAAATAAAAATTAATGATAATTATCCAGATAAAAAGAATCTTTCAATACGAAACACATAATCATCGTGCATAATCAACACGAAGAACGTTGGAAATAATTAGCATGATAACTTGACGTAGTGTAATAAAAATAACGACGTCTCGAATTTTGATTGTTTTTTTTTGCCAAAATGTTGAGTTTGCGTCGCTTCTACAAGGAAAACGAAGTCGGTGACCATCATCTAATTCGTAAGACAAAGAGGAAGAAAATGTTAATTTAAAAAAATATTTTATGGAGCGGTTCACGTGATTTTTACCGGAAACCGAAAATTGTAGAAGAAAAATACAGATTTCCCCTATATATTCAATGTAATTTAGTACCCTCTCGGACCATTTTAAAAATGTTTTTTTCTCGAAAACGAAGTCGGTGACGTGTACTTTTTTTTACATTTTCTGATGTATATTTTCAATATCTAATCGAGTTCTAAATTTAAAAAAAATCTATGGACTAGTTCATTTACTGATCCTTGACCTAAATCAATTTTTGGTTATCAAAAATTATTTTATTATTCTCGTATATTTATATTCTATCTTTAATTTTAGATAATTCATTTGAGAAATAACAAAAAAAATATTATATGATATTTATATATAAAAATCTAGCATTTTCATTAGGTCCTGTCATTTCCGAGGTTTGTCAGGTCATTGTCAACATGGTCAGGTCACATTTTCGCAAGCTGTAAATATTTTGTCTCTCATTTTTTAATTATATTTATGTTAAACATGCTAAAGTCTTATTATATTTCAAATTTGAGATGAAACATTTTTTAAATAAAAAAGTTATTAGTATTTTTTTCGATCCTGTCATTATCGATGTTGGTCCTGTCATTGTCGGTGTAGGTCAGGTCACGTTTTCGCAAGCTTTTGGAGAAAAATATTTATTTTCTTTTAAAATTCATGTATTAAATGTTGAAATCTAATTAAATCAAATTTAAAACAAAATCTTCGAGAAATGAAAAAGTTATTAGCATTATCATTTGGTCCTGTCATTCTCGATATTTGTCCTGTCATTGTCATCGGTGGTCAGGTCACGTTTTCGCAAGTTTCTGATATAATTTTATATAATTTTTTTTAATTTTATGTATCAAATGGTGACATCTTATTATATTTCAAATTTGAGATCAATCCTATGAATAACAAAAAGGTTATTAGCATTT
Organism: Mytilus trossulus; assembly: GCF_036588685.1. Lineage (NCBI taxonomy): Eukaryota > Metazoa > Mollusca > Bivalvia > Mytilida > Mytilidae > Mytilus > Mytilus trossulus. The sequence continues at coordinate 24,556,265 of NC_086378.1, forward strand.
TTCATTTGGTCCTGTCATTCGGTACTGTTATTCGGTCCAGTCATTAGTGTAACCCCCGTAATCCCATATATTTTATATTTCCTAGAAAATTGAAGAAAAAAAACACTAAATTGATATAAAGATAGCATAAAAAACATCATTGTAGTGTATGTTCTAAAAAGTATTTTTTGTAGGAACAAGTTGAAACTGAGTTTCTGAAGTTCAAATGAAGTATGCTATAGTGATATATCAACATTGTATTTATAAACTAAGCATCTGTCTCATCATCCATCTTATGCATTTGTCACAACTCGGTCGATTCCGTACCTTCATCTAACCTCATATCACATACCGTATTACAACCGAGGGATAGACGGAGAGAAGCGGATTCATCCGAGAATTGCCGAGTCCGTCTCATGCTTCAAATTAAACCGATAATTTATTGTTCAGCCGGTAAAACAAAATTAGGTCGTTCACAGTTTAGATATAATTTATTGTTCAGCCTGTAATTTGTTTTATAGGTCGTCCACAGTTTAGATATAATTTATTGTTCAGCCTGTAATTTTGTTTTTAGGTCGTCCACAGTTTAGATATAATTTATTCAGCCGGTAAAACATATAGTTTGAAATTGTGATGTTTCCTTTTAATTCGAAACTTAGTAAGTAATTGCTTTTTGGTAATTTCACTTATAGTTTATAAAACAAATACGTTTTAACTATTGTCCATGTCACGCTTTTTACATTTAGTTTCGTGGATGACTATGATATCCTCATAATATCGCTAGGTAAGTTTTGTATATACATTACTGCGTATAGCCCCACATCTCCTATTGTTCAGCATAGACTGGTTCAAAATAAATGCAGCAGATGTATAGTTGCTAGAAAAATAAAGTAAAACAAAAATTACTTTTTGACTAGCTGCTACGTTTTGCAAATTTTAAAGTCTTTTAGTCTTTTTAAAACTATTTTACTAGTGAGGCCAATCACGATATCTCCGACCAAGTTCATCATGAATATGCGGAGAAAATATTCTGTGTGAAACAGAAGCAACGCTTTCTTTCTTTTTTTTCATTTAATTTAACCGAAAGCTAATTTAAAAGAACAGTGACTGTTTAAATAATTTCGCAGGAAACTCACGAATTTCTGTAATGTACACTTTGCCGATAATAACCCCTTTAATCGGTTTTATGGTGTTTTTTTATATCTTCTTAGCTACTTGGTAAATTGTGTAACGTCGTTTAACACAAGTGCCTTCAAACAAACTATCAATATTGAGGTGAAACACATATACATTAATTGGGTTCTAAACCATGAAAAACTTGATCAAAACCATGACAAAATTCTAGACGCGTTACCGAACCATGTTAATCGCCTAACTAAACCATATCAATTTCGATAGTTTGCTAATTCTTCGTTAATTTCTTGAAAACAAAAATTTTAAAGTAGATCGTTTGTGTCACTTACAATATAGATTCAAACATCGTATTTGCTTTATATTTGCTCGCTCGAATAGAACTGAAAAAATTTGTTCAGGGAAGTAATTTAAGTTAACTATGTCCAACTTTCTAAACTTTGCCTATATCACTGTACTAAACGCTCCTCGACATGACGAGGTTACTATCCGTGAACTTGAATGTATGAAGTTGACTCTATGGAACGATGTCATAAGGTTGATGAAAGATTTTCATTTGTAGAAGAACACTTTTTTTTAGGCAGACGAACAGAAATACGTCTCCCTTTAAGATTTGATTGTAATGACTAGAAGTTATGTGACGTTCAAGTGAAGCAATAGGGACATATATATCGACAATTGTTTTAGATGAAAAAATAATTGTTATACTAGTAATATAGAAAGCGTTTCCATAAAGACGTAAAGTCTTTCTATAAAATGAATTGCTTGTGGCTGATCCTTTCATCGTGTTTTTTTAACTGTAAAATAGGATTAAACTTATTTGATCGTGAATTAATGTGAAAAAGAATGTTGAATATTGTTATGTGATGACATGGTAAAAAATTTCAATTTTTAAAAAAAAAATGTACTTTTCATCAAATATATTCAGGATTTAAAGACAACTATCCTAAGTCAGGAGCCTCTGGCCATTGTTAGTCTTGTATGATTTTTAATTTTAGTTTCTTGAGTATATAATTCGGAGTTAAGTATGTCGTTCGTTATCACTGAATTAGTATACATGTTTGTTTTGGGAGCAGCTGAAGTACGCCTCCGGTGCGTTAGTTTCGCAGCATTGAAGACCAATTGGTGACCTTCGGCTGTTGTCTGCTCTGTTTGGTTGGGTTCATTGTCTCTTTGTCATATTCTCATTTCCATTCTCAATTTTATTCGTTAAAAAGTATGGTAACAACGAAATCTTTTAAAACCAACTTTCTATGCTTAGACCAGTAAGGGTTCACTCGATTTAACACAATTGTCAGATAACAAGAGAGCACTTTTTCTTTGTACGTCAAAAATAGGGGGTATGTTATTTTTAGTTAGATTTGAATTCGCTCAAAGATTAATAAATTTATCTTAAGTTTTTCGACGCGCTATCAATATTTTTTCTTCAAAATTTAGCACTATAACTATAGTTAGTAAGAAAAACATAACCCTCCCCTTTTGAAGTTAAATGGTTTCCTTAAGTAGTAAGGAAATTTGATGCTAGATGGAGATGTCGCAACCTACACTTACACTGTGGCTGTTTTAATAATTATCACTAAATTTGGAAGTCTTTCTAGATCCTTTTCTCAGCACGAGCTTAAAGTTTACATGCAATTTGATATATTCACCTAGTGGTTCACTTTGCGTTAAACTGAATATGAAGGTGCTAACACAAAATTAATCTTTGTTAAATCATACCAATATTTGCCAATCGTTCCGTTGCAAAATTCTGATATCAAGATCATGATTTTCTTTATAGGGACGGACCATTTTACCAAGAAAAGGTCTTAGGATGAAATTAAAATATACCAAATTTGTCATCGTCCTATTTGCGATATTGTTTTTATTCTACATAAGCTTGAAAGTAGGAACATTCATGGGGAAAACAAAATTTTACAACAGAGATACAGAACATAAGCCTCTTTTTGTAATTGGAATTTTAACCTGTGACGAAAATGCTGACCGGAGGGCGGCACAAAGGAAGACATGGATTTCGACAATGATCCAATATGCAGACCAGCTACCTTTCCGTATTGTTTATAAATTTGTTTTTGATTATCCGTCTAATGCATCAATTCATGAAAATTATATATATAACGATATTGTGTATCTCAATGTAACTCACCATGGATGGGCTGTTCAATTCGGTGAGAAACTATACAAATGGTTGCAATATATTCATACAAACTATCCCGATGCTTCGATAGCAGCAAAGATGGATGATGACGCGTTTTTATGCATTCCACAAATAATAACGCGGTTGCAGGAACTCTTATCACCAACATTATTATATGGTTTGAGACGAGCAAAGTCGAATGCACCAGAAATTGATGAAATGTTTGTAGTTCTTGGAATGGAGTTAATAAAAAGAATTATGGAAAGGAAATATTGCGGTAAATCAAAATGCGACAGTCATACAGATTTAATTGGTTCCAACTATGCACACATAGCGCTGTATGATTGGCTCTCCATATACAATGACGTTGACACACATGCGGATGACAAAAGAATTGTAATGGTATGGAGAATCAAAGATCGAGAAAAAGTTTTTGCAAGATACATTAATAAAGATTCTTGTGTAGATAATGTCATCCTTCACAAAGCTCTCCCGTTAGAAATGTACAAACTGCACGAGCAAACCAGTCCAGTAAAATTCCCACAAAATATAGATCAAACGAATTATATCCAAACAAAAGACGCACACAAGAAAACAGTCTATGATTTTAATGGTACGCTAGCTGGTGCTGTTACTGGTTCCCTATTTTTTGGCAATGTGATCAGAAGTATACCAGTAGTTCCCCTGAAAAATTATTGGTCGATAACACCTAACCCGAAAGAGAAAACATGTTACAACTGGGCAGTAGTCACAACAATATTTTCTCCATCAAAAGCTGTACAATATATAAATAAACTACATGATTGGTGTCTTCTAGTTGTTGCTGATATCAAAACACCACCAGAACACATATATCTCAAACATTTGTCAAATCGGAACACAAAATATTTAACAATAGTCGAACAAAAACATCGTTACCCAATGTTAGCCGAAGCAATACCATTTAATCATTTTGGTAGAAAGAATATTGGTTATATCTATGCCATTCAGCACAAGGCAAAAATGATATGGGATTTTGATGATGATAACATTGGAATAGTAGATACAATGAAGTTTAATTCCATCAGCACTGCTTCCGATTATGCTGAGGTTTGTACGAAATATGTGACTAAGATTGTTAATCCATATCCATATTTCGGAGTTAACGAGACATACACGTGGCCTAGAGGATTTCCATTGCAGTTAATTAAAGACAACAGAACAATACCAAAAGAATGTAATGCAAAAGAACAAAAACAAGTTGGAATAATGCAAGCACTTGCAAACGAACAACCGGATGTTGATGCTATTTATAGACTTACAAGGAAAGTTCCCTTCAATTTCAGTAACAACAATAAACGGGCGTTGTTAATTCCAAGACACTCGTATACACCATTCAATGCACAAGCTACATTGTGGTTCTCATCATCATTTGATTTGATGCCACTTCCGGTAAGTGTAAATGGGCGTGAAGTGATATTTGGAGAAGCTACATTGCGCAGTTTTTCCTACATAAGAAAAATATTTATCTAGCTTTTTTACCTCCTTGTGTTTTCCAGGAACGAAATCCACATAACATACTCAAAGATTTTAATGCCGAGATGGATTTATATGAGAAAAGCAATCAGCTGATTGAGTTTCTAAGCAGTTCAGATGCTAGCAATTTAAATTCGATTAAGGAAGTGTATGAACAGTTATATGCCAGAAACTATATAGATATAAGTGACTTGATCTTTATACAAGCTTGGGAAAAGACTTTGTCAACCATTAGAAAAATGAAATTTATAGATACCAAACGGTGAATGTGAAAAGCAAAACAATGTCTGTAAAAAAAATCATGGATAGATTTTCACAACTTTTTTTCTAATAAAACGGAGATTATAAAACAATTTGTACAATGAAGTCATTACGGGATTTTATTTTTTTCTATAACACCAAACTTATGTTATTAATGATTGTCTGTAATATCCTTTTTATTGAAAAGTATAAAAAAAAGTATCAGCATATTTTAGTTAAATCATTGAGGCAAATATGAATTCAGATGACACATGATAAAACAACACATTTGTTTGTTAGCTACCAAACTTCTTTACATAATATTTTCAATCATTAATATAATATGTGCATGCTTCATGCTTGTGTACTATAGATGAAAATTATTTGATACATTTTTCTGATACATAAATACGTCAAGCTTTCACTTTCGGAGCTCTAGAGATCACCGCATGTTTGTGGTAGGGTTTGTGTTGCTCAGTCTTTATTTATTATGTTGTGTCTTTGCCTTTGTTGTTAGCCATGGCGTTGTCTGTTTATTTTCAACATATGAGTTTGAATGACCCTCTAGTATCTTTCGCGTGTCTTTTTCAAGGATTTCAGAAACACTTGCACAATTTCTCGTGATTCCTCAAAGAAGAAATTGTCATGTACAGAAAATCATAATGAAATATTACTCCAATAATTAAATGAAGATAAAAAAACAAGACTTACAAAATGCTTATCTTGTAGTTACCGTGACAATCAACTACGAATTCAAAAGGTGTAGGATCAGAGTATAATACACATTGCATTTACACAGTACTAGCTGGAAATGTTTGCTAGACTGAAGTTAAAAGGGAGAAATCAAATATACATTGTTTAACACTATCAGTTATATTTGTTCGTTCAACATATCCGTTGTAAAACATGTCATTGAAACATTCTGTAGTATGATATGCTTTTATTAATATAATGATATCAGAAATCCATAAAATATAAATCGTAAATTTTTTATTTAAAAGTTGCACGGCTGATCACTTTACTTTCTTCGTTATTAGTTGGTTTATAGCTACGCAAAATGGTCAGCGATGTGCTTTAAATCGTGTTATTAGATGATAAACGAACAAGACATAAAATGAGATTAATTCTACTCCCGGAATGCAATTAGACTTAAACTAGGTAACAGTAGTCAGGAAGTTCGAATAAATAAAAGTAATTATTCCCAATGTTCTTTTTTTTTTGTAGACGAAACGCGCGTCTGGCGCATATACAAAATTAAGTTCTGGTATCTATAATGAGTGTCTTTGTAAGTGTTCATATATGCAGATAGAACTAGATGAATATGTTTTTTTATGGTATTATGAACATAAGATAAGTAGAAATCGGTGGTTGAATGGAAAGATTATTTAATTGTTTAAACATTCAAATTCATGAATATAATTTGAAAATAATGAGTGATTTGTTATTAAAAAACAACTTTGAGTAATTATCTCTGTTCAGAGTGTTGTAATGAAGTTTCCCTAACAGCTTTTCTATAATTATTTACTTTCAAACAGATCGGGTTTAACTATTATTGAACGAATGTTTTGCGCATTTATCTCTTCAAAATTCAGTTTCGGTAAAGGTTCTATATTTTAGTTAACTCGAATTAACATTAACATCAAAGTTTGATAATACAGCTCATATTTGTCCGTATTTATTCCATACACCCGATCATTCATTCTTATTATCGAACCAATAAATCTTTTACTTTCCTTGTTTGCTTAGGTTTAAATTCGACTATCTAAAAATTATTATAAAATAGATAACTCTTCAAACAGATTTTGTTTAGATTTCAAATTTTCAATTCAGTATTTGTGTTGCATAATAAAAATACATTTGTTGTGTTCGTTCAGAAAAATCTAGAATATGAGATTGCATATCGTGTTTTTTTTTTACCAAACGATGAATTTGGTCCATTGATTTCATTAAAATTGTTTTTTAATAGTTCCAAATACATAACACAAACGACATGAATAAACAACATTATGATGGCCCTTTAGACAAGTTACCTAAAGCTCTGAAGTATCTAAACTTGTTCATTTTTACATCGCGATGACCGTGAGGGCATTACGATGTATTGTTACCAGAGAGATTTCTACTTACGTAACTTTCGTTTTTGACTGGTAACCGATCTATATATACGCAGACATTATCGAGTGCAAAATAATAATCCTTATTGCTTGTTATAAATTCATTTCTTCAATGAATATCATGAAAATATTTTTTATAACAAAGTAATGTTAAGGAAATATTTCAGTTAGAAGTATGTATAAAGGTAAAAAATAAAAAAATCATTAATATTTATGCACACGTAAAAAAAATATGTTAACGCAAGCGGAAGAATATCTCAAGAACGTTTTGCGGGAAAATATGTATGCCATCTCAAATTCAATCGATTTGAAAAATCAAATTATTGCAGAAGATTGTCCGCCATGCACTTGCCCTGCTTTATAGAATATATATTGATTTTCATCATTATAACATAATAGTAAGTACGGGTAGGTTGAGTTCTTGTCATTTATTTGCACGAATTTGTATCATAAAAAAATATATCTCTGTTAATCTCACTTTCAGGTATTGCGAATTGATTTTTTTCTGAGACAAATACTTTTGACCATTGTTTTTTTCGATGTTTAGATTCTAGTTCTTTGATAAATCCTTCTTATAAAATATATAGATAAAAAGCTATCACAATAGAATTCATGGTCAGATTGATGGTAATCAACATTCATTTCATCATATAAACTTGGAACCCCTTAATTTGTTGAACCCCTTCGCAAGAAATTTCAAATTTCTGATACAAACTACACTGTCCATCCCCTCTGGAAATAATGAACACTTTACAACTGACAAGCTTGGAACAATACCAGGCGCACTGCATTTTGCTTCTTGATGTCACCACTTGAGTGGCCGGTGCAGTGAGTATCATGTTGTTTGCCACAAGCATAAACCGTGTTAGTTTTTGTTCATGTTGTTTAAAAGGTAAAAGCCCTGGAAAACAATCACGTCGAAATTACAAGTTTAAGATATGAAATCCTGGTTATCTTAGTTATAGATGTTGTGTTATGTCATAGATAATGCACAATTCAATATTTTGTATTGTTGGTTCAAAGCCTTAAACTTGAAAGCATTTAAAACAACATAGTAACACCGTTTTTTTTTATATAGATGAGTGACTCGGCAGAGAAAAATATATTTGTCTTCATTAATGCGAATCTAACGTATAAAATTATAGGCCTGGTACCTTTTGGAATTTGATGCAACTGTCAACAAGTGAGAAGTTAAGCGCTATAAAACCAGGTTCAAATCACCATTTTCTACATTTGAAAATGCCTGTACCAAGTCAGGAATATAACGGTTGTCGTTCATTCGTCTAATGTGTTTTATCATTTGATTTTGCCATTCAATTAAGCACTTTCCGTTTTGAATTTTCCTCGGAGTTCAGTATTTTTGTGATTTTTCTTTTTGATAACTATTAACGGTTACATAAATAGAAATACAGTAATTGAATAGTCAAGATGAATAAGAATGTCAATGTGCTCACAATTTGATATCATTTTACTCATTAAAACTAAAGCATTATATTAGGTCCGAGACCACCATTGTCGTCCCTTGATTTTCGTTGCTTGATGATACGAATATAGTCCCTAGTGTTGACAGTGGGTTACTTGCCATTAATTTTTATACCCCTTCCAAATTTATTTCTCCTTGTTAAATGCCTCAAATGGCAAGTAGGGGGGCGACATTACACTGTAAAAAAATTTGGGTCCAGAATTTTATGGGAAAGTAGTAAATTGGTTTAGCTGAAAAAGGTTGAAAATAAGCACTTCGGAAGCTGTCAAAAGATTCAAGACGCCCTAAACATAAAATTGTCCATGTTTTGAGTTAGAGGGGATGAAGTTTTCTATAATTTTGATATAATTTGTCCCAAAAGTAGTTCAACATACTGTAAAAGTTTCTTTGAGAAAGCGCAGGTGGGTTTTTTTTTTTTATTTTCATTTATGTTCTAAAAGAAATGCACTTCGAAATAATTGTGTTCTCGGACCAATATAAAAACCGCGGGTGTCATTGGGCTTATCGAAATTATTGATCGTGAAAAATTACCTAACGGTGGTCAAGTATTACGATTGGGTCGTGAAAGCTCTGGTACTGTATCGTTAATTCAATCTTTTCCAGAAGACATGCATTGTCTATTACTAATCTATTTTCATTGATTACAACGAACATATTTACAACAAAATAAAACTGTCTGTCAAAATAGTTAAAGATTATGATCAGTATGTGAGAAAATCCAGGTTTAAAATTACATCGTCTTTACAAAACCACAAAAGGCAGATTGCTCCTCGATATTACAATGACATAAAAAATTTAAACAAACTAATTTTTTTTATAATTTGAATGACTAAAATTGAGAATTGAAATGGGAAATTTGTCAAAGGGACAACAACCAAACCATAGACAACAAACCAACCTTCTCTAAAAAGGTAACTTCATTTGAATGAATCGATAGGTTTTCAAAGTTATTTTGTGTAAGCATTATCAGAAACTCTTTAAAAAAAGAAATTTTTACACAAAATTGATATTTCGAATCGTGAAAGATCATGTAGCACTTTTGGCATAACTTTTGGATTTGCAAGATACTGTAACCATCAGAACCACTATATTTGGTGTATGGGATGTTTGTGCCTGTGTGTATGGCATGATTCATATGATCTTAACCATATTTTGTTGATCATTGATAATCTTATACGTATTTGACACTAGTAGTAAAACCATTTCTATAACAGATGTTCAAAATATAATAGCAGACGACACATTTCCGCATTTGCACTCTTGTATTCTTTAATCTGTAATATATAGTTATCTCATTGGCAATCATTTCACATCTGCTACGTTGTAGATAAGGATACATAGAATCATAGTAAGTACTTGAACACGTTATCGTTCAATCTCAAACTGGTTCCGAAAGCTGTAGATATGTCTACCTGAATTGTACTACACAGATTCGCAATAAACGTTGAATGGACATTTTCCCACTAAGTTTGGTACATGACCTAAATGGCCTAAAGCTATGGTGAAAACACTTATACAAATTAATTGATTAGAGATATGTTATATTTGTACCTTTTTAGTTTGTTTCGGCGCAGCCACGAAAAAACAATATTGCCATAACTGAAAGTAACAACCATTACAAACAAAAATACATATACATGCATATATCTCCAAGGCGGATGCTTTACAGATCAACTATACCTTTTTTTTGACAATTTACGCTCTTGTAGGTCCTTGTATTTTCAAAATCAACTTTTCTAGACACTTTTTTTTAGTTTTTTTTTTAAATTTCTGGGCAATTGGTTGAATTCAGAATAAAAACTTGAAAACTTGTATTTTCGTTCTAATCAAAATCTTTACACGCTTCCGTAAGTTGCAAGTATATTAATTGGTAATAGAAATATTGTTAACTTAGTACTAAGTCTGGTCATGCATTGTCTTTCGGGATCCAAATAATGCAGTGTTTTAAAGTCATTACACAGTCGGAAACCAGGTTGAAATAGATCAAAAGAATCGAAGCTTTTTGTTACAGAAGGCGATAAATGTTTAATGTATTATTGTTAACTATAGTGACAAAAATTTTAAAAGTTAACAGAAACAAACAAAATTGCAATTTTCTTCTCAATTACGAGGTGTTTTATTTTAAAAACACCATTTGCATAAGTTTTCAATTTATCTAGTACATAGTTAAGCAGAAAAATTAGATATCAAGTCGACGACATGGGTATCTTTCAAGTTGGATGAAGAAAATGCATAACCTCTGATTTTTTTGAAAAAATACCACGGACGGAAAACATATCAATCTATTAGTTCAGTAATTTTCGTGTCTGCCCTTCCATTATGTGACTGAAGAAAAAATTCCAAAAATAGGTAACAATTGTATCGAAAAGAGAAAATCGAGTGCACCTTTTTATGTTAGGGCGTGTTTGGGTTGAGTATATTGTCTTAATATCGTACAAAGTAAGAATATTTCATACATCGTCTCGCTTCAGATTCTATCATTTTTATATATTTAAGCTACATGTTGACTTTATAACACCAAAAAATCACAGTACTAAAAGATGAAATATATGGGTCAAGTGAAATACCTATCTAATGAGTCACGAACACAGAGAAGGTGTGTTCAAATAACTATTTTTTTACTGAAAGTACTTGACGACTCGGAAAATTCAAATTTTTTGTGTGTGATAACTAGGGTCTATAGTCTTCATACACTAAAAAAATCTAGTCTGCCCTGCCACGAAATATTTAATTAGATTTTTTTTTAAATATTTATGAATTTTCGAAAATTCCACCTGACAACCGACCAGACAATAGTTTTAAGTTGAATCAATTCAGACAAGATTATTAACTGATGCTCATTAGCTAGTTGAAACATTTGTCTTTTAAAATACAATTGACACATAAGGAGCTTAATGGTGCAATGTGGATAAATTTATCTGTTTCCAAGAGCAAAATTGGTATCGCGTCATCCCTACAATGGCTTCCATTTCTACGATTGTGAAAATGAACTGGCGTAATGGGGAGATAATTTTGACGAAGTAGACTCCTGACTGTACAGATTTCTGCCAAAATAGAAAGGTATATAAGAATATCCAAATAAATGAACTCTGGTTTGGATAAGTCAATGGAATCAATGGACGTTTTGAATATTTATTCTTATAAAGTGACTATTTTGGGATCGAATTTAATGAGGATCATATTTAAGTTTGTGTAAAAAAAAGTGGGTATTAGCTGCAGATCAATAGGGCTTCGTTTAAATGGACATGTCTTTAAAAATTAATACAGTAGAAAATAGAAAATTGTAGGTTGGGGGAGTAAAAGATTGGAAAGAGAAGCTTTTTCTATATATTTAACATTCTAAATAAAAGTACAAACATCTTTCTCAAAGCATATCATTGAGGGAAAGAAAAGCATTTTATATATACTTAAGGTGTTATGGCAGTCTAAAATAAAAATGATAGAATTTGTTCATACTTAACCAAAACATAGTATCTATTGATATATGTTGAAATATATAATAAAAATGATAGGTCACCGCGCATTTTCTCAAGCTACAGGACGCGACAAAATGACACATTTTGCATGGATTATATAGGAAAAAACACCATTTTGTGGTTAGAAACTAAACAAAATGATAGAATTGTTAAATACTTAAGGAAAAGATAGCTTTCAGACAATGCTTTGAGAATTTCAAAAGAAAAGATAGGGTCACCGTGAGTTTTTCCCGGCTTAAATACAAAATAGGAAAATTCCATGAAGAATCCTTCAGAAAATGCACTATTTTAGAATTACCTCCCCTTGAAATGGCAATTTTTTAAAAAACCAAACAAACAAAAATAATCATTTTTTTCAAAAATATTAATATTTTTAAGTTGTATTCTTACAAATTGGTTCTTTTAAATGAAAGTTCATATTAAATATCTGCACTCCTGCATCAATTTTTGCTTACTTGATAGAAAGTATGGACCTTTGGTTCACTTTTTGTACAATCCAAGATGGAGGAAGACATCCATACCCAATATGGCAAAAGCTTGATCTTCCCTGATTAAATAAAATTGTAAATAAATTTAACAGAAACGATTCCAAAAAAATGTACCATTAAATCGCAATTCTTCAAATAATGTAGCAATTAAGAAAGAAGCCTAAATATAAAAAAGGTCAGTTAATATCTAAACCTGCCAATCTTTCTTTACCCTACAAAAAGCTTTCTCACAAGCCGTGGATTTAGTAATATCGTCCGCATATTTCTAAAACGTTCACGTAAATTGATGGTGTCCTGTATTAAAACAGTTATTGGCCAACCAAATCGTTATACATTTATCCCGATCTCCTACTTCGTTCGTGTTAATTAAGGTCACTCGAACTTCTACGTCGTTCGGGTTAGTTAGGGTCACCCGAGCTGTTCAGATTAAATCATATATTCCGACTTCCTGGTTAAATAACTATAATATAACTAGATCCAATGGCATCTAATAATTAAAGCCCTATCCATCATCAATAAAAGAAACCCGAGATAGTCATGCAAATCTATTTTTTCTACATCAATAACAAATATAAATTATTATATAATTGAAGAATGATTTGAACGTCTTCGTAGCATCAGATCTTTTACGATTCTTTTCACGGTCTTTCACGATCGGAAATATCAATTTTGTGTAAATATTTCTTTTTTTAACGGAGTTTCATACTATGCTTTCACAAAATATCTTTGAGAACTATATTAATGTACTCAGTTTAAATTCCCTTTTTTTTTAAAGTTGTTTAGTCATTCGAAAAATGAAAAAAAAATCATCTATACTATTAAACGAGAAGACCTCATTTTGTGTGTCGTTTCTCTTCCTTCCACAGTAAATCAATCATCATGCCTGTGTGTCCTATAGGTAACATGCATAGTCGCATTTGTCATCCATTCTTATGAGTATTCAGATTGAGTTATTTTGGGAGAAAAACGACAAAAAAGGAGTCCGGATATGATTCCCTCATCGGACTGACTTTAAGTCATAGATTAGACTTCCGGTTTAAAACATGCACAAATACAACCAATCGTATGATAGATAACAAAAATGAAAAATAAATAAGCCATTCAGAGCGTTCTACATGTCATGGTGTTTAGATCGCAAAATCACAACTATTATACCTCCATAGAGAGGACAATTATTTTTCGCGTTTATCTACATGTAAATTTCGATAATACTTTTATAATATATAGAGACTCCCTGTATTCTCTCTACTGTTTTCTTTGAATGTTTACTATTTAAGGGGTATACCACTTGCATATATATATAAATAAGTAAAAACATGCTCAACTTCATCTAAAACTACCTCGACCGAAAACTTTAACCTGAAGCGGGACGACCGAACGAACGGATGCACAGATTAAAAAACATAATGCTCATAAATGGGGCATAAAATGTTTTTTGTTGAAAGGGAAAATAGTTATTTGGCAATAATGAAAGTAAGGTATACATTAGAGGCAGTGAGGACCTTTTTCGAAGCGGATCGGGATCGGATGTTTAAAGCTCGGGATTAGGGGATTGATCCTTACGGGATCCGGGAATATATTTTTCGATTTCGGGATCAGGACCCCTCCGACCAACCCTCAAATTAGCCTCAGTCGGTCTTAGTCATTTATACATGATTCATATCCTACCATTGACATGTTTATAAGGCTCTCAATAGAAAAAGCAGATAGGATTGTCCTAGAAGCATATTTTATTAGACTAATAATGGTCTATATATAAGCAGTTACATTTATTTCATGTTTGAAATGGTGCAGATTTTTAATTTGACTTTTACCAAAAGAAGCATTGTAGCAAAGGAAAAGAAAAATTGTGGTCTTAGGACAGACACACGAAAATAATTGAATTTAACAGAAAGGAATCAAATATCGGACTTCGGAAAAAGGGAGAGGGGAAAGAGAAGAGAGCTTTTGATACCTTTTATGAAATTCTCCATACATAATATCTTTTACAAACTAGAGGCTCTAAAGAGCCTGTGTCGCTCACCTTGGTATATGTGAATTAAACAAAGGTAGCAGACAGTTCATGACAAAATTATGTTTAGGTGATTGTGATGTGTTTGTACATCTTACTTTACTGAACATTCTTGCTGCTTACAATTATCTCTATCTATAATGAACTTGTCCGTGAAGTCCGAAAAATTTTATGAAAATTGTTAAAAATTAAGTGCCAGTCTGCCTAAGAATCAGGCAGTGGTGTAAACATGACCAAAAAAACCCACCCAATTTGACATTGATTTCAGTTCATAATATGTAGTTATGCACAAAAAAAACATTCATTTTCATTTTTTGTTCAAGTAATAGAAGATACAATTTGGTGGAAATGCACTAGAAGTTAACGAATAAGGGGAGATAACTCTGTAATTTGCTATCATTCTAACCAATTTTCTAACGAAGTTATTTTCTATTACCAGACACACACACACGAAAGACTAATACTTTTTAACTTAGGATGATGGTTAGTATTAAATAGCACGATTAGCTCGGTGGGTTTTTTCTAATCATGTTTTAACTTTAACTTAAATTGCCTGATTCTTACAAAGACTGGCACTTAATTATAAAGGACAATAACTTCTTAGGGGGTCAATTGACCATTTTGGTCATATTGACTTTTTTTTTAGTCATAAATTGCTGTACATTATTGCTGTTTACAGTTTATCTCTATCTATAATAATATTCAAGATAATAACCCAAAACAGCAAAATTTCCTTAAAATTACAATTTAGGGGCAGCAACCTAACAACCAGTTGTCGGATTCATCTTAAAATTTTAGGTCAGTTAGATCTGGACTAGATGAACAATTTAACTTGTCAGATTTGCTCTAAATGTTTTGGTTTTTGAGTTATAAGCCAAAAACTGCATTTTATCCCTATGTTCTATTTTTAGCCGTAGCGGCCATCTTGGTTGGTTTGCCCAGTCACAAAACACAATTTCTAAACTAGATAGCCTAATAATGATTCTGGCTATGTTTGGTAAAATTTGTTTCAGTAGTTTCAGAGGAGAAGATTTTTGTAAAAGTTAACTAAGATTTACAAAAAATGGTTAAAAATTTACTATAAAGGGTAATAACGTAAAGGGGTCAACTGACCATTTTGGTCCTGTGACTTATTTGTAAATCTTACTTTGCTGAACATTTTTGCTGTTTACAGTTTATCTCTATCCATAATAATATTCAAGATAATATCCAAAAACAGCATAATTTCCCTAAAATTACCAATTCAGGGGCAGCAACCCAACAATGGGTTGTCTGATTCATCTGAAAATTTCAGGGCAGATAGATCTTAACCTGATAAACAATTTTACCCCTGTCAGATTTGCTCTAAATGCTATGGTTTTTGAGTTATAAGCCAAAAACTGCATTTTACCCTTATGTTCTATTTTTAGCCATGGCGGCCATATTGGTTGGTTGGCCGGGTCACAAAACACAATTTTTAAACAAGATACATCAATGATGATTGTGGCCAAGTTTGGTTTAATTTGGCCCAGTAAATTCAGAGGAGAAGATTTGTGTAAAAGTTAACGACGCCGGACGCCAAGTGATGAGAAAAGTTCACTTGGCCCTTTGGGCCAGGTGAGCTAAAAATCATTCTACAGCAGTTCACAAGCTGTATATACCCGCGATTTCGCGGTTGTGTTCTAGTGTTTGTTTATCTTTTCAATGTCATTGTAATGTCGAAGAGCAATCGGCCTTTTGTTGATTTGTAAAAACGATGTACACTTGGATTTTCTCACATGCTGTTCATAATGTTAAACCATTTTGACAGACAGTTTTTTTGTTGTTGTAAATATGTCTGTGAAGTTAATTAAATTAGATTAGAAATTGGCCTTGCATTTGTTTTCTCGGTAAGATTAAATTCACGAGCCGGTACCAGAGCTTTTACGATCCAATCCCAATACTTAACCACAGTTATGTATTCTTTCACGATTTTCTCTCGATAAACCGAATGAAACTCGTGAATATGACAGAACTATTAATACAGTAAAACTATTATGATGATAGTCAAATTATACTGTGTGAAGAGTCTATTACTCTGGTATTTTATAACCTTATTATAATATACATTTGTACATTTAAGGTTATGATTTTCAATAGTTAACATACTTGTTTCATACACTGATAATCTCCAGTTATCCCCACATATCTGTTCAGAATCGCCCATACACGTTTTATTACAATCATCGTCAACAACATTTCTGTACAGATAAGGATCATCACCACAAAAACATGAATTTGCATTCTGAAAATATGGTCCACTATGTAGTTTGTTCGTGAACATTTTTTTTTTATCTTTTGACATTTTTTTGACATTATTTCCAAACGGGATAAAATTGTAACAGAAACAGTCAGACCTTTATTCCATACACCAAACATAGTAAACTCATTACTAATGATATTTGAGCATTAGTGTACACATTAAAATGTCTTGATTGCTTTACTGACAGTTGATTTTATGTTGAAAGTCTTAACAAAAGACATCACAAAAACTCAGGTCAGATGAATGCTGTCAGACAGACATATACACCTTTCAATTTTTTTTTATTCACAAAATATAATTGACGGATTATGAGCATGATGATGATTGAAAACCAAACCAAAACAAACAAACTTTACATAGATCAGTGAACCAGTAACATGAGGTCAAGGTCACGTGATAACTGTCAGACAAACATATTATTATCACAAGGCATTTTTGAAGCGCATCACATAACGCTAAAATTACTATAAATTCTTAACATGTTAAATCAAATATACACAAATTCGTACTTACACGAAACAACACAGTTAAAAATAGACCAAAATACGTTTAAGGTTTATGTACCATTCTGTAGCCATTTTTGTACGAACTTTTTAAACTTCAATTGTATTAAAACTACAGATATAATGAATAATAGAGATAGACCATTTTGTACATACTCCAAGGGGAAACTTGATGCAAAGCATTATTTTTTACTGTTCCATTGCATTTAATAGAAAAAGAGGACTTTGTGGCAAATAAATCAAGATTTTTATAGAAAATCCACAGCCTTTATCCTTATACTCTCATATTTGGCTATTTGATGACTGATAAATATAGGATTATTGCATTCAGTGCTAGCATTGATTTCCTTAAAACAAATTTATAAATGTAGTTATATGTTAAAACAAATATAAATATGGCCAAAATCAAGTACACCTTTTAGGGTGCGCTCGACTTTAGTGACTCAGTACGAGGTGTTTTGGAATTTACAGGTTGCTTAGAACTTTTTGTAAAAAATAACTACTAGCACATCATAGAAAATCAAGTGAGTAATTTATTTGTCAAATTTTATAACAAAAATCTCTGTATTAAAGGCTGTGGATTTTCTATAATAATCTTGATTTATTTGTCACAAAGTCCTCTTTTTCTATCAAATGCAATGAAACAGTAAAACATAATGCTTTGCATCAAGTTTCCCCTTGGAATATGTACTAAATGGCCTATCTCTATTATTCATTATATCTGTAGTTTTGTTACAATTGAGGTTTGAAAAATTCGTACAAAAATGGCTACAGAAGGGTACATAAACCTTAGAAGCAAACAACATCAAAACACCTATAAAATGTTAACTCTCTAAAAAAATATTTGACCGCAAGCTATCTTATCTTTTATTTAAAAAAAATGTCTCATTGATTTTAGTAGCAAAAGAAAGAATAAAATCTTAACCATATTTACATACCTAATGACCAAAATAGTAGGAGATCACAATTGTAGCAAATGGAGGGTTTTGAATTGACACCAACATAATTTGTCATAAAAAATCTTACTAAAGCATGATGCCTGACAATAAGTGTGACCAGTTTTCATTGTAATTTGTATACTTTCTTATGTTCTTATATTGACATGCTTTCTTACATATGTTTACTTTTGCAATTGAAAGCATGCATACCTATTTTGTCAAAAGTTAAGATAAAATGGATGTTATTTCATATCAAGACAATACATAATCGATTTCATAATCATTCACTTAGCGTTCATTTGGTTTTAAAGTTGACCAAATATTTTACTTTTTGCAAAGTTTATGCTCAAGAACAAGTTTGATTAAAATATCAACTACTTTCTAGCCTACCTGGAATTTTCAGACCAAGTGAACTTTTCTCGTCACTTGGCGTCGGCGTCGGCGTCGGCGTCGCCCATCGTTGTCCGTTAACTTTTATAAATTTTTTCTTCTCTTAAGGTTTATGTTCCCTTCTGTAGCCATTTTTGTACGAATTTTTCAAACCTCAATTGTATCAAAACTACAGATATAATGAATAATAGAGATAGGCCATTTAGTACATATTCCAAGGGGAAACTTGATGCAAAGCATTATTTTTTACTGTTTCATTGCATTTGATAGAAAAAGAGGACTTTGTGACAAATAAATCATGATTTTTATAGAAAATCCATAGCCTTTAATACAGAGATTTTTGTTATAAAATTTGACACATAAAATACTCACTTGATTTTCTATGATGTGCTAGTGGTTTTTTTTTACAAAAAGTTCTAAGCAACCTGTAAATTCCAAAACACCTCGTGCTGAGTCACTAAAGTCGAGCGCACCCTAAAAGGTGTACTTGAATTTGGCTGTATTTATATTTGTTTTAAAATATAACTTATAAACTTGTTTTAAGGAAATCAATGCTAGCACTGCATGCAATAATCCTATATTTATTAGTCATCAAATTGCCAAATATGAGAGTATAAGGATAAAGGCTGTGGATTTTCTATAAAAATCTTGATTTATTTGCCACAAAGTCCTCTTTTTCTTTTAAATGCAATGGAACAGTAAAAAACAATGCTTTGCATCAAGTTTCCCCCTTTGGAATATGTACAAAATGGCCTATCTCTATTATTCATTATATCTGTAGTTTTGATACAATTAAAGTTTAAAAAGTTCGTACAAAAATGGCTACAGAAGGGTACATAAACCTCAAACTACCGGGCAAAATTCAACCAAACAGCCACAATCATTTTTAAGGTCTGTAGGTTAAAAAAAAAAAGGGTCCGATGATCCCGCCTACTAACAAAGATAGCTGACATAGCTAAAATTAGAACAAGTGTAGTTTGACACTTATATCTCTGAAACTAAAGCATACAGAGAATATTCACCATGGGTAAAAATGTAAGTCAGGTTGATATCTATTTGCCATTAAATTTTCAGAGGAATGAGACAACCCGTTGTTGGTTTTTGTGCCCCTGAATTGGTAATGTTAAGGAAATTTTGCAGTTTTTGGTTATTGTCTTAAATATAATTCAAAATAGAATATGATGTAAACATCAATAATGCTATGCAAAGTAAGATCTACAAATAAGTCAACACGATAAAAATTGTGAATCAATCCGTTAAGGAGTGTTTGCCCTTTATAGTATTTTTTTTACAACTTTTCATCAATTTATTTTTGTAATAGTTTGCTAAAAGCTTCTGCTTTTTAACTCCTTAGACAAATGTAACCAAACATGACCATAATCATCCTTAGGCTACCTAAGTTTGAAAATGTGTCCGATGGTCCCGCCTACCAACCAACATGACTGACATGGCTAAAAATAAAACATAGGGGTAAAATGCAGCCTTTTTGGTTATTATCTCTAAAACTCAAGCATTAAAAGCAAATCTGATATGGGATAAAAATGTTTATCAGCTTGAAATCTATCTGTTCTGAAATTTTGAGACGAATCAAATAATCCGTTGTTGGTTTGCTGTCCCTGAATTTGTAATTTTTAGGAAATTTTGCAAAATTTTGGTTATTATCCTACATTTTATTATACTATATGATCATACCTAATGTCTATTAATCTATAGTATCTAATATAAAAAAAAAAGAAGATGTGGTATGATTGCCAATGAGACAACTATCCACAAAAGACCAAAATGACACAAACATTAACAATTATAGGTCACCGTACTTTTTATCATGGTTTTAATCTTATTTTAGATGTAGGAAGATGGACACAAGTCTCCATCCAAATAACAATTTATAAAAGTAAACCATTATAGGTCAATGTACGGTCTTCAACCCGGAGTCTTGGCGCACACCGTACAACAAGCTATAAAGGGCTCCAAAATTACGAATGTAAAACCATTCAAACGGGAAAACCAACGGTCGAATGATTTATAAAAAAAAACACTGAATACAGGTGAGCCCCTAGTTTGTTCATTCTCTTAACTCTGAACCGAAGAAGTGATTATATACCGAGGGTATATCAAGGGACCAAAGGGACTTCACAGATTAATAAATCGAAACCAACAAGAGGACACCAACATATTATCATTTGTCAAACATTTTGTGAAGATTCCCTCGCAATACTGAAATATCCAAATCAGAAAGCGACAAATGTTGAACATGTTAGTATACGATTTACATATATCTAACGAAAGTTCCTTTGGTTAAAATCCGTAGTTTAATCATCATCGTAACGGTAAGAATACTCAATGAATTGAATATAACTCGTATGTTTTATTAGTTTTGCAACAGTTTTCTCCTCGTTAGGCTTGCTTTGTGAAAAGTCATTTTATTCAACAATCTTATAATTTCCAAAGATTATGTACAACATTACCTCTGTGCCGGAATAGTTGTATCCCTGACCTTTACAGTAGAGCAGACATTTGTTATTTTCTAGATCTGTGTGATATTTGTTCCCATTTATCTTATATTGGTGTGGTAACAGTCTCTTCCATTTATCAACAAAACATCCAACATAATCACGGCTGTCTGCTCAAATGAAAATAAAAATAAAGTTATTATTTGCCTCATTCAAATGAGACAACCTTATCCATAATAAGAAAAAGACTTTTACCGTTTTCTTTTCGTGAAATATTTCTACAATTCTTATAATGTAATTTTACAGTACATTCGAATTAACATGACTATATTTTGATTTTGAAATAAATTATTTCTCTGTTCTAAAATTAAGCAAACAAAAAGTGTAATAATATTACTAATGATACCTAGGATATGCCCCCACAAAGTACAAATAAAGGCAACAGTAGTATAAAGTAAAAACACAAAAATACCGAACTCCGAGGAAAATTCAAAAGGAAAATCCAAAATCAAAAGGCAAAATCAAAAGTCCAAACACATCAAACGAATGGATAACAACTGTCATATTCCTGACTTGGTACAGGCATTTTCTAAAGTAGAAAATGGTGGATTGAACCTGGTTTTATAGCTAGCTAAACCTCTCACTTGTATGACAGTCGCATCAAATTCCATTACATTGTCAACGATGTATGAACAAAACAAACATACTCAAAGAGTAAAAATGTCAAAAATAGGGGTACAGCAGTCATTATTGTGTTATCATCTTAATATCACTATAAAAACAACAAATGTAACGAAGAATCACAAAAATGCATCAAAATTAACATACTCATTTTGCTTTTCTTGTACCACTTAATTTATGTATATAAAGTCTACCCGTCAAGGAAAGAAGGTTTTCATTGCTGGTGTAAAAATACGCGTTTGAAATTCGTACAGGTAGACATAAAAATAATTTTGTCGTTAAAAGTATGAACAAAACAAACATACTTGCATCACTATAAAAACAACAAATGTAACGAAGAATCACAAAAAGGCATACATTAAATTTAACATACTCATTTTGCTTTTCTTGTACCACTTAATTTATGTATATAAAGTCTACCCGTAAAGGAAAGAAGGTTTTCATTGTTGGTTTAAAAATGCGCGTTTGAAATTCGTACAGGTAGACATAAAAATAATAATACCGCTGTTCAAAATTCATAACTCGATTGAGATTAAAATGTAACACATTCAGAAACGAACTATAATATAACAATGGCCATTTTCCTGACTTGGTACAAGAATATCATCGAGTTGTTTGTAAGTTCTTGAATATCCTCATATCTGTATTGTAATTTTTTGCTGAGAATTTGTTTCAAGAATATGGTATATAATTTCAAGAATCATAGCAGGCTTTTTCACGTATACCATAGTAATAAGGGGAAAAAAATATTGCTTATAAAAAGTGTAATATTTTTCAAAACAAAAACTCACCAAAAACTTGTACTGGACACTGTAAAAATAAATGTGAAAGAAATATGGAATATATAAGCTTTTGTAAATTTTCGAAGTATCTTAAATCACCCTTGGTTTATGGGTGGGTTTTGTGTTGCTTAGTCTTCAGTTTTTTATGCTGTGTTTGTATACTTTCGTTTGTCAAGACCTTGTCAGTATATTTTCAGCTGATGCGTTTAAATGCCATAAAGTCTCCAGAAAAAAACAATGGAAAAACTGAGTTAGACAGCATGTCACGTAGTACCCAATCTATGTGTTGCTTTTAAAAGGCTTTGTTCAATATTTTAATTCTATTTGCCATTTGAATATAGGATAATGATAACATCCAAACATGCTTTTTTACTAGAACTTTTATGTTTGCAGTAAGCTAGTGATATCTTTAAAAGGTTTGAAAGTATTGAAAGTCCAAGCTGTTATGTGTAACCCCTTGTGTTGATGCAATGTGACGACTCCTAAAAATCGCTCTATTCATTTGTCATTATTTATGCATACTGTACAATATCCAAAATGTTAACGAAAAAATTTGCGGTTTGAGTAATTTTTCGATTATAACGAGAGAAGATAGTTTTATCAATGTTATCTGATTTGCCGACAATAATATTTTCAATTTTGTAATTTAGAGTTCAGAGTGTTGTTGTAAAAACTTGCAATATAACTGCTGTTATTAACTTTAATTAAATTATGTTCTTTTCATGATACTTTTACATAAGCAACACGACGGGTGCCGCATGTGGAGCAGGATCTGCCTACCCTTCCGGAGCACCTGAGATCACCCCTAGTTTTTGGTGGGGTTCGTGTTGTTTATTCTTTAGTTTTCTATGTTGTGTCATGTGTACTATTGTTTTTCTGTTTGTCTTTTTCATTTTTAGCCATGGCGTTGTCAGTTTAATTTAGATGTACGAGTTTGACTGTCCCTTTGGTATCGTTCGTCCCTCTTTTAACATGTTAAGTTAACTAAAATAAATGTTAGGTGATGCTCCTTCTTGGATATAACTTTATAAAGGGCGTGTATAACCCAAGAATGGCAAAAGTTACTCAGATTTATACTATAGTTTCATGGAAATAAGCAATGCAAATGTTTAATAACATGTGGTGGAGGCAAACTGAAGTTAGAGAGTGTACACGAAAAAAGCAGCAAGTTCTTAATTTGTAAAGGGTCATAACTCTAGAGTGGTATAAATAACGCCTCAAAAATTCAAACTTGATTTGTGATTTGTAGTACTTATCATTGTGGGCGTACATACGTACAGACGTATAGACGTATGGACGAAAGTATAGACGTACGGACGAATGTACAGACGAACAAGGGCAAACAATAAAGGATCCTCCGCTACGTTGGGGGCATAAATAATAACTGTAACTAGGTGCACAACCGCAATCATTTGAAACTAAAACTAAAAATTTATTCAATTTGGCGATACATACATGTGACCGACCATGACATTTCGAGGCTTATAGCGGTAAAAGTCATCGTAAAAAAAAAGTCGATGTAAGGACAAAACCAAGAAATTATGCCCTCTCTATATCAATATCACGTGATTTGCATACGGATATTTATCAAGACTGCATTTAATTTAATAGAACGATTGAATTTGTTCAAAGTCTTAAGGATCACGGTCTTACTACATTAATTAAATAAGAATTACATAATCATTAATAATATCTTTGAAAAAGTAGGGTATATAAACCCTTATAAACGAGCACATACAACTTACAGTTTTTTTTTTCTTCAGATTTACTATATATTGAATTGCTGTATCTAAGAAACAACCATAATCATGAAACAAGAGAAAAGTAAGTGTTGACCAATAAATTATGAAAGTGATGTCAGTTCAGTTGGACGATATCAACCAGACATCAACACCTTTCCAGTATTCTTCACGTGCAGACTATAGTTCTTTATCCTGCAATTGGGTGTCCTACTATACAGATACAGCCCTACAGATATCGCTATGCTGTATCTGTATACTATACAGATATCGCTTTAAAGCTCCGCCCACTGCTGGACTGAGTATTGTTTGAACCTGTGTGACATCAGAATGTGTATTCCAGTTGCATTCCAATGACGATGACAATTGTCGATTTCAAAACTTGAATGTGTATGATTGTGTTACCAATCAACCATGTCAATTTCAGCATGCATGTTTAGTGAATGTCAAGTCTGAAGCGTAGGACAACTCGTACACTTCTGTTTCAAATTTGACAATGTTTTGTTATTTGTTTTTACTGTTGAAATTAGTTGTTATGTTAAAATAGATAATTATTCACCTTAAGCGATGTATTATTGTTGACCATTCGAGATTCTTTTTTTCGAACCCGTCTTCAGCGTATAATGTGTCATTTTGATATTACTACGCGGGCCTCAAGGGATTACAAATCAATAGACATCAAACAAAAACACCAACAAGTAAGCACGAGTAATGTGCATGGTTTTCTTTACTTCAATTGCAATGTAAGATTCAAAGTCCCCGTTTGAATTAAACAATAAAGTTGAACTTTAAAACACTTGTCGCTATGGAAATAGCAACTGGATAGGCAATAGCAGAAAAGTAATCTGTCAGGAAGTCAAACGGAAACAATGAATAATATACTAATCATATAGTACTTCATTACATATCTGTAATGTTCATAAAGTGTGCATCCTGTTTCATTTGAATTGCATTTAAAAGATTAAAATTGGATGACTTTTAAATTACTTCTTCATTCCAAAGGAGATGGGGCATTAAGGCCCGATTTTGACCCAAGAAAATAAAATGTTTGATAAATGTTTCAAATTGGCACATAATGTTTAGAAATGCATAGGATCAATAAACATAAAAGGAAATCATCAAGATTTTTATCTGGTGACGTCACAATTCAATCATTATACATGTATGAACTGTTTAAAAAAAAAAACGATAAAATACAGAATTTATGCAGTTTTATATATATATTTTGGCATGTGCGCTGCCAAGAAGCAACAAAATAATATAACAGAAGCTTTATTATAACTATTGACATTATCTCACCAAATATAAAGTTGTTTCTTGGGTGCACATATGCTTTTTCAATCTAAATTGTACTTATACCTATAATTTGAGGAAAAAACAAGGAAAATCAAGAAATTTTACAAATATGCAAATTATGTCATGAGTTGTTGCCATGGTGACTTGTTCAATGCCAAATTTTTTTTTTCTTCTGAAAACTGTGTACCTTAGTCAAGTTTCAAATAATTTAGGAGTAAACATGATAACTTTTCAATTTGCAGTAGTTTTGGGGCAAAAAAAAAAGGTTTTACATAAATTGAAAATAATGTTCAGGGAACTTTATATCACTATTGTCTCTACGGATATAACAAACTTATCTGAGTTATTGGAATGTCGGACAATAAATCAAAAAAGCATTAACAAAATCTTACCAAACTTGAGGGAATTGTTTATATGTATTTTTCTGTTCATATAAGTATCGTTTCGATTGAAGACTTTTATACATTTCCGAGTTATTGGTTTCTATTAGACTTCTTGTTATTACATTGAGGAGTAACATAACTTTATTTTTGGAAATGCGATGAACTTTATCTCTATAGATATAACAAACTGGATATTTAATAGCAGAAAAGTAATCTGTCAGGAAGTCAAACAGACAGAATTATTAATAATAAAGAATAATAGATATACTAATCATGCAAATCTTTACAACAAATCAATCATGTTCATATACTGCTCATCCTGTTTCATTGGATTTCCATCTAAACGATTAAAATTGGATGACTTAATTACTTCTTCAGTTAAAATTGAAATTGGCAGTCAGATTAAAAACATGATAATGATATATCAAAAACCTGCATGAGAAAATTAAAAACTCACAAAACAGCCTTAAACGAAGGATAGCGTTAAAACAGTAGATTTTTATACTCTCATTTACGAAATAAATTATGGTTAACCGTAACCCGTTCGTTTTAACATGTATGACAGTAACTCTGAAAAAAGGCTTCAATTTTTACAAAAAAATATTCAAGTAATTTATCGTTTTTCATAAAAACTTTAAACTTTACTTATCTGAGTTATTGGAATTTCAGACAATAACTCAAAAACCATTAACAAAATCTTATCAAACTTGAGGGAATTGTTTACATATATTTATCTGATCATGTAAGCATCGTTTCGATTGTACAACTGCCAGGTTTTTAAACATTTTCGAGTTGTTGGTTTCTATTATATTTCTTGTTTTCTGATATTACATTGAGGAGTTACAGAATTTCATTTTTTGAAATGAGACAAATGTTATCATGCGCTGACAGATATTTTTATGAATATGTTTATGATTTTATTATTATGAACCATGGATTGACAATGCAGACCTTTAGAATTGATTATTTTTAGTCATATTTCGTTTAATAATTTAATGAGGTCAATGAGTTTCTGATTGGTGAAGGACAAAAACGTATATATGTTGCAGTCATTTTCTTAATTTAGGAATTTTGTAAAATGCTCGAAAATATTCAGTCATTGTACAAAACTCCGGGAAAAGTGTAAAGGCATTTTACAAAACCACTGAAATTATTATTTAGAATGAAATGTAAAAGTTAAAGATCTTAATATCGGAGCAGTTTTATTTATGATAATTACTTAATTAAAAAAAAAAACAAGAAAGAAATAATCAGAAATATTTTATTTTACCTGATGTTTAATTATTATTATTTTGGAATGGGAACAAAGATATTGCCACATGTTGGTAAATCGCAATACTCTCTACATTGTATGAAATCTATAGCTGTTTTGCAGGTGTAATTTTCTGACCCTATCCAAAACTATACCTTCATTTCAATTGCAAGCGGCAGTCGAAATTTCTGTCCTTTTTAAATGCATACTAATAAATAAGTAAGCAATGCGTGTGGTTGTTTAATTTTATATATCCTTTTTGTGCCTGTAGCAAGTCAGAATATGACATTTGGTTTGATTTATCGTTTGATTTTGCCATTTAATAAGAAAATTTTCGTTTTAAATTTTCCTCGGAGTTCAGTATTTATTTATTTTTTACTTTTTTACCCTGGTCAATCCACTGCAGAAAAAAACACTTACGAATTATAACCAAAAATGCCTAACATATTTGCGATTGAAACAAACTCACAGCAATCAGTCAATAAAAAACAGACTCTTTTTTCTCTGCTTCATATGTTTCACTTTACTGTTTCAAATTTAGTTTTTTCTAAAAAAAAAGAATCATCTGTAAATTTAGTTCTTTTTTGACAGAACAATTTGTCTTTCTGCCAATTTAACATAATAATCACAAATTTATTACAAGCATATACCATATAGAGAGAGTACATACTTAGTGTTGTCTCACTAAAAAGGACACTTCAGATTATGCCAAAAAAACCTTTTCAGTTGGTTTTTGGATAATAAATTAATTCTAGCAAACCTTTAGTTATTTTCTTGACAGGTATCAAGGGTACCAGGATTGTAATTAAGTACGCCAGACGCGCTTTTCGTCTGCATAAGACTCATCAGTGACGCTCATGTCAAAATATTTATAGAGCCAAACAAGTACGAAGTTGAAGAGCATTGAAAATCCAAAATTCCAAAAAGTTGTGTCAAATACGGCTAGGGTAATCTATTCCTGGGATAAAAAAAAAATCCTTAGTTTTTCAAAAAATTCAAAATAACCACATAATTGATGTTTTGTTTTTGTACACGTTTGTCGTATGCATGTCAATGATATATCCTTCTCTAAAAATTACCTGAAACTGAACAGGCAATTTGATGAATTTTTGAAGTGCTGTCTGTAATGCCTCCAGATAATTGGCCAGTCATTAAAGCTTTTATAAAAAAAAACCAACGAAAGATACCAGAGGGACAGTCAAACTCATCAATCGAAAATAAACTGACAACGCCATGGCTAAAAATGAAAAAGACAAACAGACAAGCAATAATACACATGACACAACATAGAAAACTAAAGATAAGCAACACGAACCCCACCAAAAACTAGTGGTGATCTCAGTGCTCCGGAAGGGTGAGCAGACCCTTCTTCACACGTGGCACCCGTTGTGTTTCTTATGTGATAACACATCCGGTAAATAGTCTAATTCTGCAGGTCACATTCATGAAAGGGAAGGGGATTGTAGCTACGACGTAAGGGTTTATTTTGACATCAGGTTAGATTGCAGGAAAACTCACTTCTAGCATGTATAGCAAAGCACAATCAATTATGTATATTTTTTTTTATATCGACACTTGAAAAGATATTTCGTAAGGTTTGTTCAAATCTTCGTTTGAAAACACTATGTTCCACAAACAATTTCGTTGCATCCATAAAAAAAGAAACATTTAGATTCTAATTAAAAATTGCTGACTCATCGAAAATATACGTTATTGGGGAAGTAACATGGTAAAGATGTGATTCTTTCAAAAAGAAAATTGGATGAAAAGTTTACTTTTTGCACTTTTACACTTAGTAATAGAATAAAAGTAACAGATCAAGTCTTATTTTTTTCTTGACGACAGATTTTTACTGATGTCTTGGGTATTTTATTAATGATTTTTTAATCAACTGTCTCGGTCTTAAAAAAGTATATCAAATTAAGTTTTCGTACAGAAAATTGCTTTTATTTTTAAGAAAAATACATCAGGGATTGGACTCTATCAACAGTTATTAGTTATGTCCGCATCTTTCAAATTATAAGAATGGTTTAAAATTATAAGATCAAAATTCACTCGTTAATAATAATCAACATACTACGGTTCAGAAGGGAAAAAAAAACAAAAAGCAAAAGGGAATAAAAAAAAAAGGAAAATTAAAATATGACCTTTGACTATCTAAGTTTTGCATTTAGAGGTAATATGACACTTTAATGAAGTTTAACATTCGAAAAACGGAAACAATAAATTTGATATTCCTACACATCTTCTTACTTCTTTGAATTTTTAATCTTGGCTTCCCTTATATGATTCCGATGCAATCCCGTACACTCAATAATTTAGCGATATGTTGTTTGATATGATATCATCAAATAAATGCTTGGTAATGCTTGCAGCGTAAATACATTGTTGTCGTTATATTCATAGTCAAAGTTCACCTGTAATGTATCTTCCGTGTGGCAAGTTGTAGCAAAGAGGGAGGATTATAAATAATTTTAAGTCAGAATATTGTTTTGGGGGGTACATATTTATTTAGTTGTTCGACGCGATCAATCAGATTAATTTTTTTAATCATTAAACACTATATAACAGGTTTTGGGGGAACTAGCATTCAAAATGTGATTTTTATGTCATTTGCATGGATAGAACATTTTTTCATCAAATTAGGGAAATAAAATGGTCTTTCCCTTAAATAAAGTGGTTGTATCGTCTTTTACGGGAAGCATAACACGATTCCGGAGAAAACAAAGTCGATGATACCAAGGGCTGATAGTTCAACTATTTCTCTGTTCGCTAATTGATAATTTACTAAGATTATTAATAACGAGGAATACATAAAATCTTTTTTCATTATCGCCTCAACTTTTGTTGATCTTTAATCGCAATATATTCCAAATACAAATAAAGAATAGCGTTTTAATGTCCTCCGTTTTTGGTAGTTTGTTTCGATGCAAATAATATCTTACCAGAAATTGTTGCATGATATGTTTGACAATGTTAACATATAATTTCTTTTTCTACGAAAATACTGCAAAAAAATTTAGTCAGAACTCTTTCAAACCTTTATTGACAAAACTTTATTATCAATTTAACAAAAGATATAGGCATACTAGTAGATAACCTAAGCTGTATTTGGTACAACGATTTGGAATTTTGGTCATCAATACTCTTCACCTTTGTATTTGTTAGACTTTCTAACTATTTTGATCTGAGCTTCACTGATGAGTCTCATATGACTTGAATATCAATATATTTTCATTTTTATAATTTCCTGTTTATCAAACTTAAAATTTCGAAAAACAAAGGATTTTCTTATCCCAGGAATAGATTACCTTAGTCGTATTATGACACAAGTTTTTATACCCTCAATGCTCTTCAACTTTATACTTGTTTTGCTTAATAACTTGTTTGATCTGAGCATCACTGGTGAGTCTTATGTAGACGAAATGTCCGTTTTGAGTATTAAATTATAATCCTGGTACTTTTGATAACCTATTGTATAGAGGAAACGCTCGTCTGGCGTATTTGATTTTAAACTTTGTATCTTTGATGAATAAAATGCAGTGTTCATGTACTATACACTAAAAGAGACATAACTCATGTGAAAAAAATATCAGCGCTGATTTTCGAAGTTTCATAAATCTAAGATATAAACTTTCGATTAAAACTTGAAGATGATTGTTTTGAACTTTCTTGAAGAACTTCATCCATTTCTTCATAAATTGAAAAACCGTGATGATGTCTGAAGGGACTGTCACTCGTATCTTTAATCTGATAAAGCTTTAAATCTTTACTTAAAAACATTACTTATACTCTTTTATTTATTGGTTATTGATTTTTTTGTTGCCTATCACTAGACTATCTATTGTCAAATAAATTTGTATTTCTCAAGTTTACTATAGATCAAGTTTTATTATCAAATGCAAGAATGTTTTCTAAACATGCAAAACTTCCATTGCAATTTAAAAGAATGTCTGTTTTCATCAACTTATTTTGTCATCTTTCCTTGTAAAGAAGTACATGTAGTAAAACCCCGTCCTATATAAAAAAAAATATATATACTTACACCAGTGGGTACTATCTTTTCATTTGGGGGTCAAGGGGCTTTTAAAATCACATTTAAAGTGAGATAGACCTATAAGACGGCAATGTCCCAAACCGTGTTTTCTGTATTTATAAAAATCAGTATCACATATTAAACAAATATGATAGGTATAATACTTATGAGTAAATTTTAAAAATATTAAACTTGATAATGAACTCCGTTTTAAAAACATCTGCGATACAAATGGTCAGCCAAAACAAACTGTTAATAGACAAAATAAAAGAAAAGGTACTATGACATTAAGTGTTCGGTGCAAGTTCTGCGCTCTTAATTTAATAGCATTTACAATTTCATAGACGTACCTTCACCTTATGTAGAAAACGGAGGATTAAACCTGGTTGTATAGATAGCTTAACTTCCACTTGCATGACATTTGCTTAAATTTCATTATATTGACAACAAAATGTAAACAAAAATGCGAACAAAACAAACAGAAATATTATATAAAAATGTCGGAAAATTGGGGTACAGCAGTGAACATTGTTTATAATCCTAATCACTATAAAACAAATAACTTTATCAACAAAGAAAATGGCATGTAGACACTCTATATGTAAATTATTGAAATTTTGAGCCAAGCCAAGTTAAAAGGGTATAACAAAAATTGGACAAAAAAGTAAAGATTAAAAATATACAAAGACAAATAAAAAGAACACTGTTATTAAGATGATTAACAATGTCAGTATTTATAATATATTCTTCAAGACCATCATGTATAATTTGTGCAGTTGATAAAGAATATTTATCAACAAGGATTACGCACTCGTTAACAATCTTTTGTATGCGTCTGTCCCAAATCAGGGGCCTGTATTTATCAGGCAGTTTTTTGTTAAAATATATATATATTTTTTTTTTGTATAAATCAGAAAGTTTTCTTTTAGTGTTTTATATTTGTCATTTCGGAAATGTTTTATAGTTTTGGTGTGCGTGAGGTTAGAGTTTTGCTACTTTTTAACAGCTGTTCGGTGACCTATAACTGATGATTTCTACGTCAATTGGTCTCTGTTTGAAAGTTGTATTATGGCAATCATACCACATTTTCCAATTCATATAAGACACTATTAAGGAAGGTCGGTTCCAACTCCTTCTGCAAACTTTACCTGATTTGATTTTTTAAATGTTTGGTCCCTTTGTTCATATAACTCTTCACATGATTAGATTTTTTTCAAGCCTTTGCTTTCAAATGTTTGGGTTCAAGCGTACATGATAAAGGTAAATCCATGCAAGCGTTTCGGACACACGAAACTATAATAAAGTGTTTATTTCACTTATCTAAAGATAGCCAAACCTAAAAGAATATATGAAAAGGGTGAGAAATTCAGATTAAATATAGGAATAGGTGGAATTTATCACTTGCTTGATTGAATGATAAGTATCTGGAACTAATAAGATGTCCGTATTTATCTTTGATGCGGTTAAACTACAGTCGTAAATAGCAATAAAACTCATTTATACAAATGTGGTATTTCCAACTTTGTTAATTATAGATGCAATAAATCTGATAATTTTGATATTTATACCTGATTAACATTTTAAAGGTTTGTATACATGAAACATGATATCAATTATTTGTTCCATTGTGTCAGCGACAGCAATGTAACTTTTAAGCAGTTTTTCATTTATATTAAATTAAGGGAAATTGTCACTCTCTGGGGTGTTACTACACGTATCTGACCAAACATTTGTTCATTGTCTTATTAAATTGAAATTTCTTCATAATGGAAAATATAAAAGGGACAAATACATGGTCTATTGGGAAAATCAGTTTTATGTTTAGATTGAAAGAAACAATAGACATTTTGCCTGATACATTAATGATAGACAATAAAATTCCCTCAATTTAACATTCAGTTTTCGCACAAGTCTTAATCGGAATAATCTGACCGTAAGAATATATTCTTCCTTTAAATAATTTCTTTCTTTTTTCTTTCATTAAAAAATATTCAGAACAACTTTTCAGGATTATATAGTTACCCTTCATCTACATGATCTATGAAATTTGTTTTTGTTTGCATTGTTTGTATGGGTAACGATGTTTAATTTTTGTATCTATGATGAGTTTATATATATTTATAAATTAACTGTTTACAATTTTTTGAAATACTAAGGCTTTTCTACCTCAGGCATATTTACCTTAGCTGTATTTGACAAAACATTTAGGAATTATGGTCCTCAATGATCTTCAACTTCGTACTTTAATTGGCCTTTTTAACTTTTTTTGGATTCGAGCGTTACTGATGAGTCTTTTGTAGACGAAACGCGCGTCTGGCGTATATACTAAATTTAGTCCTGGTATCTTTGATGAGTTTATTTATACCCACTTGGTTCATGTTAGTTGATGGCACTGTTGATAGAGTATTTTCCCCCGATGGTATCACCAGCTTAATAGTCAGCACTAATTAACATTGATTTGGTCAAAAGTATAAATTCACTGTTTACAAAAAACTTTTTTTTCACCCCAAGAATTAATTAATAACCCTAGCTGTATAAAGCGAGTCTTTGGAATTGTATCCTCAATACTCTTCAACTTCGTACTTAATTTTGCATTTATATTTTGGCGTCACTGTTGAGTATTTTGTAGACGAATCGCGCGTCTGATGTACAAAAGTCCAATCTTGATGAGTAAATTTACAAAAAAAAATCAAAAACTAAGGATTTTCTTATCCCAGGAATTTATTACCTTAGCCCTATTTTGCAGAACTTTTCGGAATTTGGCCCATCAATGCTCTTCAACTTTGTACTTTGTTTTATAACTATTTTGATCTGAGCGTCACTGATTACTCCTATGTAGAGTAAACGCGCATCTGGCGTATTAAATTATAATTCTGGAACCTTTAATACTAGTAACTAATTAAATATTTGCTTTTAAAGCCTGCCAATTGTTTTATTTTCTTTCTTTTTTTAAATGAAAAGCTGAGTCACAAACAGTCTTTATTTAATTTATTTTTTCAATTTTCCAGTTACGTTTTGGCTGTCCTATTTTTGTTTTAGAGTAACTGCCACTAAAAGATATATGTTTCTTTAACTATGATCAGGCAATTTAGGATAAATTCTAAACATGATCAGAAAAAACCCACCGAGCTAATCATGCTATTTAATACTTACCATCGTAATGAGTTAAAAAATACTTGGTCTTTCGTTTGTGTGCGTCTGGTAATATCAAATAACTTGGTTAGAAAATTGGTTAGAATGATTAGACATTAGACATAGCAAATTATAGCAAATTACAGAGTTATTTCCCCTTATTTGTTAATGTCTTGTGCATTTCAACCAAATTGTATCTTTTATTACCAGAACAGAAAATGGAAATAAATGTTATTTTTGTGCATAACTACATTTTATGAACTGAAATCAATGTCAAATTGGGTGGGGTTGTTTTGTCAAGTTTTCACCACTGCCTGACTGGCAGACTGGCACTTATAAATAAGACAAAGAAACCACGTTGATGCTGGGTTGACAAAAAATTCTTCAGTGTTGGCTATTGACAGTTTTTTCTTAAACTGAACAAGTAAAAACACAGAATGATTTAGTCAAATAAACCATAATCATCGGCATTTTTTTATGAACTTCTATAAAAGCTTTAACAATGTTTAAGAGGTAATTTCAAAATAGTCATATCCCACATTTCAATATGATACAAAATTTTACTTAAAATAAATCAAGATATTAGTTCCAAGATATTAAACTAAAAACACAAAATATTTGTACAACTGTGTATACATATACAAAATTCACATTAACCGCGATAAGGACTATTATAGTACACATTTCTGACGATGTATATAAATTTAGCATTTATAAATTAACTCGAAATTAAATTGATTCTATTACAAAATGAATACAAAACAAAAATATTCTTAAAGAGAGATCGAATAGAATACCGATTATTACAGCAGTAAAATAGTGTCAATAGAGAAAACACGCATAGAAGTTCGAAGCTTTGCCAAGTCGTTGTTGTAAACAAGTTAAAAATAGCATAATGGGTGTTTTCAGGTTAATGGGTCAAGGGCGAATACCTTCATCGTTGTTTATAAACATTAAAAGTGTGTCATACGATCGATAGACACATTTTGTTATATGAGTACATTTTATTTCATATTTGGGTGTTTCTCTTGGTTTTTGAGTTTATAATAAGTATTATTTGTTTGGATTTCTCCTAAAAAACAAAACCTTTTGACTAATTTGTATAAAAAAGAAAACAAACAATTCACACTAGTAAACAGTGTTGGTTTTTTTTCACAATTCATGGTTTAAACACAACTAAACGGCAATAATATTGCAGTCTAACATTTCAATATATAAACATTTTTGCATCTTCATTCATAACTAATCCTAGATTACCATTGGTAAACACATATATAACTGATATATGAGAGACATTTATTAAAAAAAAAGATTTCATCGAGAGCTGCCATCGCTGCTCTTCTGTACTGTCGAACCACCACCTCTGGTGTACAGGATATTTTCCTGTTTGTCCTGGAGTTCCATTTGAGCTTCTCGTGCTGATAGTCAAAACTCTCTCTCTCTCTCTCTCTCTCTCTCTCTCTCTCTCCTCATATTCTTGCTTTGTTAAGGATAGTGTACGTACCTGAATTCTTTTCTTCTTTATTTGATATGATAATCTAAGCGTTTTCCTCTACTGTTATCTATTTCGTAATAGGAATTTCCTTGGCAAAAAGGGCGTTCTATTTAGCGCAAACCAAAGTAAAAAAAAATTACGACAAAGCGCTCGTCTGTCGTACAAAATTATAAGCCTGGTTCACTTGATGAGTATATTTATAACCTTTTATGCTGCCATTACCATCTGTATGAAATAACGTTTAATATGAAAGAGGTGCACATGATATGAAACATTTGATGGCAACATCATATGTTAGTGCTATGAAATATCATGCTATCTAACATTAAAACAGGTACATATCTGTTTAGAACAACAGTTGATATGCAAGAGATATAAAAGATATACAATATTAGTAAGATTGAAATAGCATGTGTCAGTGCTTTGAAATTTTTCTTAATCTTAATATCAAAACAAGTGACTATTTGATTGTATGAATCGTTATCTTGCACCGTTGATCTCTTTCTTGTTTACTTTTTTATGTCCAAGTTGTGTATCGTTGCTGGTGTTTACTAGTACAATTAGTTGTATTATATTTGATCATATGCATAGATGATTTAATATATATCGAGTAGGTTATTTTGAATCCACACGAGTAATAAAGAAAGTAAAACATATAACATTTGGAACGCAGTAATATATTCACAGTCGTCAAAAAACAATAAAATAACATACATATAAATACAAGTTCGATCGTTTTAACAATAACATCAATTATTTATCTTTCTTTTTATTTAGTTATTCACAATTATTTAATTTTTTTACATAAAATTTATTATATTTTGTCACAAATCATCTAAGAAGTTTATATATTTCACATTGTGCAGATGAACATATACACTGATTCGGGGAAAACATTCATACTGATTCAGTTATTCCAAATGTCCACAATTTATTTTGTGTTTGTTCACTCATAATTGAATATATTTTATCACAAGCAAGTTTTCTTTTTTAAGAAGTATCAATTGAATACTCGCCAGAACACACGTCGTGAATATTCACAATAATTTAGTTTTGGCTGGTACTGTTTATTTAATTACAACAATTTATGTGGTTTAAGAAATACTAATAATACTGGAGAATTCACTACAAGTTCCGTCGTGAAGGTGGATATAGACACTGATATAGGAAAACGTTTATACTGCCAGTTGTTAATTCATTAACTTTCCGAATTTATTTCTTTTGTCGCTGACCAATGATATGCATATTTTTCTCAACTAACTCGGTGATTTATACACTGGAAGGCTCGACAGAGTGCACGAAGATGGACAAAGACGCGTTTCATTCGGGAAAACATCAACACTGCAGTTTTAATATTAAATGTTCACATTTTTGTTGTCCTCTTTGAGAAATAACATAATATTTTTAAACACAACTAGTTAGGTGACTTGAGAGGTAGCACTGCAGAACCCGGTACAGTTCGAGTCGTGAAGACGGACACATACACTGATTCATGAAAACATTCACACTTGGGAATTGTAAGCACCGTCTAAGAACATGAATCTCTCAAAGTGTTGTCCATTATTATATTTCACTGGTTCTAATCATTTGAAGTCAAATTCACGGAAAATCTTTTTGGTATCTTGAATGGCTTGAGGTGTAGTTCTGGCTTGAAATTGTCCCTGTAAAACTGATGACATGA
Source organism: Mytilus trossulus (assembly GCF_036588685.1). Classification (NCBI taxonomy): domain Eukaryota; kingdom Metazoa; phylum Mollusca; class Bivalvia; order Mytilida; family Mytilidae; genus Mytilus; species Mytilus trossulus. The sequence goes on from NC_086378.1 coordinate 24,593,878, forward strand.
TCGGCGAACCTACAGGTGCGTCCTCGACACTACTAACACTTGCTCGTCTATCCCGAGTGTCACCGTCGATACTGGCTCGTCGGTCATTACCGACACTGTCAACACTTGTCCTACGTCCAATGAACCAAGCACGCTTCTGTTTCTTAGGATCTTCTGCTACTTTGTTCATTTCCGGAGCATAATGCTTTTCTTTTACCAAAAATGAAGATCTCCATTCCTTATTATCCATGGCGTCCAATTTATAATGGTTCTTTAAAAATAAAAATGTAGCTTTACATTACAAGTATATATAGGCATCTATCAATAAAACAAAATACAAATTCTTAAAAGTGATCAAACTTTGAATTATTAATTTCAAATATAAACATCTACTCTGTTTTCTTTACAAACGCATGCATTTCATTTCAGTGTGTGGTTATGCTCATGAAACCACTATCTTATGTTTTCACATAGAAATTACTTGATATAATGATTAACGAAAGTTGCGTATAAATAATAGTTCGGTAATACTCAATTTATTATACATAACTTTTTACAACAGTTCTCAGGTGCTGTTAGAACAAAAACCTGATATATCATGGCTTAAATCTTATAGCTGTAAAAATGTTTATTAGAAAGAAGAAAAAAATCTAAATATTTCTCAAAAGTATAACTTTAAAAATCTAATATACATGAAGCATTCTCCAATACATTTCTGCAAATAGTTTGACAATAAAACAATTTCAGTAACAGTTTCCAGGTTCATTATCAACTGCATTATCAATATGCTTCAAAAATCTTAAAATTAAAATAAAATAAAACTTAAAAAATGTTTTTAAATAGAATAACTTTAAATAAGTGAGCTTTTTCCCACCACATTTCTGCAAAAATGTGCAATTAAAAGAAAAAACAAAACAAAACTGACATACTTACAGTTGTAAGATGCTATAGGATCCGCAACAAGATAACTCTGCGGCCAAATCAATAAACATCTCTTTTATATGAATAAACATTGGCTTTTTGCCAGCTACTACAGAGACAACCTTCGGTTTAAAAATCGATCATATCTAGATCTTTAGATATAACGGTTGACAAAGTCTACTTAATATAAAAGCTATATTTAACATCTGCATATAAAGTAAGTCAATGAGCCGAAGTTTAAATTTAGCTTCTTAATTCGTTTATCCTTATACTGTTTACCGTTATCTATTGTTTAAAACAAATTAAAAATATATGAAGAATAATTTATCAAAATAATTAATCTTGATAACCGCATATAAACAATGACCAATTTACAATCCCTTGTGATTTGTTTTAAAATAACAAAATTTAAATTTAAATGTTTGGCAGACATGTTAAATCAAAACAATGCATTGATATTCTTGTAAATTTGTTCTGACCAAGGCCAGGGTTTTCTTATTTGCGTAATTTCCAATTTTGTAATGTCGGGTCCAATTATAGCCATTTATATACGGTACGATAAAAGTTCAATTATGAAAACACTGAAGCACATGGAATTATTAGGAAACAAAATTTCAATCTGCGTAAAGACACCAAGCGATGGGAATATATCACATGGGACATAATACCAGGTTAGATGACGCCAAGTGATGATAATATATCACATGGCACATAGGGTCAGATCAAATGACGTCAAGAGATTGCAATATATCATATGGCACATAGGAACAGGTGAGATTAAAAGTCGAAAATGTATGACCTCATACAGAGATAAGACCACATGCGTTGTCATATCAAAGACTTCACCCTGATATTCCGTGTTGACCTTTTGCAGAGTCCTAACTTAATCTCTTAACTTTAGACCTGCAAGTCAGATTTGATTTAAACAGCTACTAGTATTCCTTTAGAATGATATACACTATATATTTATACAGCCTAGTTTGACGAGAGGTCTAGGGCGCTGTTCTATTTTTAGCAATAGCGGCCATCTTGGTTGGATGTTCGGGTCATCGGGACTGGTTGTTCGTATTGTGTAGTACACACTCGGTTCAAGCTGAGTTCTCTATGCAAAAGAGACATAACACCAATAACAAAACTTCAGCTGTCTTTAAATAAATCCTTGACTATTGGGCCTTAGATGCTCGACCGTTCCAACACTGTTGTCGTTAATGTTTCAACAATCTGAATTTAAATTCCTCTTAGAGAACGGTACGTTTCTGTGTTTTTTTTCTCCAAATTACAACTCTCATATAACTGGGTTAATTCAAGGCCTGAGAAGATAATTGATAAACGATGCATGTATCATAAAATGTTTCGTGGATAATAAGTTGATTTTTGCAATGAAGAAGTCTTATAATAATGTATATTATTAGAGCTTGTTTTTCTTTCTTTCGTTTTTGACTTAAGATCAATGTGCTATAGACATAGAAGTTTTATTTCAAGTCGGTACACATAAATAACAGTGTGTTTTGCTTTTAAGATACGTTAATCAAACATATAACTTCCTCTTATAGTTGCTGTGTTTCCTTCTGTTTAACTTTTTAACCCGGATATGTTTTCTCTCAATCGCATTTTGACCTCCGAACACTGGTATACTTCTGTTGCCTTTATTTACATAAATGAGCAATAAATTATATCAAAATACAATAAGCTTTAAATTTTCTTCCAAATGCGAACAGAGTCAATTTTGAGAGCTGAATCATCTCCATGCCACGTAGGCATCCAAAGATTACGGGCGTTCCAGAATTTTTCAGATGCTTTGGGGTCATTATTTGACCATGGTTTATTGTAGCCAGCATTTTGGACCCCATCAGGAAAGAAGCCATTTGTTCCTCCAACAGCTGTATTCATTTGGAGATAAAACTGTAAAACAATTGTTGGGCTTTTAGTTCTACAGTTCTAGTTTTACAGATCTTATAATTAATTTGAAGAAAAAAATCCCTTTATGCGATTATAAGTTATAATGCAGATGAACTATGAGTTGAAAGACCTTGTGGCATACAAGTCCTTCTGCAAAACCAGTTTAGAGGAAACAATTCTGAACAAAACAAGATAAAAGTTTTGTAACTATACAAAATATCTTTTTATCATATTTTATATAAAAGGAATTTCCTAAAAGACCGGTATTATTGTTATTTACTTTTACATAGAATCAAAATATTACTTAGCTGAATTCAATGTTCATTTCTGTGTTAATATTAATCAGACACTCTCACAGCCAACAATTTTTGGCGAAAAGTGGGAACTGTGCGATAAATCCGTTTGGAGTTATAAAAGTAACCTTGTCTTAAAGAATTACAAACAATTTAAATTCAACTTGCCAGAATGTGTTTGATTTCTACAACGCGTTGTTTAACCTTCATTAAAAACGCACAGAGTAAGTAATGAAGATTTAGAAAAGTCTTCGCAAAGTTCCATGATTTTTAGGCGCCACCGTTCTTGGTTGACCGTTATGGAATAACCGTTTCACATATGATATTAGATATGTTCCTAACATCGTAACTACAATCCCCTTAACTTTCATGAATGTGACCTACCGAATTAGACTATTTGCCGGATTTATAATAACATAAGCAATACGACGGGTGCCACATGTGGAGCAGGATCTGCTTACCATTCTGAAGCACCCGAGATCATCCCCCGTTTCTTAAGTTTTATATGTTGTGTCTTGTGTACTATTGTTTCTATGTTTGTCTTTTTTCATTTTAAGCCATGGCGTTGTCAGTTTATTTTCGATTTATTAGTTTAACTGTCCCTCTGATGTCTTTCGTCCCTCTTTTATACATGTATTGGTTGTGTCTGATTTGAAGATGGAAAGGATTATATACACTGTTGGGTTTTACATCTAAAGATATAAGATTTAATTATTTCATGGAATCATCTTAAGATCAAAATGAAGTAAAGTTAATCTTGATATGAAAAAGTTATCTACCTCTCTATCAAATGGTGCATCACGACTACCATTAGACCATAAGTTATTTCCGGAAAATCCTCCTAATCCCCAATATCCATATTGGGGGGTGTCTGCCGTCAGTACAGGTTCGTCATCCACTGACAGACTTAAAAAATAACATTGTTTCATTTGTGTTATAATGTTTGACAGTGTTTATTACACCACTGACAGACTTAAAAAATAACATTGTGGCATTTGTGTTATAATGTTTGACAGTGTTTATTACACCACTGACAGACTTAAAAAATAACATTGTTTCATTTGTATTATAATGTTTGACAGTGTTTAATACACCACTGACAGACTTAAAAAATAACATTGTTTCATTTGTGTTATAATGTTTGACAGTGTTTATTACACCACTGACAGACTTAAAAAATAACATTGTTTCATTTGTGTTATAATGTTTGACAGTGTTTATTACACCACCGACATACTTAAAAAATAACATTGTTTCATTTGTGTTATAATGTTTGACAATGTTTATTACACCGAGTGTATGCATTGATTGTGCCCCCACCAGATCATGCAGATGTTTTCTGTGCCCTTATATACCTTTCTCGTAGTATTATATGTTACACTTTGTTTATAAAACATAACTCTCTCTGACATGGTTATAACCAACAACTGGATAATAAATAGTTCAATACATGGCTAGTGTTTGCAAATACTATATAACTATGCATTCGGATGGTTGGGTGATAATTTGTAATGACTAGGCATATTTCATTCAAAAATATCGTCCATCATTATATTTCTCAATATTTTAGAATATTGCTTTTTATCTTCTCCTATGCATTTCAATGAATAAGATAGGTTAAAAGCAACCGCGTGGAGACGGGGTATATTCCATATAAGTTAGTAGACAGGGCTTATTTCGATATACGACTAGTAGTAGTGTTACATCCCTTTATAAAAACAACACGGTGTTCAATTTTCTTTACACTTTGATTGTTTCAACTACTACAATGAATAAGTAAGTTAACGTATATGAATTGACTGCACTAAATGCGTATTAGAATAATATCTTACAGTTATATAATTTACTAACATGATGTGATATTCATTCCAATCCATTGTGTACTTGTGCATTTTGTCACTCCAATTTCCATTAGCTAGACGTCTATAATTTAAAAGTATATACTTTATAATGATTTATTTGAAATGAATCAGTGAAACTCCAAAAAAAATCATTTCTCTCATTTAAAAGAGGGACAGTCAAACTCACAGATTGAAAATAATCTGACAACGCCATGGCTAAAAATATAATGACAAACAGACAAATAATAGTACAGAAGACACAACATAGAAAACTAAAGACTGAGCAACACGAACCCCAACAAAAACTGTGGTGATCCCAGGTGCTCCCGAAGGAAAATTAAATATCGTACATTTCTATGCCACGACTACACCTTGCCATAGTTTCTGATGTAATAACCATTGTTGTTCACAAAGCATATTTATCAGTCTATGTTTTAAAAGACATATAACGAGGATATGATATTTACTTGGTAGCTGTAGCTGTGAGGTCCCCAGTGAAGAGTTGACATCATACGTTGTATTCCAATATCTCCAAAATGCTTGTTACCTTAAAATATATTCAAATAAAACTACAGGTTGATTACATACAGTGTAAATGAATCTTACCACGTTCGACAAAAGAAACAATGTAGTGTATACATCAAAGGAAGTATTTTTTCTGTCTTGTGAATGCCTAAACTTAGTTTGGGTATTACAGATAGGTCAATTGAGTTTTACAAGAACCATTTAAAGCGCCAAAGTTCACACTGAAGAGGTTTGAATATTAGATATGACTTACTAATATTTTGTTTTATAGTTACCTTGTCAAAACTACAATCAAAGCTTTTTTAACTTTTGGTTCTGAGAGTTCTTGATGAAGATAAATGCTAAAAGTCCACTTTGATAGGTTTCCTTTATGTACTATTTCTACCAACCTTAATATAAACAGAGGACACGCAGAAAATATAAAAATCAGGAAATGATGGAATGATTGCCAATGAGACAACTTTTCACCAGAGTCCAAATGACATAAATGTGTGTAATTCAATATCACCGTACAGCCTTCAGCAATGAATAAAATCTTTAACGTTTAGTCATCTTTAAAAGATCCTGACATGAAGCGATGAGAAATAATTCTTACACCATTGTTTAAAGAAAAACTTAGAAAGACAAACAACCTTCAACAAAACATTATGCTGAAAACTGAAGATTAAAAACCATGAACCCCCTTTAACTCATTTGCTCCGGAATATTCCTATACTCTCCTATACTATTTGTATGAGTCTTTTCTGTCATCATGGCATGTGAAAATCTATTAACAAGTCGAATTCGTGGATTGAATGATAAAAAAAATTCTGACTATGACATGTGGAATATAGAAGTATCCGTGACAGAGGTGTTCTATAACGATCAGACAGACCATGATGGCGTCCATAAAACATTAGAAGGGTTGTCTTTTACTTTAGCAATGAGAACCCTTAATTCAATAGTTTATTATTAGTAGTAACCTCTTTTTAAAAGGAAGTCCTAATAAAAAACACAAACCGTGATTATTTTATTACTTGGTACTGCTATATATATGTCAACCAGTCCATATTGGCTAATTCGAAATGTAATCAATGATATTATACTGAACCTAACCACATTCAATTCCATAGAAATACAGATACTCACACCTCACTTCCACCATATCTATTTCTCCAGACATTGGCCATCCTCCGTAATGTTCTTCCTTTGGCATCAACCAAATAGCTTATATATAAAGATAGTTCGGTGAATAAAATAATAAATAGTGCACATTTAGTACATGTAGTATATGCTAAAAGGAAAAACAACTTTTAACAATACAAACGAACTAACACAGCACGCACAAGCAAATACAATCTCATGGAAATAAGATGGACAAATCATCTATCGCATTCGAATGATTAAACGAAAGTTTCATTCAAAAAAGAGGTGCTTGTCTTAATATTTATTCTTTTCATGCATTTTATTAATTCTAAATATTGTAAACGCTTTCAATGTTATAGTCTATTTTAAAAACATAACGCTTGGGCCAAGTTGAAGGCGTCATAGTTATTTTGACTAATTTGCTTAAGGATAAGCATTTTTTTCATAAATGATGTATAATACAGAAATATTGCATGAATTCTACACCCAGCATAGCTCTATAATTCTCATTATAAGACATCCTTACTGCTGTCTTGTAGATATAAGACATAAAACACATAATTGTATCGTTGAATATATCAAAATACATACACTTTTAAAGAAATTGTTATGATATAAAAATATATAGAACAAGAATGTGTCCCAAGTACACGGATATCCCATCCGCGCTATCTTTTTCTATGTTCAGTGGACCGTGAAAATAGGATAAAATGTCTTATGTGGCATTAAAATTAGAAAGATCATATCATAGGGAACATGTTTGCTTAGTTTCAGGTTGATTTGACTTCAACTTCATCAAAAACTACCTCGACCAAAAACTTTAAACCTGAACCGTGACGAACGGACGAACGGAATAACGAAGGAACAAACGGACAGATGGACGAACGGACGTACAGACCAGAAAACATAATGCCCATAAATGGGCCATAAAAATAGAAAAATTACTGAGTACGTTGCAGCTACGGTTTGCAAGATGAAATGTTTTACCAATAGCACACAACCTGTGAAAATATTGTTTTAACAAAAACCTAGCTGAAACATATCAACAAATACATATTTCAACCTGGCCATATCCAATCTCCAATCGGCATCTGCGCCACAACTTCAACTCGTCCATATTTGAAACTAACTTTTGATATAACCTTTGAAGACATAATTGGGGGTATCATTGCATCTTTAGAGTTTCTAAGGCAACCATAAAATTCAGATTTTGTACAATATCCCCACTCTCCTACAAGAGAAATGCAACAAAGAAATAACTGATATGATTATGAAAAGTGTGCAGATTCGTTATCTTTACAATTTGTATTTACTTTTAGTTGGTGTCCTTTATTGTCTAATGGTATGTTGTAGCTTAAACGCTTAATGAATTTAATCTTATGTAACAACCAATTATACTATTTAAAAATATTTTGAATTTGTGTGCATGCCAGTCTATTTCTATATTCTAATGTGTTTTAACTACTATAATCTTCAAATATTTATTCATTTGTTAAAAAGTTATATTTTTTTTTAATATTAAATAACGATTCAGCCCTGTTGTCTTTCTTTCCCCTTTTGATTTTCAAATTTCTTTCTTTATTGATTTCTTCTTTTTTTGTTGTTGTATATGTTATACTTTTTTATTTCTTTCAATATGTATGACTTACTTCTCATGTCAAGGATTCCATGATGAAGGAAATTCTCACCAAATTTGTCTGCTGTTGTTGTCTAAAAATATAAATAATAAATGTCTACTAGTTCATGTTGTCTACGCAATTATGGTAAGTATACCGGTATTTGGATCTACCTGTTGCACCCGTGTTTGTTCATTGTTAGTACAAATCTAACATACAGTTCCAATACAAGACAAATCAAAATCGTATGCGTGCACCCATAGAATACTTTAGTCACTAGAACTCAATATCATCAATTATACAGTATCCAGCGCAAAATGCATTGGTTTTCTAGTAGAAGGATGATGATCTGAAACGATAGACTGTGCTATATGACATTTATTGGAGATGGATGTGCATTGCTTCCACGCTAAGCATCTAGCATTTAAAAGAATCAGAAAATTTACTCTGGGTTTAGTCACACATATCTTCATATGGACTATAACATTATGTATAAGCATATATGACATAAAAGGACTTGCCTGCAGAACCGATTTGGTATAACCATATATCAGTGTAACATTTTTTTAGTTTTGGGATACTTTAAGTATAGTTGAAATATTATCTTTTAGGCTTAGCACACAGCCATCATATATTGTCTCTCGCAAAATCAATATCGTTAATCAAAGTTATATAGTATTAACTTAGTTTTGTTTTGTTAAATGTATCACATTCAAAATAATGGAAACATAAAAGCAACAAATGGAAAAGAGATGGGTTTCCACACTATAATTCTATACACATTCACTACCTACCGGTTTAAGATGAAGTACACCATTTCTAACAAATGTGTTTGTTGGTTCTGGAGAATAAATTTGAAATTCCCAGTTCTGAAAAGTAAAAAAAAGTACTATCATTTTAACAAAGGAAACTGATTTTTTTTTCTTGTATTCTAAACAATACGTCATATATTTGCTTTTATAGTGATTCAGCTTATAAAACAATGTTGACTGCTGTGCACCTATTTTTCACATTTTTGCCTATTGTGTCTGATTGTTTTGTTCACACGTTGTCAATATAATTGAATTTAATGAGACTGTCATACAGTTGATAAGTGTAGCTAGCTTTAAAACCAGGTTTAATCAACCATTTTCTACATAAAGAATGCCTGTACCAATTCAGGAATATGACAGTTGACTTCTCTTGAATTGAATTTTAAATGTGCGTATTGTTATGCGTTTACTTTTCTACATTGGCTATAGGTATAAGGGGAGGGTTGAAATCTCATAAACATGTTTAACCCCGCCGCATATTTGCGGCTGTCTCAAGTCAGGAGCCTCTGGCCTTCGTTAGTCTTGTATTATTTTAATTTTAGTTTCTTGTGCACAATTAGAAATTAGTATGGCGTTCATTATCACTGAACTAGTATAGATTTGTTTAGGGGCCAGCTGAAGGACGCCTCCGGGTGCGGGAGTTTCTCGATACATTGAAGACCTGTCGGTGACCTTCTGTTGTTGTTTTTTCTATGGTCGGGTTGTTGCCTCTTTGACACATTCCTCATTTCCATTCTCAGTTTTATATATTAAATCAGTTCTGATCAATTTAATTATTTTTATAGTTAGTATTTTTTTAAATATAGTTTAATATCAAATTAAGTATATCAAAATAACAAATTCAGTTATTTATTTTTAAACGCACTGTATTGTCCTTTGATTGAGTCACATATGAATAAACAAAAACAACATAACAATCACCATACCCCACCACCAAAAGCAGAGATTTCATTCTTCCATTTGCTTTTGTCAAAACCATTATCGAAAGTATCTTCAAATATTAGCTGAAGTTCTGTCAGTGGTGATTTGGATGTTAGCCCAGCTGAATTTAAAAACAAAATATGCATTAGTAGTAGGCTACATATTACGTGTTCTGAACTGGGGCTTCCATATTATACAGCTTTTTCATAGTGCTAGAAAACCAAAGGTTTGGTTGACTTGCTTGCTTTGTTTAATTTGTATACATGTTTGCTCAAGCATTTTATACACAGAAAAACGTAGCAACTGATGTGTGCGATTTACCATCTTTGCCGCAAATTTATTGTTGGGCTTGTATCATATTTTCCATTCGGTTTATATAATCCGTTCATCCTATTTGACTCTATAGAATTGAAGAGTTTATTCTAAATTGAGGTAAACTATATGGTCTTCCAATTACTGTTTCGATCCGTAACATCACTGCAGAGACATTCATTATCGAAATATGGATATGGTGTAAAATAAATTAATAATAATAATAACTACCACCTTATGTTTGTATTAACAATCTTTGCCGCAAGTTTATTGTTTTCTGTTTGGAATTAAATTAATATAGAGATTCATTTGTTAAATCTTGGGATCAATTCATTTGGCAATCGTCAATGGCAGTCAGCAGGGTTTTACAAAATACATTGTTTGACCTGTTAGTCAAATGCGTTTTGTTAAAATATACTTTTTTACTATTTTGGTCTTTTGGAAAATGTTGTTTGTGGTGTTTTAGACACCTCTACCTCAAATTTTGTTTTATCAACTATGAAATCATTTAAAATTAAACTGATTTGAGAAAATATCTAAGCATTGTGATGTCACTAAACACTTAAAGCTATGGTCATAATTCAACAACAACTATATTTACCTTGACATAAGTTACAATACTTCTGGCAGTTTTGGTTGGCCCATTCTCTGTAAGCTGTACATACATCGGCTGCAAAACCTGCACAGTCTGATATCTTGTTTTCACATGTTCCTGTTGACGGGACTGTTGTATGCAGAGCCTGTGTTTCTGTTGAAGAAAAACAGACCGTTTCTATTTTCATGTTTCGTTATAATGATTGAATTTCTATGTAATTAATATCACAATTGCAAACTTAAAACTGTTTTTTTTTGGAACGTACTGTATTTGATGTTTTTAGTGTGAGGAAAGAGAACAAACATCAAACCACTCAACCAAAAAATGAGATTTCATTCTTCCATTTGCTTTTGTCGAAATAAAGCCAATCAAGTACAAAGTTGAAGAGCATTGTGGATCCAAAATTCCAAAAAGTTGTGCCAAATACGGCTACGGTAATCTATGCATGGGCTAAGAAAATCCGTATTTTTTTGGAAAATTTCAAAGTTTGTTGGTTTCTGTTTGTTATTTAATAAATATAGAGATCCATTTGTTAAATCTTGGAATTCATTTGGCAATCGTCAATGACAGTCAGCAGGGTTTTACAAAATACATTGTTTGACCTGTTAGTCAAATGCGTTTTGTTAAAATATACTTTTTCACTATTTTGGACTTTTGGAAAATGTTGTTGGTGGTGTTTTAGACACCTCTACCTCAAATTTTGTTTTATCAACTATGAAATCATTTAAAATTAAACTGATTTGAGAAAAAATCATCTTAGCATTGTGATGTCACTAAACACTTAAAGCTATGTTCATAATTCAACAACAACAATATTTACCTTGACATAAGTTACAATACTTCTGACAGTTTTGGTTGGCCCATTCTCTGTAGGCTGTACATACATTGGCTCCAAAATCTGCACAGTCTGATATCTTGTTTTCACATGTTCCTGTCGACGGGACTGTTGTATGCAGAGCCTGTGTTTCTGTTGAAGCAAAACAGACCGTTTCTATTTTCATGTGTCGTTATTATGATTGAATTTCTATGTAGTTTAATATCAAAGTTTCAAAACTAAAACTGATTTTTTTGTAACGTACTGTACTTTATGTTTTTAGTGTGAGGGAAGAGAACAAAAATATAACAAACATCAAACCACTCAACTAATAGATGAGATTTCATTCTTCCATTTGCTTTTGTCGAAATAAAGCCAATCAAGTACAAAGTTGAAGAGCATTGTGGATCCAAAATTCCAAAAAGTTGTGCCAAATACGGCTAAGGTAATCTATGCATGGGCTAAGAAAATCCGTATTTTTTTGGAAAATTTCAAAGTTTTGTTGGTTTCTGTTTGGTATTTAATAAATATAGAGATACATTTGTTAAATCTTGGGATCAATTCATTTGGCAATCGTCAATGGCAGTCAGCAGGGTTTTACAAAATACATTGTTTGACCGTTTAGTCAAATGCGTTTTGTTAAAAATATACTTTTTCACTATTTTGGTCTTTTGGAAAATGTTGTTGGTGGTGTTTTAGACACCTCTACCTCAAATTTTGTTTTATCAACTATGAAATCATTTAAAATTAAACTGATTTGAGAAAAAAAACATCTAAGCATTGTGATGTCACTAAACACTTAAAGCTATGGTCATAATTCAACAACAACAATATTTACCTTGACATAAGTTACAATACTTCTGACAGTTTTGGTTGGCCCATTCTCTGTAGGCTGTACATACATTGGCTCCAAAATCTGCACAGTCTGATATCTTGTTTTCACATGTTCCTGTCGACGGGACTGTTGTATGCAGAGCCTGTGTTTCTGTTGAAGCAAAACAGACCGTTTCTATTTTCATGTGTCGTTATCATGATTGAATTTCTATGTAGTTTAATATCAAAGTTGCAAAACTAAAACTAATTTTTTGTAACGTTCTGTACTTCATGTTTTTAGTGTGAGAGAAGAGAAAAAATGTAACAAACATCATACCCCTCTACCAAAAGATGAGATTTCATTCGTCCATTTGCTTTTTTCAAAATAAAGCCAATCAAGAACAAAGTTGAAAAGCATTGAGGATCCAAAATTCCAAAATGTTGAGCCAAATACGGCTAAGATAATATATGCATGGGATGAGAAAATCCGTAGTTTTGTAAACAGGAAATTTATAAAAAAAAAAAAAAAGACCACATTACTGATTTTTATGTCAACACTGATGTGTTGACTTCAGGGCTGGTGATACCATCGGGGACGAAATATCCACCAGCAGTGGCATCGACCCAGTTGTGTAAATAGTTATCATCAGTGACGCTCATATCAAAATAATATGAAGCCAAACAAGTACAAAGTTGAAGAGCATTGAGGATTCAAAATTCCCGAAAGTTGTACCAAATACAGCTAAGGTAATCTATGCCTGGGATAAGAAAATCCGTAGTGTTTCGAGAGTGACAGAAAATTTAATTGAAGAAGTCTTATAATAACTTTTCAATTGTATTTGAACCACATTATTTTTATTTCATATTGACTATGTTTTGTTATCAACTAATTGTTGTTAACTGTATTGTGTTAACCGTTTCAAACTTTAAATATTTTAATTGATTCTTACATACTTTTGATTGTCTAACCCTATATGCTAACATCGTCTATGTGAAATTTTAAAATTGTTTGTATATACATTGAACGACAAATATATGTGACATATCAAATTTTCTAACGTCGGACACGCGAATCAATGAATGTGTTTGTAGACAGATGTTTTTGTGTTCTGTTAAATTGTTTCTAGTATTTTTGTGATTTTACTTTTCACATTTCTTTTTTCTACATTTTTAACGTGACAAACTTGGGAATTGTATTGCTTTATACATAAATACGCAAATATGCAACTTTTGGTAGGTTTAATTGTTAAACTTACCCAAAAGGTACAATACATCCGCTTTTAATCGTCTAATACCACTATATGAACTTACTCAAATGGAAGGACAGGTCAGTCTTGACTGTTCCTATGTCATTTATTTTATAATATAACCAGTAGTACACTGTGTCGCCCGAATGTACCTTCATCCCTGTGTTCCTGTGATGCCAAAATCCGTCAGCTTTGAACGATAAACGAATACTGGTGAATTTCACTTAAATTTCCAGTTCTGCTATAATGGCGATGAGACCCTTTCGTTAGATATTACTTCATAATTATATTACATGTGTGTCTCATTACAATTCTTAATTTTGATTAGTTGAAAACAATCACGAGGCACTATCGTATAAAATGAAATAATTCATATGAAATTCAAAACCTATGATTGCACGTGCTATCATTGACAATGTTAAAACAAAGAATAAAAAAGAAAAGAGTAGCTTGATAAATCTTTAATTTCATGGTTGTTGCATCAAAACGTAGTTATACGAATTGACATTTATGTATGTAAATACAATTAACGGTACCAGTGATGATCAAATCGGGAATTTTAATGCAACATTGTTCATTTTGGTTGGATGACGTCATCAATATTCATGTCTATGAAAACGTACGCGAAGCACAGACATAGTTTTACCACATGCAAGATGCTTTCGAATTCTATATGTAAACTGTTTATTTGTTAAAATTGCATTGTAAAATGAGATACATACCCGACTTGTGGACTATTTCATAATTAAAAGCGCCTGTCCCTTGAGCTCCAGACAAAGGTTGATTTATGCTGTAATGAACACCGACTTCTTGTAGGCCCGACACATCTTAAAAAAAAGATTACAAAACATCTGAAAACGAACATGATAACAAAAGACCGTACGAGTTAACAAAAAATCTAAATTCGTACAAGATAAACAAAATTTTTATAGTTATGTTCCCATGAATTTCACTTTAAAGAGCCCTAAATTCGATAGTCAAAGGAATGATTCAGTCGAGATTTAACATATAACTCTTACGAAAAACCTTTTAAGGGACAAATACAAGAAAAGACATATAACAACTTATTAATTAAAATATGATACTATAAAAAAGAAAACACTATATTTATTCTTATTATCCTCGGAGTTCAGTATTTTTGTGATTTTACTTTTTTCGTCGAAGAAAAGGGCTTTAGTTTTTTTTGCAGCGAAAAAAATAAAAAAAATCAGCCAATGTTAACTTTTTACCTGGAATTCTAAAGTCTATCCCTGGTGATAGTAGCTGTATTTTTGCCTCAGGTAAATCATTGACCAAGAAACTGTTGGCAAAACTAACAAGAAAAGTCACAAGCACAACATGATCGAAAACCATTGTTGTGTATGTAAAGCTTTCAATATATATAGCACATTTATATCTATATCTAATATGTACTTACATTCTAACCTATCTCCTAATCTAAACAGTTCACCTACAATTTTTTTTGTCAATGGTATAAAGACAAGCAGATAGATTTAAAGGTAATTCATTGCACATTCCAGCTGTTCTTATCTTTTATAACTCCTTCAGGATAACAACTTTTAATCGTAGGATATAAAATGGTGAAAATACGTGCAGATGGATTGTGTTAAGCCTAGATATTTGTTTTTTTATAAATTAAACATTTACTTAATTTAAGATAATAAAAAATCCATGAGGACGATGTAATTTTTTTTTAAATAAAATTTGCTTCATTTAAATAGTTCAAAAGTTCCAGGATTATAATTTTATACGCCAGACGCGCGTTTCGTCTACACAAGACTCATCAGTGACGCTCAGATCAAAATAGTTAAAAAGCAAAACAAATACAAAGTTGAAGAGCATTGAGAACCCAAAATTCCAAAACGTTGTGCCAAATACGGCTAAGGTAATCTACTCCTGGGGTAAGAAAATCCTTAGTTTTTCGAAAAATTCAAAGTTTTGTAAAACACGCCATCACATTCACATTTGAAACAACAGGTAAATACATACAAAATACAATCATTTATAATCATAGAAATAAATAAAACAACTTTGAAATGGAATATATTAAAATAATTACTATACTTTATAATATTTTCGTGAACTTTGAAACGAATAAAGACACATTTTTAGTACCTTAATATTAACCAATGATAGTAGACCTTTCATTCATTTGCTGCACTGGGATGTTTGACATAGTACTCTGGGATGTGTTGATTTATGATATATTTACTAAGATGGAATTTCATTCGAAAAAATAATGGTATTCATTACCAATAGCATTTGAACAAAAATAACATATCCTCTCGTCCTACGGAATATTACACCATCTACCCAGCTCTATTGGAATTGTAACATTAAAACATCTTAATTTAGAAATATATTCACGTTCGATTGATGATAGTTGCAGACAATAACAATCAAAACCAAGGAGTAAACAAAGACCCACAAAACCAAAGGACATTTACATCAACAGCTATAAATAATAATTAAGAAACAACACGAACTCCACTAAAAACCAGGTGTGAATCAGACACTTTTTTTTAAAACAAACACCGTTTTAAACAGATCGTAAATTCTCTCTTGGAAGAATTGTCAATTTGACAATGTCATAATGATTGTTGAATGTATGCATCTTTAAGAATTTGTTTCAGAACGATTTTTAGTTGATTTACATCTAATGGTAATAATGCTTAGTCCAGAATGGTATAAAATCGATTTAAGATAGTTAGTCCATTTGAACGTGTAATCATCTCTTAAATTGAACATTATTTGATATAGTATATTGCTTAGTTAATTTTCATTGACTAGAAGTCTATGATATCTATTGGTGTATGACCAAGTTCTCCATATTTCATAAAATTTGGCGTCGAGGATCTATTATTTTTTACATCCGGTAAAACTGTAGTTGAATTTTTTCCATCATGAAATTGTTTCCAAATCTCAATATTTCATACCGATAAGTCAGAATTGAAGGTATAAGTGCACCAAATAGTTGATATTGCAAGTCAACAGGTATTGAGAGGTTACGTATCTCTGTATAAAAGCTAAAGTGTTGTCTGTGCTTGTTCGCCAAGACATTTCTTTGCTGTAGCATATGGAAAAAAAATCTTTGGACTCTCAAAGACAGGTTAAACATTTGACAATTTGGTGGTGTTCGTTATTAATCATGTTTGCCGTTGTCGGCCATTGTTTATGATATTTTATGTGTAAAGCAAAATACTGCAATAATTGTCCTTTTTAGGGGAATTTATTATTTTTGGAATTATTCACTAATAAATATTTTTTTAAGTGTTGTTTATTTCCCGTTCATTATCGAACTTAAACAAAGAAATATGACGATCTCTGGTCATGAATCTTACTATACGAATCCTTGGTGTGAAAACATTTTTCATGAGTCTGTGATTATGTGATTATTTGATTACCAGTTCAAATATTTGATGAGTATTTGATAATCTAGGACATTATTTTTTTTATTATTTGATTATCTTGTTTAAAAAATAATTAATGATTCTGTGATTATATTGGCAAAACATTTGTGATTATGTCTTTACTTGGACAACCCCACAAGGGTCTCATTTTTATTGATGAATAGGTATGGTGATATGGTCTAGACACCTCAGTTCATAAAATATCAACTGCATTATATCAAGGACACCATAAACATGTTGAAATTTATACATTCAAGATAATGGCAGTCAGTTAGTGAATATTAGCAATGAGAAGTCACTGTACAGCATCAAAAATTAGAATAAAAACATGCTGTAAAGTCGGGTATAAAAGGCCCAGACTGTCTAAATCAAGCGTCCAACATACTATTGGTATCAATAGTGCAGTATGGAGTTGTGTAATCAGTAAAAAATGTGTTTTTCCTAAAATAATATATATTCATTTTGATAAATGTTGATCTTAATTTTATTCTAGCACCACTAGCTAGTAAATTGTCAAAACTTATGACATTCATACTTAAATACTTCAAGTTCTTAAGATACAACCTAAAATTTTACACATTTATCATTAGAATAGAAAATAGAAATGGGGAATGTGTCAAGACAACAAACCTACCTAAAAGCATGCCACTGCCTAAGGCCAACAAGGAGTCTTCAATGCAGCATACATGAAATCTCTGCACCATGAGGCAGGCCTTAGCTGTCAACTAAACAAATATATACTAGTTCAGTGGAAACCACACTTTGCTAAAAAAAAACACCGTACAAATGAACGAATTAAAAAATAAACAAAAGACTAACAACGGCTAGTGGTTCCTGTTTTAAAACAGGGGCAATGATGCGGCATGTTAAAATATATTTAAAGGGATCTAACCTTCCTCTATACATCAAGCCAATGTAGAATAACCAAAAACACAGTAAAAGTCACAGTAAAACTCAGTTCTAAAGAAGTTGGCGTCTGATGTTAGAATATGTAACAGAAGATACAAGCATTCTGAGAGTTGCCAGACTGACGGATGGATAGACAGACAGATGGAGTGCAGACCTCTTTGTCGATAGTGGACTGACTAAGCAAAATTACAATGATTGTCATAAATTCACAAAGGACTACTGACAGTTATTGATATACCATCTCCAAACTTTAAACTGAATGAAAGATTAAGTTTTCATTATATGAGTATCAACCACAACCCCTCCCTATTAATGGTTAAGTATCATACCATCATGAGAAGAACATAACCCATATCATGCCAACAACTGTCTTTTAAGAACTTGAGATGTATAAACACCATGAGATGGTGCCAACGACAAAAAAGAAATGAAAAATCATCTCTTAAATCATTTTATAATATTTGCATGGAAAGTATTGGAAACTTTATATGAATGCGTTTAGATTTATTGGTAAATGTTGTTCCATCATAATTTGTGAACTGCTTCCAAAGGAAAAAATTGAGAAATTCCATACAAGATAAAACTGAATGCTTTTTATTGTCCAAATTCTTTTTTTGCTCACAAATGATAATAAATATACTGGATACATATATTCAGAACCTTATTAAAAATTTGTCATGTTCAAAATATTTCTAAATATCTTTCTGATTTCTATATGGAGCAACAATAAATACTTCTTCATCATTGTGTGTTATTTCTGATAAGTCACTCTCTGGAAATGTTTCTTCAGTCATTTGACTCTTAGTATGATGAATAGGTTTTGTTTCTAATTCTTTAGTCAAAAACTTTGTTTGTTGAAAAATTTGGAATTCATTTTCCAACTTTTTTTGTCTCTATTATTTATTGACTTCATTATGCAAAACTAGTCATTCTCTTACATGTGATAAAATGGTAGGAATAACACAATATTATTGTAATTTTATTTAAAAAATCAGAATGTTGGGGGGAAAATAATATTATTTGCTATAATAATATTGTATTGATGAATAATACAAAATCAAATATTTAAGTTTAACAAACATTGTAATTCTAATCTTTCATTTATAAAAAAAAAGATACAAAAAGGAAAAAATAGAAAAATATATATTATTTATCTAATTTTATACTATACTTTGTTTAAATACAATCAGGTACTTGCATAGTAATTTCAAATTGTATACATTTTTTTATAATTCTTATTTAATAGTCTATATGGAATTTTCAAGACAAATACATTTGAAACATGCTATCATAAATATGTGTTTCAATGTTGAGGGTTTGTATAAGTTATTTTGTAGTTATTCATAGTTTTGAAACGTTATTGTATGGTCTTTATTCTAAGCTTGTACTCAAAGGTGTAGGTTTCAATAAGGCCCTAAAATGGTATGAAAGTATGATTTATTGACCAATGAAACAAAGAATCATATAATGACTAGATTGGAAAAACGTCTTTTTGTTGAGAATTATTTTTTTTTTGGCATTCTTTTCATGATGTCACAAATAGCACTTATTTTGATTTTCCATGAAAATTTGACAATATGGGTAAATTTACATTGAAATTTTGGAGATAAACCAAAGAGTGCATGAATATTTTGTTTGTGGTTGCCTGCGCTTTATGTTTCCTTAAGTCTTAATTTGGTTGAAATTCTGGACAATTTGAGCAAATATCGCAAAAATCACTGTTTTTGTAACCTATTTTGGATGCAAAAATATATGCTTAAAAATGAAATCTTCAGCCAAAAAAAAATCATTTAACTTTCTCACATGTCTTTTCGTCAGCTTATAATACATTTTATGCTGAAACATTGAATAATTGTCCCAAAGTTGAACCTTATGGAACTTACTCCTTTTTAAATTCAAAGAGTACATTTATGATTTCTTAACTGGAAGATTGCCTAGATAGGTTTAGACACAATTGTTTGTAACAGTAAGCATTTTTGAGGACAATTTTATTTACTTTAAGGTGGTACCCCAGGGGCGGATCCAGCCATTTAAAAAATGGGGGGGGGGCCTTTTTCAGGACAAAGGGGGGGTTCCAACTACATGTACCCATTCAAATGCATTGTACGACACACAAAAAAGGGGGGGGGGCAACCCCTGGAACCCCCCCTCTGGATCCCCGCCTGTATTCAACACTTTCACTCAAATTTATTTGGCTCGATCCATACAAAATATAAGAATATTTCATTAGCTCTGTCCTTAATGTAAATTATATAGATGTTGGAACATTGTCCCTGCTTGTAAACAAATATCAGAGACAATGTCTTTATCGTACATTTCACACTTGAATTAAGCATTCTGTTGATACTGCTTTCTCTTTTCTTGTGATGTTTAAGGTGGTACCTAACACTACAGGAAGATAACTCTGTAAAGTCAGCTAAACGTTTTAATTACGATGTGTTGTAAAAGGAATAGTAAGCTTCTCAATGATGAAAATTGTTGTTTGTCAAACTGCCAGTGTATTTCTTCTGACAAAACGGTTGGTTCAAAAATTTTGAAATTTTTATATTTTTGTTAAAGGGTCAAAGTAAATAATTTGACAAAATTTTATGAAAATTAAACGAGCCAAATTAATTTTAGTGTAAGTGTTGTGTTCCACCTTAAATTATTTTTTTAAAAATCATTTACTAGATTGAACATTATCACAATAATCAAAGTGCTTGTAAACACCGACGGGTAAAGATTGCTTTAATTTAACAGTGGGAAATAAAATTAAACATTGTAAAAGCATTGATTGTACTAAAAGTATGAACAAAAGAAAGATAATTCCAATTTTAAAGATTACTTTATCAATGTTATCATTTTAAATTTCTAAAACAATTATTAGATTCCTGCACCTTGCACATGTTATGGAATTTTCTTGACAAGTAAAATATCGTTTTGTAATTTCAATATCTGAGCATACATTTCATTAATAATTTTCTGGAAGTGATCATGGATAGGATGTTATAACCAACGCACTATATTTTTTGTATCTCAAAAGTAGTAATAAACCTTGGAAGAGTTTAATCCCTCAGTTTTAGTTTGTTACTTCGATTTAGTTTTTTGTCCATGGATTTATGAGTTTTGAACAGCGGTATCCTACTGTTGCCTTTATTAATGTCAGGTCAGTACCATGGATTTTTGATTGAATTTTAGGCAATCTTTACCCCAAAGTAACAATACGAAATATATTTCCATATCTGCAGTACAAATATCATAAAGACATTTAAAAAAACCCTGATATAACATATAAAAAAAATAACAATACATATAATGAAGTACAACTCTACATAGAATCAGGCACACACATATTATCGGAAGGTTAACTGATCAAATTTATAATAAAAATTACAAAATTAGAATATAAGTGTTTTTACAAATTTTGATTTTTAGCATTGAAGTATCCTTACATATTATGCATAGCTTACAACTTTCAAAAATAGTTTTCATGATGTATCTCCTTTTCCAAAACATTTCTAAAATATTCCACATCTAAAGGTTAAATTTAGAAATTTTATGCTTTATTAGATTTAAAATAACAAATGCTGTGAAAACTTGTTTCCTAAAACAGGAAACCACTATTCAGACTTGTAGGTGCAAGTATACTTATAAAAAAAAGCCATGCAGATACATTAACAACTTAGTTGTTCATTAAACTTCAATTTAAAACAAATTAAATCATTTTAAATCGTAACTTATTGAATCAAAAGTCTTTGAGTTTCCATTATCATTTCAAGAAAAACAATTTGATTTTACTTTTTAAAAAATGTTAAACACCAAAGAACCAATCAATCTATATCAATATATATCAAGAGGAAAAAAAGCACAAGAACTATTATATGTTCTATTTGGAATGTTTAAGTTTCTGTTTTAAACATTGAAAACAAATAACACAAATTTAAACATATATCTAACATTTGCAAAAATTAAATATGGCTTGAAAAAACGAAAATACAGATGACATTCAAAATAATAAAGGAAAAGCCAAGAGGGGCTTTACACTCCCCCCCTTTTTTATTCCTGGATCCACCACTGATATGAGTGATATCATGCGTAAGTTATGAAACCTCCAAAACAAACAAATCATATCTTAACATATATACATTAACATTGGTACAAATATATTTTTTTATTTGAATATAAAAACAACAAATGTAAACAACAGCACAAAAGAGATAACAATTTTTATGGATTTTCTTTGATTTTGTGGAAACTAGAACAAAGAATATAGAGAACGATTCCATGCTCTATATACTATTTTTCATAAAGAAAAAATAAATAACTATGTCTTTCTAAGACATTATTGAGAGATTTTGATAAATTGGAAGTCTCAGACTCTCCTTTACAGATCAAGAGATTAACAAGTTTATGGTCAGATCATAAGTTTTATTACATCATATGAATTTGTATTATGCATGCTTTTTAAATGGAAATTGTGACATCACAATGCACTCTTAATAGCACAAAAACTCATGAGACAAGGAGGATAAACAGAAAAATATATTATATATGATTAAAAAAAGATATAAAAACATGGAATTGCTATAAAAAGAAGCTTGTTAAACAATTGATATGAATCTAGGAAATATTGATTCTAAATCTGAATTTTTGATCAAGATCTCTCTTTTCATAGGGGTACCAGAATATCCAATTAACATCCCATATATTGTTATACAAGTTAAACGCCATTCCATTGACCTCCTTTAATGGTTTTAAGGGTAGTGGTATAGGACTGACATAATGCTGTGGAGTCAGTACATTCACCAGTGCTACATCATAAGATAATATCTCTAGTCCTTTACAATTACTGTCTGTGTAGTATACTCCTTTGTCTACAGCTGAAAAAAGGAAATAAAATAACACGAAATACTTAATTTTTAGTCTCAGAGTATGTGAAAACTAAATTACATACAATTTTTACACACTATTTTTGTATACTGTGAATTCATTTAATTTTGTTGATGCCAATTTTCGTGGATTGAAGAAAATTTGCAATTCGTTGAACATTTAAATTCGTGGTTTCCCTGTACCCATGAAGTCCATGAAAATTGGTATTCAACGAAATATAAGGAATCCACAGTACTATAAAATTGAGAAAATTTTACAATGTGGTTTTTTTTTGGTGTGGAGGGGAGATTGAGTATAATAGCAAAGGTAAGCAAAAAAAAAAATAATTCATATCAAAGAATTGCTTCTTTTTAAGGTACCTATTCATCATTGTCTCAACCACAAAATTCTTGAAAATTATTATCTGACATTCTTAATAAATCCATTGTAAATTAATTATAGAATTACTAATCGAAGAATTCAAACAGAGAAAAATATTCAACGAGTGACCAAACAACACATTAATTCAAGAATGCACGTAGCACATGAGTTAATTATCAGGGTTGCTTGGTTACGAGTTGAATATTTTTCGATATTTGAATTCTTTAATTAGTTATTCATTTTATTGTATTGGCAAATGGCTTTTTTTTTGGAAGAAATTAATGTAAAACATGTAAGGAACTATATCTTTTTTCTACCCTTTCACAATTTGTTTTGATCTGCCGTTATCAACATCTTGAAAACGCCTATTGTTGTATGACGTCAGATAGTGAAATAACCACGTTTATTTCACATGTCAAATTATCAGTTTTTATTTAACTGGGAAATCAATGTAATTCATTGCAACCAATAAAATAATTAAATTTACCATGCTGCCTCTGACTGCCATTGAGTATAACATTTAAAGGGTCAATCATCTGTCCTAGTTTGTGAAGTTTCCATGACATGTCTGTATTCTGTACTGGTTGAAATACAAAGTATATAGATTCTGGTAGCCTGGTTGGTGCTTTCTTAAACCACTGTAAGGTAATGTCTACACCTGAAAATTCAAAAAGAAGTTACTGTAAATTCAGAAATTATTGCGTGCATTTTTTATTGCGATTTTGTCATAATTCAGTTAAAATATTACAAAACGCAAGTTTTAATTATTGCGGTTACAACTCAGTCGCATTATTTGCAATAATAAAAACCTCGCAATAATTTCTGAATTTACAGTACTTTTTTCATTGACTTCTTTTTATAAGTTGTTTATTCATCAAATCACACTGTTGCAGTTCTGCCATCTTTTCATGAAGAAAAGTGTTGTGAAATTTAGCACAAATTGTAAACATCAAAGAGAAAAAATAATAGATCAGAGGAAAATTCCTCTATATAATCATGAAAATGTGTGAAGCACTGCTGCTGTCTGCGATGTAATTTTTGTTTAGCAAAAGTCAGTATTAAACTAAATATCAATAATACAATATACTTAATCATATAGCATACTTTTAGCTGTCTTTTTATCGACATCTACAAGTACAAATAGGCCTGTATCTTGGTTAATTTTTCAATCTGGTAAAATCTATAGTTGAAGATACAAGACGGTAATTAATTAGGATACTCACCACCTTGGCCAGTGTTTTGGTTGATTTCAGCATTATATTCTACAGTAATAGATACTGGACAGCCATAGTCTGACATACAGGAATGGTCCACAAAGGTTGCCATCATTACAAAGTTACACTTTGAACCTGAAAATAATTAACTCATCAGTTAATATATAAAAATTACAAAATAAATCTTTTATCTAACAAACATGCTCTTTTGACTAGTGGCAGGGTGCTTGTCTTGAGTGAGAGAGGTCATGAGTTCAATAATCACCCATTTCAAGTCACTGAATAGAAAATTGATAGGCATGCAATATTTAGAAGTACATGAAGTATGAGCTAGTTGGTTTAGAGCCAGAATACCGGTAATGTGTATATATAGGGTTACATGTCTACCTGCAAACCTATTACCATGTGAACGAACACCTTAAAATACTGGCTTAGCGTGTTGGTCTATTACAATGCAGAGTTCTTATTCTTATCTTTTTTGCATGTTCTTGTCCTAATATGCATGAAATATTTGCATACATGTGATGGACTGTGAAACTCAGATCAGGAGATTGGGAAAATTTGGTCAGGAGATTGGGAAAATTTGGTCAGGACTCAGGAGATTGGGACTTAGATCAGGAAATTTTTTATCAACATTAATCTTGTCGTAAATGTAACCGTAACTTTTAAAATGTTCTTTTGAGTTTATACACCCTAGTACCCTTGTTGCCTTTCTATTTGAATGATAACACATTATCAAATAAAAATATTGAGAAGAATCTGTTTCTTGTTTTGTGTTGTGTTTGATAATTGATTGTTCACTGCTTGCAAATAAATGATGATATACTTTCTTTGTGTATATTCATGTCTCCCATCTCCTTATCATTGGGAACTGTGTAGACAAATAAGAAAGAAATATGCTATACATAGATATAGGAAGATGTGGTGTGAGTGCCAATGAGACAACTCTCCATCCAAATAACAATTTAAAAATTAAACCATTATAGGTTAAAGTACGGCCTTCATGTATACATGTATATTTAAAACATGATAAATTAAGTTAAAAAATAACAAACAATAACAATTATAGTAAATTGCATGTTTTTTTAGCATTATAAAAGTCATCTTTCTACTACTTGACACTCTGTTTAAAGATATTGCTTTTTTTTTTTTAAATGACTGATAACCTATTTATACTGACCTAAATCATTTAGACATTTCTACATCTATGGGTCAGAGTCATGCAATTTGTTCACCTTGTACAGAGTTTTATTCACATTACATAGATGTGGAACACTGCACATGACAAGGACACATAATATTGGACAGAATTATTATATAAATTTCAATTTACTCTTTGAAAAGAAGTCTAAATTCCCTGAATATTTTGTAAATTTATATTATTTTATTTGTCCCAAGACATTTAAATTCATTTAACTACCATCCTTTAATGATTATTTAATTAAAATATAATTTATTTAATTAACAATTTACATTTTTGAACGATAAATAACTTATAACAGGATAAATCAAAGGACAGTAACCAAAATTTATTTCAAACATTCAATACACAAAGTTTTTAATACACAACGGCAATTAGCGATCATTAGCCAGAGGTAAGCATTTGTTGATTACCAGTATGTTTGACACCCAAGCTGTCAAGTGAAGCCATATAATTACACATCTTCTATGATTTACAGTTAAAATTTAACACAGGTGTAAATTACACCTGTACCGTAGTAAAAAAATCAATAATGGCAGCTGAAAATTTTCATTCATGAAATTTTTTACACGGGATTTTTTTCTCCTTAACGGGAGGACGGGAGGAGACCCAGGAAAACAGGATTATTGTACTCCCATTGGGAGGTTCACATGTATGCATTTGCAACTGGATTTTATCACAAAATATGTATTATGTATTGTGTTTTCACATGTTCATTTTTATATTGTTGATTCTTTAATTCATATGGGTACCAATTTTGTGGATTGAGGGAAATTTGTACTTTTGTAAAAATTTGATTGTTTGTGTTTTTGCTGAAGTCTGCATAACAGCATGTTACAAATTTATACTTCATTAAACATTTAAATTTGCAGTTTACATTTACCCATGATATCCACAAAATAGGAATCCAACGAAGAATAATGAATCCACAGTATGTCATACATAAGTAATGTAAAATTTAGCTGATACAATGTAATACTAATAGATCCCAATTTCAGATCCACTAAATCTTGAATCACATCTTTAAACAGCCAGATTGCTCTCCATTCATATCTGAAAAGACTACTAAAATTGCATGGTTTGAAGAAGAAATACTTACCTTTGAAGAGATCTGTCATTTTCATCTTCCATATTTTACTCTCTGGTTTTGCATTAGCTGACATATTGGGTTTTCCTATTCCCAATTGGAAATGTTTAGAATATGGATAGCTGCCATTAAAGTAGTCAAAATCTGATTGGTTTAAAGACTTGTATGCAAATCTGCCTATTGGATTTGATGCAGATGCCCATTCCCTCTGTAAAATAAGAGATATATTGATAAACAGTGGCGGATCCAGAAATTTTCCTAAGGGGGCCCGCTGACTAACCTAAGGGGGGCCTGCTCCAGTCATGCTTCAATGAATTCCTATATAATCAACCAAATTTTTCCCATGAAAGGGGGGGGGGATGGCCCCCCAGGCCCCCTGGATCCGCCTACAATAAACAAAATTCATATTCAATACTGACAAAATATATTTTTATCACTTTCATTTATCGGAAAAAAACTGTCAATACTTTAAATAGACATCATTAATTTTTATCATGAAATTGTCTAAAAACTGTAAAATGTAGAATAATTAAAATGTTTTATCAAAATTTTCCAACTCTTTAAAAAAAAAGGTTACAAACTTGTGGAATTGATTTACTATTATAAATCAAAGAACATGACATTGATGACACCATAAACATGTGTGCATGGTGTTTATAAATAAATTAAAGGAGCTGTGACCTATTTATAATATTGATTATTAGCAAAGTCCTTAATCTGTAAAAAACAACAAGTATTATTTTTTTTTATTGACAAAGAAAACATAAAATCTTGGTCATATACAGGCAAACAAACATGGGAGTGAAGATGAGGGAATGCCATGACTTTCAAACAGAGAAACAAGATGGATAGACTGGATAACATAGAGACGTGGCTAGAAATGGTAGAATATGTCCTTGTTTTCACGCAATGTCTTTTTGTTTGATAATAGAATATAAATAAAGTGCCAATTATTGAGCAGGATCTGTCTACCCTTCTGGAGCACCTTATAGAACACCCAGGTATTAATAGAAGGTTCATAATCTTAGAACACCCAGGTATTTATAGAAGGTTCATAATCTTAGAACACCCAGGTATTTATAGAAGGTTTATAATCTTAGAACACCCAGGTATTTATAGAAGGTTCATAATCTTAGAACACCCAGGTATTTATAGAAGGTTCATAATCTTCAGTCTTTAGTTTTCTTTGTTGTCTTTTGTATACTGTTGTTGGTCTTTAGGTTGTTTTTCTTCTTTTTGCCCCATGCCTTGTGCGTGTCTTTTTTTACTTATGATATAAGATATATAAACCTGTTTCTGTAGAATGAGAACCTGTGAGGCTGTTGCATTATAATGATGAATAAAACTTATAATTTTTTGTTTTTAAATGAAAAAACAACCTTAGTAATTGGATCCTTCAAACTTATTATAGTTCCTTCATCATCAAACTGGAGAGAGAAACCATTTGTACATTCTTGTGCTGCTAACATGTCTGCAACTTTCACTAATCCTGAAAAATAAGAAAATGACTATCACATGTGGTTATATATAGCTTTATGCTTATTCAAAAATTGACTATGAAATTGAGATATTAGATCCATTTGCATGGGTTGCGCATACATGCAAAATAAAATTGCGAAACTATTTTAGAAACTATGTTTATATATTATATTAAAGCATTGTGGATACAAGTTACCTACCAGTTATATCAGGTTTCCTGGCATCAATCTGCGACAATTCATGCTTCATCTGTGTAGCTAAGGTGTGTGATCCAAGGGCATCTATTGCCATATAACTAAAGTTTCTCTGTTCTTGCCAGGATAATACACCATTTGTTAAATTTATATCTGAAATCAAATTTGTTTTGTATACTGCATAAATCTGTTAAAATTTTAGAAGTTTTTTCTATATGAATGGGATTTGGAGTAAATAAGCATATTCACCTGTGGAAAAAGTGCGCATAATTTGGGTAAAAAACGTTTGATGTACAATTGGTTTTGGTAAATAGTTGCCATTACATGCATTTCATTCAGAATATGGAATAAAACAATTACTGTCTTTTGTTTCAGTTATATGTGTTTAATTGACTTTCGAAAAACGGATAATTAACTTCAAGCCTTGGCCTCAGTGAATATCAGTTTTTCAAATGTCAATGAAACTACATATTTACCTCAACAAAAGACAATAATTGTATAATATTGCATTTCATTTCCCAAAATTTAAAGAAGGAATTCATCTATAGTTTCAAATACTCCTAAGTTATGACTGTTCATTTCCTTATCTGAATCCTAAATTTGTAATATTCAAATTTGTTATTTTCAAGTCCACTTAATATCTTTAATCTATTTCTGATGACAATTTAACTTAACACAATCAGTTCTAACTGTAGAATAAAAAAATCTTACTTTTCTTTTTGTTGTCCAGCATGGCATAAAATTTATCATTTGTCCAATGTACACTGTCAAACACACTACTCAAACCCCAGGTATGTTCTCCTAACTTTAACATCAATACACTTGCATTGTAAATTCTACTGTCTGACAAGGAACAACCTAAAAACACAAATCACAAATCTTGATTAATACTTCTGGTTTATTTGTAATTTTTATTCGGCTCTTTAGATTGACAATAAGCAGCAGTTCTTTGGTCTGGTCTAATTTCTATCCTATTCTTCACTTTTGTTGATATTTTTTTGTCTAGTCCAAAAGATTTTATAACATAGATCCCTTTTTTTTAAATTGTATAGTATACCATAATTTGTGGTAGCATTAGTTGAATATGGGGCAGAGAATCGTGACCCCTTAATATGAAAAGAAAATCTCCCATCGGCAGAAGTGATGCTTCAATTCTTATAATACAAATTCTATGCTTTATCTTATATTTGAAAAGGATTATTTGACTCACAAAACTCTGAAGTAATCATTCCAAAATTTGAGTTTTATAAATAGATTAAAGGATTTTTTGATACAGCAGTATGTTTTGTTTTAGACTTTATACATATAAGAAGATGTGGTATGAGTGCCAATGAGACAACTTTCCATCCAAATCATAATTTGTAAAAGTAATATTTATGATTTTATTTGACAAAGAAATATTTTTTATTTCAAATACCAGTTTCTATTTCTAAACATTTAGATCTAGCTCTCATCAAAGCCCTCATTTCAGCAACTTTCCTGGGATCAGATCCTGTTCCTTCTATCCATGTATCTCCAAACTCTTTATCAATAATAGGAAGCTTGTCTTTGATTGGCTGAAGAGCTTCAACAAAATCTTCAAATGGTGTTGCCTGTACATCAGCTCCAGGAAACTGTGATCTGGCTATCTCATAGTATAATAATACTTCCTAAAAGACAATGCTATTGCTATTTCAAGAATCTCTTAATACTGTGTGTTCAATTATGACCTAAATTTTATCACTAGTAACCATGGTAACGTTAATGATAATGATAATAATTAATTTATTTTATTAAAGTGTCACATATTGATTGACATGATATAATAAAGTACGCAATATACATATCATGTATTCAAAAAAAAATTAATCAATACCCAGCCATAAAATTGAGAATGTGAACATGGATATTAGTCTGTACTATATAAATCTAGTATAAATGCCAAGCTGGTCTTGCATTTCATCTTTTTATCAGCTCTGCTCAAATTAATATTCTGTCACAGTAAAGAAATGTTTAAAATGGATTGGATTGTTTTTTTTTTTTATTATGAAATAAAATATTGTTTCTTTGGAATCAAAGGTTAACAATTAAAATATATGTGGTTAACTTACAGCAATGTTCATTGGAGGTCCACTATTATCTGTCCTAAAACCAAAGCAAAGTGCATGGTCAAAGCCAGGGAATGTTGCACAATTATGTCTAGATAACCCTCCAGGAGTAGCAGGGTTTTTTCCAGGATTATCAGGATAGCCACCTAGGAAAACAAGGTTAAAGATCAGTGTTGAATACATTTTTGAAACCAAAATAGGTTGTATGTTCATAACAGGAAAGTGGAACAAATAATTAAAGAAAAAAGAAACTCCTTTGAAAGTGAATAAAAAATACAGTATGTTCATTTAACAAACAGTCTTTTCAAATATAAATGTGTATATCTGCAAATGTTTGCAGCTGTCCTAGGTCAGGAATCTGATTTACAGTAGTTGTCTTTTGTTTATGTGATTTATATGTGTTTCTCGTTTCTTGTTTTTTATATAGATTAGACCGTTGGTTTTCCTGTTTGAATGGTTTTACACTAGTAATTTTGGGGCTCCTTATAGTTTGTTGTTCAGTGTGAGTCAAGGCACTGTTTTGAAGGCCGTACCTTGACCTTTAACGGTTTACTTTTATAAATTGTTATTTGGATGGAGAGTTGTCTCATTGGCACTCATACCACATCTTCCTATATCTATTTAGTATTTTTGTGCACATTTTAACACAAACACTTTGAAAAACTATTATTACTGTACAGGACAACTGTTAAATTCTATGATTGTCCACAAATATTAAACGTGTAAGGCTATGTTTGGGGATGCTAAGGGCTGTTCCAGAAAATACTATGTCCCCCCTGGGTTGGCACTTTTTCTAACACTCACCACCCATAGAAAAACAAGTAAACACACCCTTTGCATTTTGGTATTTCATATACAACCACCAACATGAAATCAATAAAGTTGGCTTCATGAGGGGGGGGAGTGGACATAGTATTTTCTGGAACAGCTCTAAGTGGAAAAAAAATCATTCATTCAATCATTGAAAAACTAGAAAAATCAAAAAGTTTTTCCTTTAGTTGAACACCTACTGTAAGGGATGAAATTAAACAAATTAAAATTGAGAATGGAAATGGGGAATGTGTCAAAGAGACAACAACCCAACCATAGATAAGACAACAGCAGAAGGTCACCATTACTACATTAGGTCTTCAATGCAGCGAGAAATTCCCTCACTGAGAGGTCACTGTGTATGAATATATGTACTAAATTTATAACTTATTTGATCTTTTATTTCAACAAAAACCTAATTTATAAAGTCGTTTATAATGTGTGTACTCAGGAAGTGAAGGTCACCTAAAAACAAGGGGGTTTAATAATCAAAGCTAGAATTATAATTCAACATGCTCAACTTCAATACTTTCAAAATTGACTTTCAAAAATGACAGTTGGTTTGTAGTGTTTAATTTGATTTTGTAATATGATTATTAAAGTTTAAAATATTTATAAACTTTTTGATTTTATTTTCTGAAAATTTATAATCCTTTCAAACAGCTGTATTGATTTCTTATTTTACATAGATCGATCAAACCCTTTGACTAACCTGGATGCCATATTCCTATTACAGAGGAGTTCTGGAATTTCCATCTGAAAATTGGAGGGACAGCAGGAGGGGCTGTAACTGTATTGACACCCACATTGATGGCTGCCACACCCTCCTCTTCTAAAATAGGCACAATGCCCTGTGTCATTGCTAAAATAAAGTATAAAATGTATCTTAAATACAAAACAAATTAAAAGAAAGTAAAAACCTCGTTCGAATATCATAATCCTTTTGTAAAAACATATATAAATCATATAATCTACTGTTGAAACATGAAATAATGGAAAACATTCTACCCTCAGTGTACGATTTAATCCAATAGTACAGATTGAATCACTTTTTGTAACGAATAAAAATTGCAAAAAAATAACAAAAATAAATGTAACAAAGGTTTAAATACATGTATTGCATTTTTTACCCTCTCACATTTCTCACATTAATTCAAATTAACAGTATTTCTAGAATAAAGATTTGTTATTCCTTTTTAAAATTATCTCCTGCATATTAATTGCCAATTTTTGAGAATTATGAAACCCTGTTTTAGATTAAATTGGTATCAAAATTATGAAAGTTTTTAATATTAGATGACAAAATTGTACTGATATAAGAAATGACAATTGCTGCAAATAATAATGAAAATACACCAAAATATTTTCACAGACCTGATATGAGTTAAGGAGACTGTTTTTTTATGATATACAATACACTATAAGATAAGATAAGATAAGATATATTTTATTTCCAATAGTGGACCCATTACAGGCATAATCAGTAGATTGATTTTTTTATCACACAAATGCAATAGACAATAAACAAAAATAACTAGAGGCTCTCAAGAGCCTGTATCGCTCACCTGATTCTACTTGGGTTTTTGAAATCATATTAAAAGATAAAATTTGGCTACAAAGTAACAACACTTGGCCAGCACCTCATTAAGAAAGGAACGTTTATGCTATGTTTGCTTTCATTCAATTCAGTGGTTCTCTAAAAGAAGTCATTTGTATGTATTTCCAATAGGGTCTTATGTTAAACCAAGTCCCCTGCTGGAAGCCATCCTGGTTGATGAATTGGCTACAAAGTAACAACACTTGGTCAGCATGTCATAAGGAACATTCATGCTATGTTTGACTTCATTCCATTCAGTGGTTCTCTAATAGAAGACATTTGTATGTATTTCCCATTGGGTCCTATGTTAAACTAAGTCCCCCGCCGGCAGCCATCTTGGATGATGGATCGGCTACAAAGTAACAACACTAGGTCAGCACCTTATAAGGAACATTCATGCCATGTTTAGTTTCATTCCATTTAGTGGTTCTCTAAAAGAAGTCATTTGTATGCATTTGCCATAGGGTCCTACTGAGGAAATAAAACCTTTCCGCTGAATCAGTTAGTGTTTATCTGGCCTTATTGTCCCATTGAGTACAATTACTATTAAAGGTATAGTATATTTCTCTGGATTTCTTTCAATGGGAAGTTTAAATGTTAAACTAAGTCCCCCACTGGCGGCCATCTTGGATGATGGATCTGCTAACAAGTAACAACACTAGGTCAGCACCTTATAAGGAACATTCATGCCATGTTTGGTTTCATTCCTATCAGTGGTTCTCTAAAAGAAATTATTTGTATGCATTTCCAATAAGGTCCAATGTTAAACTAAGTCCCCCTGCTGGCAGCCATCTTGGATGATGGATTGGCTACAAAGTTACAACATTTGGTCAGCACCTTATAAGGATCATTCTTGCCATGTTTGGTTTCATTCCATTCAATGGTTTTCTAAAAGAAGTCATCTGTATGCATTTCCAATAGGGTCCTATGTTAAACTAAGTCCCCCGCTGGCGGCCATCTTGGATGATGGATTGGCTACAAAGTAACAACTTGGTCAGCACCTCATAGGGAACATTCATGCCATGTTTGGTTTTATTCCATTCAGTGGTTCTCTAGAAGAATTTTAAAATGTAAAAAGTTAACGCCAGACGCCGGACGCCAGATGCCGGACGCCAAGTGATGAGAAAAGCTCACTTGGCCCTTTGGGCTAGGTGAGCTAAAAATAGAAATACATTTGACAAAAAACATGAGATATAATCTGAGTAAATAATACATGTAGTCACATATCAAAACCTGTATGTTTAGTGATTATTGACCATGCACCAGAAGCAGCATCACATCCATTATAGAAAAAACAACTTTAAGTAAAATCCTTTCCCGTGGCTGATGCATATGGGCAAATAGTATTGTTGTTCATATGCAGGAGTCACCAAGGGCAGGTGTTTAAAAGGACACTCAAGTCTCTTCACAGAAATCTGAAAAAAATTAATATTTTACAACACCAAGGCCAAGCATGTAATTGTGGTTTTGAAATCTATGTTTTGCCATGTATCTGCATTTTCTATATGCATTTAATAATAAAAACTTTAGTACCTGGTACATCTCTTTGGCTTAGTGTTCTGAATTTCCTGACAATGTTCATTTTGTCATCCAAATCCTTACTCAACTTGATCCCAAATCTAGCAAGTTCTACATCCATAACCTCAAACTGCATATTCATTGGTCCAGCATGCCATGTGATGTCTCCTTGCTTCACAGCATTTACAAATGAGCTCAATTCAGTTGTATTTGGACACTATAAAAGCAAACAAGACAGTTCTATAATAATTAAAGAAATAAATACTTCTCTGAAATTGCTTCTCAAAATCCTGACTTAATGAGTTGCACTAATAAAACCAGATGCTCCGCAGGGCGTAGCTTTATACGACCGCAGAGGTTGAACCCTGAACGGTTGGGGCAAGTATGGACACAACATTCAAGCTGGATTCAGCTCTAAATTTGGATTGTGATTAAATAGTTGACACAGCATAGGTTTCTGACACAGAATGAATGTGTTCTAATGAACTTAAAATTTTTGTTTTCTCTTAGAGCAATTCACTATGCTGTTGAATATTAATCCTCTCTAAAAAAATGTTTGAAGAAATTTTCATTTTATTTATGAAATTTCATTTCAAATGAGAAAATTGAACCCAATTTTTTTAATCACATCCCCCTTTCCCTTATTCCAAATTAATCTCAATTAAATTTCTAATGGAGTTTGCAACAATAACTACTCATTTAAATACATCATAAAATATTAAGATGTAAAAAAACTGCTTGTTATCACTGAATGGTAAGGATTATTTTAATTTATCAGTTGGTAGTAAAAAGTGAATATACATTGTATATAACAAAGATTTGAGTTGATTCTGGACAAAGAAAGATAACTCCAATTAAAAACAAATATTGCTATTTCACAATATTGTGCAATTAGATATTTCTTGCTTACTATTCTGGACAAAGAAAGATAACTCTAATTAAAAAAATTATTGCTATTTCACAATACTGTGCAATTAGATATTTCTTGCCATTGTGCAATACTGTGCAATTGAAAAGACTTGCTATTGCACAATACTTAATATAATATTTT
This sequence comes from Mytilus trossulus, assembly GCF_036588685.1. NCBI lineage: Eukaryota > Metazoa > Mollusca > Bivalvia > Mytilida > Mytilidae > Mytilus > Mytilus trossulus. The sequence continues at coordinate 24,629,377 of NC_086378.1, forward strand.
AGATCCTGATTTGGACCAACTTGAAAACTGGGCCCATAATCAAAAATCTAAGTACATGTTTGGATACAGCATATCAAAGAACCCCAAGATTTCAATTTTTGTTAAAATCAAACTAAGTTTAATTTTGGACCCTTTGGACTTTAATGTAGACCAATTTGAAAACAGTACCAAAAAATGAAGAATCTACATACACGGTTAGATTTAGCATATCAAAGAACCCCATTTATTCAATTTTTAATGAAATCCAACAAAGTTTAATTTTGGACCCCGATTTGGACCAACTTGAAAACTGGGCCAATAATCAAGAATCTAAATACATTTTTAGATTCAGCATATCAAAGAACCCAACTGATTAATTTTTTGTCAAAATCAAACTAAGTTTAATTTTGGACCCTTTGGACCTTAATGTAGACCAATTTGAAAATGGGACCAAAAATTAAGAATCTACATACACAGTTAGATTCAGCATATCAAAGAACCCCAATTATTCAATTCTTGATGAAATCAAACAAAGTTTAATTTTGGACCCTTTGGGCCCCTTTTTCCTAAACTGTTAGGACCATAACTCCCAAAATCAATACCAACCTTCCTTTTATGGTCATAAACCTTGTGTTTAAATTTCATAGATTTCTATTTACTTATAATAAAGTTATGGTGCGAAAACCAAAAAAAATGCTTTTTTGGGTCCCTTTTTGGCCCCTAATTCCTAAACTGTTGGGACCTCAACTCCCAAAATCAATACCAACCTTCCTTTTGTGGTCATAAACATTGTGTTTAAATTTAATTGATTTCTATTAACTTAAACTAAAGTTATTGTGCGAAAACCAAGAATAATGCTTATTTGGGCCCTTTTTTGGCCCCTAATTCCTAAACTGTTGAAACCAAAACTCCCAAAATCAATCCCAACCTTTCTTTTGTGGTCATAAACCTCGTGTCAAAATTTCATAGATTTCTATTAACTTAAACTAAAGTTATAGCGCGAAAACCAAGAAAATGCTTATTTGGGCCCTTTTTGGCCCCTAATTCCTAAAATGTTGGGACCAAAACTCCCAAAATCAATACCACCCTTCATTTTGTGGTCATAAACCTTGTGTTAAAATTTCATAGATTTCTATTCACTTTTACTAAAGTTAGAGTGCGAAAACTAAAAGTATTCGGACTACGACGACGACGACAACGACGACGACGACGCCGACGTGATAGCAATATACGACGAAAATTTTTTCAAAATTTGCGGTCGTATAAAAAGCACAATATATACTCAATCCATCAATAGGTACAAAGTTTAGATTCCTTTTTAAAACAGTCAATGATACTGAGGACAGGGGACTCTTGATGTACAAAGGTTTAAAGTCTTGTGGTATATTGATATATTACGACAGGCGTATGAATTTTCCAGTTCAGGTAGCGGGCTAATTGTAATAACAATAGAGTAAGAAGTTCCGTTAGTATTTAAAGTCGTGCGTGCACGAGAAAAGTTATCGACAAGGGTGGAGACCATCTGATGAGTAGTGTATTTATGTATAGGAAGATTAATCTTCAGTATAACAGTTCATGCCTTATATATATGTAGAGTTCATATTTTAATTATGCGCTTTTCTTTTGTAGATAGTATGTTAATTGAATGAACTGATGCCCTTGTGTATTATTTGAATGAACTGATACCATAGTGGTGAAAACTATTTGAGGACATTTGTCTTGTGTTTTATTTGTTTAATAAATTATGAAGATGGTCACCGCACCTGACAGTCTCTATAATGGTGTTTTTCTTTATTAACACAGAAACAATTTCACTGCAAATAATTGATACATACGCATTATTTTTTTTTTTCGTAGTTGGTATTAGGTTGTTGTTGGAAAATAAGGAGCCTTGATTATATAAAAATTTATTTTCGGTTGAACAGAGTGAATTGAGAAAATAAGTGTTTATCAATTCTCAATTTTTTTTAAACAGCTGGTTTTCCTGTTTGAATCGGTTTACAACTTTACATTAGTCATTTTGGGGCCCTTTGATGTGGGTCAAAGCACTGTATTAAAGGTCGCACTTTGACCTATAATTCTTAAACTTTTTATACATTGTGACTCAGATGAAGAGTTGTCCTATTGGCACTCATACCACATCTTCTTATTCATACTTACATCTTTTTGATAGAAATTTAATTTGGGATGTGAAACTTGAAGTTTTGTAAACTAGGTGCCCCGCAGGGCGCAGCTTTATATGACCTTTGTTAGTCTTGTATTATTTTTAATAGTTTTCTTGAGTACAATTTAGAGTTTAGTATGGCATTCATTATGACTGAACTAGTATATATAGGGGCAAGCTGTAGGACGCCTCTGGGTGCGGAAAATTTCTTGCTGCATTGAAGACCTGTTGGTGACCTTCTTACATTGTATGTTGTCTGTTCTATGGTTGGGTTGTTGTCTCTTTGACACATTCCTTATTTTAATTCTCAATTTTACACAATATTCAGACTTGAAACAGCTCTGAATTTGGATTCTGATCAAATTTTTTACATACTATTGGTTTCTGACACACAAAAAAATGTCAAGATCTTACATATGACCACCCACCCCATTTTTTTGCAATTAGTCCAAAACCTGATATCTTTTTATGTATTATTTACCTGTAGTGTAAGGGAGGTAAATCCAATTATACTGAACAGTGTATGTTATATGTTTTTGAATTACCTCCCTTTTACTTCTTTTAAATTGTCTTAAATGTCTATTGACAAGATAAAACCTGGTTTTTCCCCTTTTTTTGCCCCTAATTCCTTAACATTTTTAGCCATAATCACCCAAAGACAATACTAACCATACATTCATGGTATGGATACTTGTGGTAAAATTTCAGAGAGATTCATACACTTAAACATAAATTATTGTTTGAAAACTACAAAAATGCTTATTATGGGCCCCCATTTTGGCCCCTAATTCCTAAACTTTTGGACCATAAACCCTATAGTCAATCCCAACCTTCCTTTAGTAGTATTGAACCTTCTTGTAAAAATTTAAAGAGATCCATTCACTTAAACTCAAGTTATTGTCCTGGCACTAAATGTGTCTTTGGACTACAACGCAGACAACATGATAGCATTATATGAAGCAAAAAATGTTTTGTGGTCGTATAAAAATGTATAAATCATAATGTATATGGCCTGCTTTACCTTTAACTTTATACCAGATAAAATAAGATTAGGTGGACAGTTCAAGTAAAGGGACACTAGCCATGGATGGGTTGTGTATATAAACTTCTCATAATATCCCAGCATCCTTAGCTGTTCTGATAATCTGATGGCTCTTGGGAAATACTCAACAAAGTATTTATTGAGGACATTATTAATAAAGCCCAATTCTTCTGGCAGCAACCCATCATATCCTACATCTGCAAAATAAAAGTGCATTGATTTGTAACTACTTGAAACTGATAAGAACCTAATTTCAGATTTTAAACTATAACTCTTTTTTTTTCTATTCAGTTATGTAAAATGTTACCTGCTGTAAAAATATTACATATTAAAAAGTTGATCTGTGAGCTATTGCTCAGTAACAATACCCCAGCTTTAAGTTATCAGAACAAGACAGTAATAGAAACTGCTTCACATGGTATAGTTGGTTTGGATACAAAAATCAGGGTGCTCTGTACAAGAAAAATACTATGAAAATTTCATGAATGGACAAGGGTAAAACTGAATACCCCCTACTATTTCACAGATGGTAATTGAAATGACCAATTGTCATTATCCCCAATACTATTTTGTTTTCCTTGAATATAATATATATTTGAACATTAGTAACATGGTGATTGTCACATGTGGAGAAGAATCTGTGTACCATTCTGAAGAACCTGAAACACTTTAGGTTGTTGGTGGGGTATTAGTGTTGCTCAATCTATATAGTTATAATCTCTGTGATGTGTATGTAGACTGTTGTTTGTCTTCTCTACATTCTTTACCTTTTCCATGTTTTTCCCACTAAATTGTCCATTTGGTTTTGACTTATCTTCAGCCCCTGTTTTGCAATGAGGGTATAATAAGAGATGATTGTAATGATTATCACCCCCTCCAAATGTGTATACATGCATATTGTCGCTGAGCTTCCAAATGTGGTATATGACTTTTTTGGTTAAAAATACTTTATGACACCAATGGTCTGGGCGGGAGGAAATTATTCGTATTACAAAAAAGTATACAGTTAGACCAATCAAAATGTTTGAAATAAGACATATTACAAAATTGCCAATGTCAGTTGTGTGTAAACTTCCAAAATGTTGTATGAAAACTTGAAAATCGTTGTATAATAGCTTTGGGAATAAAATAATTATACATTTCTATAATTCTGTGAAAATAATTTAAGTTCTCGGATTGGCCGGAAATGTCAAAGTTTTTATTTCACTGCTATTCACAAAAATGTTCAATATGTATGACATTTTTGGAAGCATGCATTTTGTCAAAATTTTCATAGCCTTTTTGTGAGATATTATTTTCTGGAAAAATTTGTAATTTACAACATTTTGGAAGCCCAGCACGATATATAGAATAGACAAATTTCAATTTTGTTTTAAGTGTGGTCTAAAAGACTTAAAAGATATTAATTTCAAATTTCCCTACCTAAATGATTCATAAATATGATGTGGACTTTCTTGACATCTTCAGCATCTGCTCTATAACTGTTACAGCTCAATACTACTGCAACTACATGTATCTGAAAAACAATAAAAAACTTATTTCTTTTATATAAATGAGGCCATGAGTTTTCTTGTTTGAATTGTTTTACATTGTCATATCGGCCTTTTATAGCTAACTATGCGGTATGGGCTTTGCTCATTGTTGAATGCTGTACAGTGGTCTATAGTTGTTAATGTCTGTATCATTTTGGTCTCTTGTGGACAGTTGTCTCATTGGCCATCATACCACATCTTCTTTTTCATATTCAGCTAGAAAAACTAATCACTTTTATAAACGGTTTACATGTAAAAATAAAATACAATGTATATAAAAGTCATAGGATGTTGAGATATATATAGATTCTACAACTGCATCAACAACAACAACAACAACAACAACAACAATACTTTATTTTAAGAGGGTTACACAGTTAGCTATATATAACTAATCTTCCCTGAGGCCCTCGTAATGAAAAATCAAACAAAATGCAAATATGTACATTGCATACATACATTAGTATAAAAAGTCAAGTGTGATAATAATGTTCAATACAACTTGATAAAATGTGATGAAAAAATAAACATGATGACATGATCAGTTTTTAATATTATTTATACAGCTAGGTTGATTTCAATAAATGATCTGTTAAAATTTTTGTATTTGAAAGAATTAATATTTGTAATGTTTCTTAACGGTATTGGCTAATTATTCCACAAAAATGTTCCAGAATACATAAAAGATTTTTTGAATAATTCTGTTTTTGGTTTAGGGAGTATGAGGTTTCCTTGAACAGCATTTCTCAAGGGGTATGTCTGAAACATAATGAAACTTGTTAGTAAGATATGATAGGGCATCATTATTAATGCACTTAAATGTCATCACTAACTTATGATATTTTATTCTCTGTTCAACTGTCATCCAGTTTAAGTGTTTGAATAAGGGTGCAGAAGGAGCGAATGGGTCTGTTTCTAGTCATCTTCGCTAGCCAAGGGTTACGATCCACTCTCGCTCTCTTCTTGAAGAGAGCGAGAGTGGATCGTAACCCTTGGCTAGCGAAGATGGTTTCTAGTATTAATCAGCCCTCTTTTGTAATTTTAATATCCTTTTTAAACCCTCACTGCTACAACTACTCCACACTATACAACAATAATCTTTTTATTGATGAACATCCAGTGTGATATGATATTTATCCACTTGAGACCGTTAATTTAAAAAAGTGAGCCTCACCAAGCATTTTAAATATATATTCAAAATTTAACTGTCGAGAGTGGATAATTATCATATTGCAGGAGATTTGGTGGTGGAATCTATTTCTCTAATGATTTAAAGAAGATAATGCAGAACGACTTGCAAAAAATGTGTTCTTTCTATGTAACGTTAATGGTTGCCTTTTTTATGATGTCAAAAAGGAAAGCAAGAAAATTTGGTGTCAAGCAATGAATAACTAACCTCATTTTGATTTAATAAAAATAATCAACAGGTCAGGTTAAAGCTAAATCGAGTAAGAATTAAAGAAACTGACACATTGAAGTGTGAATGGTCGTCAATCTAAACTAAGATAACAAACTCAAATGTATTGTAATTTATTGGCATTCTATAGTATAGGTTTCATACAATAATAGCTAAAAAAAATCATTATTAGAAAGACACAGACAGCATAATGATAAATCCAAGCATCAACCTACATGTACTTGATTTTTGGAAATGTTGATTTTTTTTTCTTAATGGTCATGATGGTTAGTTATAAATAAATACCTTACTGATAACACCTACGGTAGTATTATAGTCAGATCCATATAAATTATCAAATTCTATTAAAGGAAGTACATGTATACTTCTTTGGAAATCATTTGAAATGATAGTCGCAGATTTAAAATAAACAAGATTGAATAAGCAGCTTAGATGCAGCAAAGACATATAATGAACTATATGTCTCTTGATGCAGGAAAGCTATTTATCTCTGGGACTTCAAATCTAAAAGAAGTTTTTTATGTAATTTTAACTAAAAATAGTAAATATATTTGTAGGACTCAAAGGTGCAATGGGGACGCTGAAGTGTGATGGTCACACTGAAATAAGATGGTCTACGCCAAAATGCGATGGTCCGTACCCTGATGTGCGATGGTCCGTACCCTGGTGTGTGATGGTCTATTTGACGCATGATCGCTAGTTTAACCTCCTTTCAACAGATGATCACTTAACCATGTTAACATTTAAATAAGTAGATTTTTCAATTATTTTTTTCAAATTTACATTCATTATTGTTTATGGCTGTCCTTAATTCAGTTACATACTAAATGTCAGAGAGATCGTATTCTTTGATTGCCTACATATGGACATAATCCTGGATTATCATTGTATCTAGGCCTATATGTTGTATCTCTCATGAGTGCTTTGTTTATAACATTTTAATTAAAAGTGTTCGTCTGCAGACCCAAATGTCACGCACCATTGTATGTTAAACAGAACCTTTTGTAGATTTCCCCTATCCACCAAAATATCCTCCCAGTTTTGCGTAGTATTAAAAGTTTATAAGACCCTCTGTATCTGTATCTGTAGTGGTACGTGTAGAATCCTATTAAGGCTTTTATACACGGTGGAGAAGAGCGCTGTTGTTATGGGCGGTGTTCTTGTAGAGCGGTCTTAAATGCCTCTACAGAACCTGCATGCACAACTTTATCTGGTAGTTGGTTCCAGTGAATAGTTCTTTCCACAAAAAATGAATGTTTGTACTGTGGTTTGTTGCTATTTGGTACTTTCAGTCCTCTGGTGTTATTGATAACTTGACGTTCAATGATATTGTCAGTTTCACAGTTTAAGTAAGTTTTGGCTTTAATTGTTCGTTTCGGTCTTGCTGGTATGACAAAATTGTCGGCTGGTAGAGCCGGCACCAGACCCTCAACCACCTTGTAAATCAGGATAAGACGGAGGCTGTGTCTTCTTTCCTCTAGCGTCTCCATTTCAAGCTGGCGTCTCATATTAGTTATGAACCCTGTTTCCCGACTCCTGTAGTTTTTCTTTATGAATCGTAGGCCTCTGTTTTGGATACGTTCTAGTTTGTCAATATCCCCTTTCATGTATGGGTTCCAGATTGTTGCGCCATATTCCATGGTTGATCTTACAAGGGATATATATGCTACTTTCCTACATGCTTCTGGTACGTTCCTCAAGTTCCTCCGAAGAAAGCCCAAGGTGGCGTTGGCTTTCTTGCTGATGTTATTTATGTGGAAGCTCCATTTCAGATCATTTGAGATTTGGAGTCCTAAGTAGGGGTTCACTTGTACTTCTTGTAGGATGTGTTTATTAAGCGTGTAGAATTTGTCTGCTTTTTTGTTTATGGATAGAACATAGCACTTTTTGGGGTTGAATCGCATTCCCCATTTGTCGGCCCAGATTTCTAGTTGTTGCAAATCTGTTTGTAGCTTTTGTTGGTCTTGGCTATTTTTAATTGTTCTGTATAGTAGGCAGTTGTCAGCAAATAGTCTTACTGATGATGTTACACTGTCTGGTAGGTCATTGATGTGGCACAGGAATAGGATTGGTCCTAAGACTGTGCCCTGGGGGACCCCAGAGTCGACTGTTGTTTCGCCAGATGATTCGCCTTCCACGATGGTTCTCATTGATCTTGCAGTAAGGAAGTTCTTAAGCCATTTGTGTGTATTTCCTTAAATTCCATACTGATCTAATTTATGTAATAATTTGTTGAGTGGTACGGTGTCGAAAGCTTTTGAAAAATCTAATATGCCTACGTCGATTTGATGTCCCTTGTCGTGTTCTTGTAAGAAGTCGTTGATGGTAGTTATGAGTTGGGTTTCACATGAGTATCCTGACCTGAAGCCGTGGTTTAAGTTGGTAAGAATTTTGTTTTTTTCCAGATGTTTAAGAATATGCCTGCATACGATGTGTTCTAGAATTTTGCTGATGACAGATGTTAGGGATACAGGTCTGTAGTTTTCTGCCAGGTGTTTGTCTCCTTTTTTGAAGATACTGGATATGTTTGCGTCTCTCCAGTCTTTTGGTAGTTCACCTGTGTCTAGGGAGCATTGCATTATGATTTGTAGGATGTTTGCTAGTTGTTCAGCACATTCCTTGAGTATGCGGTTTGGGATGTTGTCTGGTCCAGAGGCTTTATTTGGGTAAGTGTTTTTTAGTAGTTTTTCCAGCCCCTTTTGGTCGATCGTTAGAGTTGATATATTGATTTTAGCTCGTATTCTTGTTGTTGGTAGGTTAGTGTCTGATGTTATTGTGAATACGGACTTGAATTGTTCTAGTAGGAGTTCATCATGTCAGTAACTGGTAGTCTTTTTTTATTTAGTTTTTCATTGTCAGTTTGCTTATACTACATGTACTACTAGTTACTTTTGTTACCTATTCTTACATCAGACTGTAACTTCTCTTAAACTGAGTTTTACTGTGTGTATTGGTGTATAATGTTCCTGATTTATTTTCCTTTAATTTTATATAAAAAAAAAACGGATGACAGTGATGTCAACATATCTACAGAAAGAATATTCATACTATATTATGATTGTCATGACAAATACTGTATAGTCCATGAAATGTTATTATATTCTTACTGTTAATATAAGTGCTTTCATCTTGTGACTTGTCTTAGCCAAAAGAAATAGAAAGAAGTTGTTTACACAGGAAGTTACATAAAGGGAAATAACTTCTTTCTTTGAGGGGAAAATTTCACCACTGGAATTTTCAATTGACAACTTAATAATTTCACTTTAAAAAGTATTGATAATAATTAATTCAATCATCTTTGTTTCAACTCATTGATATTGTCATATCTGAGACTGATGGAATTTGATTATGGCGCGGTAATTGCAAGATGATGCAATAATCAATCAAATAACATTTTGAAATGGTCCCTCTTACAAATGGGAAATAACTCCACAGAAACTATTTTGTTTTCTGCAAACTTTACAGTAAGGTCACTGTTGGTTCATCTTTCAGGCTTCTTAATTTAACTGATATTTTTTTGTGTATTCGTAATTTGAAGTCATGACAGATTTTTATGTGTGGAAATTCCACTGTTGTGCAATATTTTCCAAATTTCTTTTTTTTATTTATAGACCATGATATTATTAGAATATTCAGGAACATGGAACTGCATGCATGAAGACATGGAGAAAGAACTGATGTTGGAATCTCAGAAAGTAACATATAAAACAACTGCTCTGCTCTCACTTATGGTACACACCTGGTTATTTTTATGGTAATTTTGTTTAAGGGTCATGTTGACCCTATGGCTTAATTGGCTGCATTTTCACCTTAAAATTTACCCTGAGTACAGACAAACCTGTGCATCTGGAAAAGTTTTAAGGCATAGCATGCTCTAGATAAATAAATTTCAAATGCATTGTATGTTTTAGAAAATTGAAAACTGAACTGTATTTTGCAGTGCACTTTTTTTGTCCCTGCAGAAGAGGGTGGGGGGATAGGACCTTTATTGGGACTCCGGGATCGGGATTTTTTAAGCTCGGGATTGGGGGATCCGGGAATCCTTTTTTTTGGGGATTTCGGAATGTCAGGATTTACCTTATTTAAGTTCGGGACTTCAGGATTTCGTTTTTTTAAGTCTGGGATATTGGGATCAGGACCCCTCCTATCCCCCCTCAGAAGATGATTGATACAATAAACAAACAGTTGAGTTTGGCATGTTGATATGGTCCACTCAATTTCACAGTTTAAATCACCAATTATTGTAAGGTATCTATTGTCCATATATTGTCCATGTCAATTAATACAGCTCACTTCAATTATTATCTGCAGGGAAGTTCTCAAACCTCTTTTCAAACTTAGTTTATTTTGGCACCTTCTGGAGGAATGAAAAAAAGTTTCTAAAACATGAAACATATTTGAAATTTATTTTTCAAGGGCATGCTTTGCCTTAAATTTTTCCAAATGCACAGGTTTATGTGTACACTGAGTAAATTTTGAGGTAAAAATGCAGCCATTTTAATAGCCAAAGGATCCACATGAACCTTAAATATTCTTGTAACATAAATTGGATTTTTTCCTTTGATGTTTTTATGAAATAATTTGCTTAAAAAGTGTGGTGAGGGAAAACCATGGTATATTATATGCAAATTAATGTTGTACCATACTTTGCTTATTACATATGCAACTCAACTAGAATTCAAAGGGAAAAAGGCGGAGCTTCAGCCATGGTATAACATATTCATGATCATGTTATTCCATGGCTGAAGCTCCACCTTTTTTTTTTTAAATGTATCCGCCTCTTAAATATATAGGAAACTGTTAAGCGTACTAAAAGGTCAAGATCCTCATTTGTTTTCATTTCGTAACAAAAAGCAATTAATTATGTGTACCCAAATCTTAAAAAAACTTTTTCAAACTATATATGATTGTTACGAATTCCCCTAATTTTGGAAACAATTACTAAATGTTTCTTCTTAAAGTTGTGAAAAAAATGAAATGTGAAACTATCATTTCCTTTGCGAAGATCCAATTAAATTTCGATTTAAAAAAGGAGGTACCTATAGAAAAGGGAATAAATATCGGCTACAAATATCTGTAAAAAAACATCAAAAGTTCAATGTAGGATAAAAAACTTAATTTACATATTTTTTTCACTGACCCCCCCCCTCTTAACTTGATTTGGGATAAAATGATTTACCAATAGGGATATACATGTATGTAAAAAATCGATTTCAGATATACATAACTTGCAGAATTTTAACCCCCACCCCCAAACTATTTGATTTAAGTTTTTTTTTATCCTACATCGATCGTTTGATGTCGTCTCTTAGGGGAATGACAATATCTACGCCCCCTGGATCTGCTACTGTTTAAATACCGTGTTTTGTCATTAAAACTGTGTTTTAATAAATAATCTAATAATCCAATTAATAAAATAACGGAAGAAAGCAGTTTGAACGAAAACTAGAAATGTATAAATATGCATTTTTCAATGAGATGAAAATTCTGTAAAATATGATTAATTTGTATGATACTTGAAAACAAAAACAAAAACAATTCTTACCGTCATTAGAATAATTATTTAATCCTTGTCCGACGCTGGAATCCGATATTTTTATTTACCTCAGTCTGATCACATTATGAAATTACTTGCGCAAACAACCATACACGGGGCGCAACACTAAATAAAAATCGGGATAATCTTACATTTTCTTTTCATTTTGCAAATTCAGGGGTTCTATTACATGAAATACACAGAAGATCATACACGAGGCGCAAAAGTGACTTGCGCGAGCTTCCATTTCATTGGATAAAACTGTAACGTGATCAATTTCCAATATTAGTTGAAGGTCTTGAAGCTGTCAATCATTTTATTTATATTACAAATTTTATATACCATGTGTCTTACTCATTAACATATTTAAACAAACTCATCCTTCGGATTCCTTTGTTTAAATATGTTAACTCGTAAAAACCATGGTATATTATAGTACTTAGATCCGGACATCCTGGCATTTACAAAAGAAGATGTGGTATGACTGCAAATGAGACAAATGTCCACAAGAGACCAAAATGACACACACATTAACAACTATAGGTCACCTTACGGCAAATTATATTTCTAGCGTTTTATATGATTTTGTTTGAATGTATATGTGTGATAGTCAGTCAGAACAGGCATCTGTCAAATAATGGCAGCTCACCTGCTGTGCAGAAGCAGTCAGCACTTTACAGACATGTTCCTTTGGCCAATGCCAAAACAAGCATGCTAAAATATGACGGATTTATTGCATTGATCAGCAAAAAACAGTTCAAGGTTAATTTCTTTTTGTCTCTACTTATAACATGTATAATTTGATTTGCGGTTGCCCACATACTTGTAAAATGATATAAGTTGCAATACAAGCTATTATTTTTTTGGATACAAGTCAAGATGTATATTTTATAGATTTAAAAGATGTGGTATGAGTGCCAATGAGACATATATTTACCGTCTTTTGATGTGTATGGTGGGCATTTGTATATAGTCTAAGTCACTATAGTGTGTACCCCCTTTACGGTCAAGAAACGAGAGAAAAAAAGATTATTGGTCATTTATACTCCTAAACATTTGCTGAAAAAAAATAATTATAGGCAGTCGCACAAATAATGATAGAAACTTCCTATTTCAATGATTTGATATACAGATTTCTTCTTAAGACAAAGACCAAGGTCCCCAGTAAATTTAAATACATCAAAATTATTGCTATTTGACATGTAAATTTAGGAGGCTCATGGGTACAAAAATTTCAGCGAAAAATTAAATATTTGTTTTTTCACTACACATTTTATTTATTACACTATTACTTATAACTTAATAATATGGTACAAAAATCAACCAAAATATTCAATTGGGTTGGCCTAGATGACTTTCAAAATGTTTGTATCTTTGAAAAAGCTCCAAATTATCTCCCTTTGGTGCAAAAATGCCAATATTTTGGCATTAAAATTGAAATATCTTTTTAAAGTCATGGGTGAGACCTATATCTTTTATTATTGTTTTCAAATCAGCTGTACATAAACTAAATAATTATGAAATTTTAGCGATTTCTATAATTTAGTTCTTTAATTTAATTTAACAAAAATGTATGCTTCTTTCAGAGGCAGATTGTGAGTTTTTATTTTTTTATTAGTTAATTTATAGAACAAAATAGCGAATCCTATTTTAGAAAAAAAAAATATTTATACCCAATAGCCCCCTTAAAATAGCTTTCAAGAATCTTTTTGCAATGCTTCACCACACTCTAATGTTTGTTGCTATGTCTAAACATATTTAAAATAGGAGGTTTTTTTTCCCCTCACTATCATTTAAATTTTATCCTTGGGTTGTCATGGTCGGGGTGTTTGCCAAAATCCTGCCATGTTTTTTTTCGAATTGTTCTCATGGTTATGGGAATATTTTAACAGACATTATACAAACAAACTTATGAACATACATAAAGATGACAAATGGACAAAAATAGACAAGAAAAATCTAGATCTGCTTGCACTGATCTTTGTTTCAGTTGTCAGAATGAGAGATCTTATTATTGCAATTGTTAGTTCAATTCCTGCGTTTTATATTTTCAATTTTAAGTATAAAAAGAAAATATATTGCTGTCCTTATAATATATGCATTATTTTTTAGAATATTATGGATCAGAACAATGACGAGAGCATGAAATCCAGAATTTCAAAGAGTTTTCAGCGATACAAGCCCACTTCAATCAAAACCTTTGATGGTAAGATATTTTTGATTTTAATGTTTTAGAAGATAATAGATCAAACTTCACTTTTAAAAAGACAATAAATGTATAATACATAAAATGGATAGCAGGAATCCTGAAAATACAGCCCAGTTTAACATGTCATAATTGAACCATATCAAAAGCCAACTCCTTGATGATGGAAGGTTAAGGACCTTCACTGGTTTAACAGCCGAAAAAGAAGAAATACAAATTAAGACTAGCAATATATGGCTCAGATGTTGTAAAGCAAAATCACAATAAAAAAATCTGTACAAAAATTTGTCATTGCCTTTTAGGCTATTCAATTAACAAAAAGAGATACAAGACAAAAAAAGTATAATGTTTTTATACTACCTAAAGTACATGTAGTGACTTTTTTTTCAAAGCCAGACAAGTTTTCACTTTCAGAAGTGCTTTGATAGTTCCTTGTGTCAAATCTTTTGTCATTTAAGACATTTATTTTAATTTTATAGACTCAGACATAGCCAGTATGACTTCCAGCAAAGAGAGCCGCAAGGATGTACCTAATGCCTGTAACGGAGGACTTGTGCCTAGAACTGTCCCATCACATCTTTTAATGATATCTATACTAGAACAATTGTGTTTTATGTATGCTCAAGATGAAGAAAAAGGGAAAGAACTGTTCAAAGGTATGGTGAAAATTTTTAAGATATTGAAGAAATTAGAAGAATACATGTTGAACCTATTAAAAGTAACAAGTACACCTGGCCTTGAAGGCACAAAAATTATGCTCGAAACATGAAATCCAGCAATTTGATTGGTTGATTTTCGAGTCTGAGTACAAAAACCATGCTCAAAAGTTTTATGACCGTGAGGCATGATTGCAAAATCAATATTGATAAACAACAAGTCATATTTAAAATACATTCAAGTACAATAAATGAACTTGCATATTTATTGTTACTTTTGTATATTTAGAAATTATTGTGAGTTTTCTCTTAATGCAAATAATGATACTTTAAGAAAATTGCCACTATTTATAAGAACTTGTATTTTGATATCTGAAACATATATATATCGTGCGCAGATTTTCCTGAAATCTTAAAATACTTAATCTCACATTTTTAGCCTTTTTTATTCAAAAATCGCAATGATAAATGCCTCAACAATTTATGAATTTACAGTAGAATTTTTCTATTTGAGCCACACAATTAATTTACACCAAAATAGCAGGATCATTTAACTAATACAACTCTATCATGGTCCTTAACTTCATATTTGATATTTACTAGACTACCAATGAAAGTTTTCGCAATTTCTTTGCAGCCATAAGCAGCCATCTTGCCCGACTGAATGTTGTACCAGCGTTGACTACTATAGATGAGATGTACAGTGTTAGATCACAATACAGACTGTTTATGGACCATGTATTACACACAGCCATGCTGAAAATAGACAAGGTTGGTTAATTGGTCAGTCAGCCATCATGGGTAATTTCATTGTTCGTACTCCAAAGTGAAAACAATGTTATGTCATTGGTTAAATTTCCATTGTTTATAACGTTTTAAACCAATCAAAACGCTATGGTGTACGCTTTTGAAAATATTACCCAGGATGCATGAGATTCTGAAACGGCGAATTGTGCAAATATTTGAAATTTTTCTTGCTTTTTGAAATGATTAAACTTTTTGATTGAGGAAATGAGTATTTGTTGATCCATAGATGCTCAAAATACAACAACAAATAAAAAAAATATTGTACACAAAAAAAATATATAATGTTTTGGTCTGTCCAATTTTAATGAACAAGTGGTTATCAAATTTTACTTTTTAAATAGCCATTAATCCAACTAACAGTTTGAAAGTTATATAAAAGCAAATATTTTTTCGAAATTATTGTCTGTCAGATTGAATTTATAATTTGTTGGTATAGGTTTCATAAAAATAAAAAATTGCATTTTAAATTTTGAAAACCTTTTATGACATTGTAAGATTTATAAATGCAGGATTTCCTGAAATTTATGTAATTAATCTGACTCACAATTTTGTCCATTGTTGAACAAACACACACACAAAAGTATGAATTTACAGAATGATGAATTGCTAAAATTTATATGTTGTTTCTTTGTTCAGACCAGGAGAGCTCTTCCTTCACCGACATCACCCATGGAACAGATTAAAAGGTGTGTTGGGGTTTTTTTTTAAATAAAAGATATATCTAAAATTAGATGTAAGAGAAATAACATTTTATCAATTAGAACTGATGTATAAGTCTTCTAAGAACATTAAGGACAAAAAGTAGACAATATTATTCAAGAGGGATGAAAGATACCAAAGGCACAGTCAAACTCATAAATCTAAAACAAACTGACAATGCCATGGCTAAAAATGAAAAAGACAAACAGACAAACAATAGTACACATGACACAACATAGAAAACTCAAGAATAAACAACTTGAACCCCACCAAAAACTAGGGGTGATCTCAAGTGTTTCGGAAGGGTAAGCAGATCCTGTTCCACATGTGGCACCAACTATGTTCTACTGGTGGAATCATGATTATTCTATAAATGCCAATTGTCCTGGACTTTGTGGGTATAGGTTTATTATAAATTTCAATGCTAAATGAAGTGCAAATATTCTATTCTTTCAAATAAAAACAAAAAATAGATAAATTAAAAGTACTCCTTGTAAAATCTCAATTCTGAAAAAGACCCTTCAGGACAAACATTAAAAGCATATGCAGGGATTGTGATTTATATAATAGCCCTATAAAGTAAGTCTCTTTTTCTTTTTGCTAAACTAAAAGTTGCAATCATCACATCTCATTTTCACTCATTAAAAGTTTCCAGTGTGGATTTCCACTTCAAAGGACTTTTTGTCAAGAAAATATAGATGAGATTTGTCAAATTGTCATTGATAATTTAATACAAATGAACTCCAAATAAACTGTCTATAACAGTTTACCTTCAACTTCAATCAATCGTGATTTGTTTTTCAAAAATTGTAAAATGTCTTCCCTTGTTCCATTGAATTAACCTCAGCTACCGGGGTAGACATATATTCTAGTAACAGCATGCAGTGTAGTTGTTCATCATTCTTATTACCAATACCATAATTATGTTTATTTTAAAAGACTGAGTCCACAGACTTCTATGGTACCTACTGAGGATTTACTACAGATCCAAACATCCAGATATAAAACAGAGTTCTCAGAAGAAGAAAAGATAGGCAAAGGAGGCTTTGGATCTGTCTATAAGGTATATTGTAGCTGTATAAACACTACAATTTTAGAGTCTATTATGTCGTACATTTTCTTAACGTATACAGTAAAATGTACAGGTATAGATGAGAGCCTTTTATAGCTGACTATGTGGTATCAGCCTTGCTCATTATTGAAGGCCTTACGGTGACCAATGATAATTTCTGTGTCATTTTGGTCTCTTAGACTCTTATGGAGAGTTGTCTCATTCGCAATCATACCACATCTTCTTTTATATATATAGTGTTTAAATCAATTCTATTTTGATAATCATGAAGTTCTTTTGCAGTTCAGTTAAGTTTTCTTGAAAGAAAGATGGAAATTTTTTGAGATAGTGTATAATAGAGATGGCAAACTTTAGGATATAAATTTAGAAATATGAAGAGATTACAATTGATTTAAGAAATTGAAAAGTTATATTGATTCGTTATTTTTGAATATGCATGCTTTAATTTTTTACATGTTTTACATACAATTAGGTATTGATAGTTATACATATGTTGTGATTAACTTGTGTCTCATCCCTTTTACACATTTAAACAAATAAAATTTGTTTAAACTAAACTAAACACATATGTTTTATTGTACCTTCTAGTTGTTTGGATGCATACTAATTAAAAATAATTATTAATATCATTTAGATTTATTTCTTTAATAGCTCCATTTTTTACAGGCAAAACACAAATTAGATGGGAGATTATATGCCATAAAAAAGATAAAGTTCAAGCATTCACAACCAGATGTCTGGATGAAGGTAATCTTCCAAACCTTTTCTATGAGTGTAGTTATGCCCTTTACTGTCATGCGTCAAAGGGTCATTTATGGCTACTGTTAGTGTCAAATTGGTTAAAATAATATGAGGCAGGCATAACCTGTGAATGGGGATGAAGTCTGTATGTATTATTTTTTTTAATTCAATCATGTTGATAAAAGAAACCAAAATACCATACGTAATGTTCCCGATTTTGGTTCTGTTGTTATGTAATTAGCTGTGACGCTCTTTAAGTTATGACGTCATACTCAATGTAAACAAAAGAAACGCTTTCATCAGGTAACGTTTTTTTCATATCAAACAATTATTAAAATTGAATTTGTATTGAGATCCAATCTTATATTTTACTAGACTGATAAATATAAAAAAAAATTCAAAGTCTCATGCAAACAAGACAGATATCTGCGCAAATGTGAAGAAAACCGGAACAGGAAGTAGATCTGGAAAAAAAAAGTTATAGATTTTGAGTTCAGAAGAAGAATAAAAAAATTCGGGATATTTTCCCGATTTTTTTTTTTTTTTTTTTTTTTATTGATTTTTCTACCGTATTAAAATGGGGACTTTGTCCTCATATGACCGTGATTCGTCAAAATATCCATATTATGATTCATCAGAGGTCTCAAATAGTTATCGTTACTGTTATGTTTGGGGGAAATTTAACTCCACTCGTCAAAACCAGTCAATTGTTTTTATTGTGTAAAAGAAAGTGCACATTTAATTGTCATACACAAAAACTACCGTTAACATCATTTGGTAAGAATTTTTACAGCTATTCGACATTAACGTACCCTCATTCCTGCCCTCATCTATTGGAATGTCATAAAACCTCACATCATCAGGAAAATAAATTTTACACAGATTATTTTGCGTTTTACCCTTTCTTGACCACTTTGCGGCCATTTAATTTCGTGATTATCTGATTTACTTGATGAAGTTTTATAAGGAAAGATCCAAGGTTTACATATTCATTACGATTTATATTCGCGTTATTTTTCTACTCGCGAAAGTTGTGAAAATAAAACTCGCGAAAATATGTTGGTTTATAGTATATAAAATATTCAAATGAACTTGAATTATCTCCCTTTTGTGGTATTAATAAAATTGCAATACTTTTTAAAAGATTTTATCAACTATGTAACCATTTTATATTAATTTTTCATAACATGCCAAATTTTTTAGTTTGATTGTATAAGCATGTCTTAATGATTTTAGAATGATAAAATTGCAAAATATATACCATTAAAGAATCACTGCATTTAAAGAAATATTTTTTCTTTTAAAAATTTGAAGACAAAAATTTGTTAGTGAGCTGAAGTTCAGACACTGAGGATTAGCTCTGCTACCACTGTTATAAACTATAAAGAATTTTTTGAAGTGTGTGATATTGAAATCCACATGTTATATTCTAGGGGTCTCACCAATCAGCTTAATCAATCATTAATCTCAAATAACATAAGAGCAATCTGTCCGTGTGGGGACTGTATAGCCAGTCAAGGTCCTTATGAACTTCTACCATCAGGGCAATTTTTAACTTACAATGGCAAGAATGATGTATGTATAAAAGTCAGTTATAGATAACACTTATTTTATTTGAATGGAAACATTAATGTCAGGGTTAATGTGTTTATAATTAGCACATTTTTCCAAATGTTTCACCTGTATGTATACTGAAAATTCAAAAAAAATTTCAGTGTGTTTATTATTGCAAAAATGCAAAAGGTTCAAAATAGCTTTAATTTAAACTAACATTTTGAAATTTTATATGAATTAAATAGGATTTTTCTCTTATTATTGCAAAAATCAAAATTGAATTTAAATCTGAAATGGCAAAATTGCAATAATAAATGCATGCATAATTTATGAATTTTTACAATAAGTAAAAACATTTTGAAACCCTCATTACGTTTATTATTATCGATTATTGCATATAATTTCTCATTAAACTCTATTTTAAATCATGTCATGATATTTGTATTATAATTTAGTATGTCATAATATTTGTATTACATGTATAAACTAGTATGTCTGACATGATATTTGTATTATAATATAGTATGTCATGATATTTGTATTATAATATAGTATGTCATGATATTTGTATTATAATATAGTATGTCATGATATTTGTATTATAATATAGTATGTCATGATATTTGTATTATAAATCTGTATGTTATCTCTGTAAACATTTTATAGGTATTGAGAGAAGTGAAAGCTTTGGCCAATCTACAGCACCCTAACATAGTAGGATATAATGCTGCATGGTTGGAATATTCAACAGACTTCAGACCTGGTAATACGATAGAATAAATAGTATAAGTGAAAGATTAGAAAATCCTCAGTGGCAGATCCAGGGGGAGGGTTTGGAACCCCCTCCCCCCTTTTTTTGGAAGATCAATGCATTTGAATGGGGACATATAGTTGGGAAACCCACCCCCCCCCCTTTTTGTCCTGGGTTGAGGACCCCCCCTTTTTTTAAATGGCTGGATCAGCCCCTGATCCTAATGCTTTTTAGAGTAAGATTGCATCTTGAGTATTTCTCATGTGAAATATTATTAAAACCTAGCCTATTATAAGGATAAGAGTAGCATCATTATTTTCCCATAAGACATGTAAGAGTAGTATTGATAGACATTTGACTGTATATGTTATTTTGAAATTTAATAAAAAAGTAAATTTTTGACTGTGCAATGTATATGTTATTTTGAAATTAATAAAAAGAAAATTTTTGACTGTATATGTTATTTTAAAATTTAACAAAAAGAAATTTTTTGACTGTATATGTTATTTTAAAATTTAATAAAAAGAAAATTTTTGACTACAATGTATATGTTTTTTTGAGATTTAATAAAAAGAAATTTTTTGACTATATGTTATTTTGAAATTTAATAAAAAAGAAAATAAGTCAGAGTTTACATGAAAAGTCACCAGCAGTGCAAATGAATATTTGTAGCATTAAAAAAAATGTTACATGTACTATTAATAAAGACTTGAAGTTGTTGCCATACAAGGGGTATATGAAATGATTATATAGGGTGCATGAAAAAAGTTATATTTGACAAGGTACCTGCGAAGTTGCCAGTGTTATTAAATTTTCATGAACCTATGTAATCCTATCTTCCCCTTGTACACATTCACTATATGACCAATTAATAGATATAGGAAGATGTGGTGTGAGTGCCAATGAGACAACTCTCCATCCAAGTATACTGCTTACTTTTTGATACCTATGCCTATGGCAAACTTTAACCAAACTTCAATTTTTCTTTTGTTTTAGTTATATCCAGTAAATTGATCGTCAAAATGATTGACCTTTTTCTCCTAGTTTATCTGTGTATATTACTGTCAATTTAGAAAATATTTTGTAAATTAAATTTTGTTATTGTTAACCTCTAACCTCTGACCAAATCAGAAATATAATGATTGGAATTGCAAAATGTTCTTGAAGGAATATCACTGAAATTCTGAATGCTTCTTTTTATTATTGCAAACCTAGTAATGTCACATTGTTCACATAAATTAAAACATCCCAATTATCTCTAATTTTACAGTACATTGGTATTATTATATGATTTAATTTTGGATGTAACCCGTCTTCTGATTGGCTGACGTTATTTTGTTATCAGGCCATAGACATAATTTAGTCATGTGACCGTGACGTCATCAACGTTTTTTCATGGTTTTCTACAGTTTAAAATTGAATTTAGCATTAAATATTAACAGCTACGCGTGTTATTCAGTGTTCACCAAACTTTTTAAGTTATTTCTTCATATACAGAAAAAATATTACAGTCATTCCTTAAATGTAATTGCATATTTATAGATATTCCTGGTACTAAAGTTGTATCTTCAGAGGAGAGTATTTCCAGTAGAGAGAGCAGGTACTAAGTTTGTTTTCAGTATGGTGGAATTGTTTTTCTCTTATTTTCATGCTATTATCACATTTCCTGACCAGTGTGAGAAAAATATTTCTCCTCACTAGTGAAAAATTTGTTCTCGGCAAATGATTGGTTGAAATTTTATTGTGATATTAAATTTTCTTGTTTTCTTCTGAATTTTCTTATTGTGACATCATGAAAAAAGGCGACCATGCCTGATGATGTCACATCAAAAGTACACAACTTTTTCTAAATCTTTAAAAAATCATTAGAGAAACAGATTCCACCACTCTAACTCATGTATTATGATATTTCTTCACTCTTAACAGTTAAATTTTAATTATTTAGCAAGCCTCACCCTTTAAATATTAAAAATAATGTAATTTGAATTGTTGTAACTGCCAAGATGGGATAGAACACATTCGTCATGTTAACTGATTTGAAAATTTTGCTGCTCCTGATTTGTTTTAACCCTAAATGTTTGTTCTTGAAGATCTGAACAACACCCAGACATTCCGGTTATTGTTAAAACAGCGGGTTTATTTTCAGTTGTGATATCATGTTTGTCCCAAAATACATCATTGTATGTTTCAATATAAGAAAAAAAGCTGTGGTATGATTACCAATGAGACAACTCTCCACAAAAGACCAAAATAACACAGAAATTATTAAATATAGGTCACCATACGGCCTTCATCAATGAGCAAAGCCCATACCACATAGTCAGCTATAAAAAGCCCTGAAATGACAATGTAAAACAATTCAAACAAAAAAATAATGGCTTAATTTATGTAAAAAAAAATGAAAGAAAAACAAAAATGTAACACATAAACAAACAACAACCACTGAATTACAGGATTCAAGTCCATTGAATGAACTGTTTTATGATTTGCAGCTGATGTTTTACCTCTTCATACAGAAAAACAGATAATCAATGCAATATGAAATTACGTCCATGTTGACATTATTATTATGTATAGCATGTATAAGGCAGAAGAAAAATTAAACTGTAGACAGGAATTTAGGGTGTTTTTTTTGTTTTTCTTGCTTTTAGAGAACCAAAACAAGTATTTAATGATAGTATAACATGTGTTTCCATTTACAGAATAAATCATTCCAAATCTACAGATTTTGGTGACAGCATTATATTTGATTCTCATGTTAAATTTGACAATGACTATTCAATGGACAACAACCCCAGCAGCCTACCTAAACTGGTTGAATTAACAGATGGTTGGGAACCAGTTGAAATCGTGTCACAGTCTGAATACTGTGAAGCGTGTGAAATGCTCAGAGGGAAAGAAAGTAAATACACAAACAGTGGTAGTGGAGATAAAGTTATTCATAAAACTGTTCCAAAACATAGCTGTACTTCAAAATTCTTTGAATCTGAGTTTAATGAAAAGACAAGTAATTTTGGACAAGCATGGGACGATGTATCACATATTGATACCTTCTGGGATAGACCTGGTAGAATTAGGAGGAGTATCAGCTGTGATTGTTTAACATGTAAAAATAAGTTACATGACCATTCTCATGAAAAACAGGTTATGTTGGGCTACCATCATTACAGTGAGGATAACATTCATTCCAGAGTAAGTCACTTGATTATATACTTCATATATTTTATATTTTTCAGTTTTTTCAGTCAAAGTGAAGGACTGATATGTTTTAATCTACATATAAAATTCTAATGTCTTATGTTTAGTTTAAACATATTTATTTATAGTGGATTGGGAAACAAGTTATTACAACTTATATTAATCCCTTTACACTTTGTTGGTGCAAGTGCTGCCTTGTAGAAGCATTAGCCTGGTTTTTTTTCAAAATCTACAAGTGTGTCTTTTATGTGCAATAGATATTGCTCTCTTTTAATATGGGTCAGCCATTTATATACCCGTTCTGACGGACTGCCATTGATTTTCAAGACAATACTCTCAGATGGTGTCAAGGGAGGGCTGAACATTTCAGTCCCTGATATTTTCTCCCGGAACATGGATGAACCAGGATCTTTTGTGTTTGTAGTCTGATCGGCTAACCACTACAGATTATTCTAAACAACAACAAAAATACGTGAAACTAGTCTTTAAAATAATCCCCTTCTTTTCATTTTTTAATTGCTCATAACTAAAAACTAAGATTTTTTGTTGATACCTTCATAGTGTAATTCATTTTACTCATTGTTAATTAGAATCTTTTATAACATGTATAGTTTAACTGTAAAGATCAAATGAAAATGCTGTTACATAGCTTCTATAACAAATATTCTTAAGTATTTTAAAGCTCACATTCATTTTATTATACCCCATGGACTAATGTGGATTAATTATTACTTATGGAATTAAAACTTTCTCTGAGTTTGCATGCAGTTTTTGAAAATTCATGAAATCAAATATCCACAAAATTGCAAGTTGTCCAAAACCACTATAAAATTGCATCAACAAAATAAATAAATCCACAATATGTATAGTGTGACAAAAATGATGTTAATTAATGAAAACATTATTTTCAGATTCATGTAACATTATTTATACAAATGGAATTATGTAGTGTGACACTCAGGGAATACATGCAGAAAAGAAATACTCAATGTTCATCTTTTCTTGGTGAGTATTATAGAGAGGGGGTAGGATCCTGATCCCGAAATCCGGGCTAAAAAACACCTGATCCGGAAATCCCGGGATTAAAAACACGAAATCCTGAGGTCCTGAAATTTGAAAAAAAAGAATTCCTGGATCCCGAAAGGGTCAATCTGGAAATCCAGAGCTTAAAAACACCTGATTCCGAAGTCCCT
The DNA here is from genome assembly GCF_036588685.1 of Mytilus trossulus. NCBI lineage: Eukaryota > Metazoa > Mollusca > Bivalvia > Mytilida > Mytilidae > Mytilus > Mytilus trossulus. Next base: position 24,653,924 of record NC_086378.1, read on the forward strand.
ATAAAGGTCCTATTATAAACATTTTTAAGTGAAGTTCTAGCCTTGTAGTTATGAAAATGTCAAGTACCACTATCAAACTTTGAAATCAATGAAGCAAAATACTGGTTTGGTTTATTATAGCACAAATTCTGTACTTCCATTACTGAGTTAAAGTAAAAGAGAGGCGAAAGATACCAACGGAACGCTAAAACTCATAATTCAAAAATAAACTGACAACGCCATGGCTAAAAAAGAAAAAGACTAACAGACAAACAGTAATATGCAAAACACAATGTAGACAATATAGATAACTATGTTAAAACTCAATGAATTCTATACTTATTCCAAAATGTATGACAGGAACTGCATGGCGATTGATGTAACTAATTTTAGGTTTCATAACAAATAATTAACCAAAAAATTGTTAATGGAAATGGGGAATGTGTCAAAGAGACAGCAACCTGACAATAGAGCAGGGAACAGCTGAAGGCCACTAATGGGTCATTAATGCAGCAAGAAATACTAGTTCAGTGGTACTGGACTTCATACTAAACTCAGAATTATACACAAAAAATTAAAATTAAAAATCACAAGACTAACAAAGGCCAGAGGCTCCTGACTTGGGACAGGCGCAAAATTGCTGCATGGTTAAACTTTTTTTTTTATATCTCAACCCTCCACTATACTTCTAGCCAATATAGAAAAAAATATCACGTATATATATTAAAACTCAGTTGAAGAGAAGTCCAAGTCTGATGTCAGAATATGAAACAAAAGGAAATAAACAAAAGACAATAATACATAAATAACAACAGACTACTAGCAGTTACTGACATGCCAGCTCCAGACCTCAGTTAAACTGATTGAAAATTATGTCTTCATCATATGAATATCAGGCACAATCCCTCCTGTTAGGGGTTTAGTATTATATCATCATGAAATATTAGAAGAACATAACCCATGTCATGCCAACAACTGGTTTTAGAATAAAATGTGTTTAATTCCGATGCAAAGACCCAATCAATATTAAAGCCAAAATATGCAATCTTAAATGGCCTGACAACAGTATTGTAACTATATCCCTTCTTAATAAGTCTGTTTAAAGGTTTTGTTTGCTTTTATACTGATATTTTTGTGCTTTGTAAAGAATATTACCATAATAGATTGGATGTGAAATACCTGAACATATAAATGTCTGCATGTTGAGTTATATTTATGAATGATTTTCATGCATATTCTTGTTTGTCAATGAAGGGAGCAATTTACTGAAAATTTTGTGGTTTTCAATGGACATTCATACAGTTTCTAAGAGAAAAACTATCTATTTCTATAGTTCTCAACACTCAAAATAAATTAATTTCAAAGTGTTTTATCTAATTTATTACAGAGTTTAAGACAAATGCAGCAGCTAACATGAGGATATTCAAACAGCTAGTTAAAGGAGTAGACTTTATTCATTCCAATGGTCTGATACATAGAGATCTGAAAGTAAGTACAAACAAAGGAGTAGACTTGCAGATTTCTGTTGAACTAGATATCAAATTGGTGTGGCCTAAAATGGCAGTATTTTTATCTTTAGTTCAAACAGTATTTATAACATTATCATTGCTGGGATCATCATCAAGTGTAAAATGAAAAGTTTTCCAGTTATTTGCTTACATGGGTGTACAAATTTATACAGAAACATAAATAACTTGCCATTATAAAAAAGAAGATGTGGTATGATTGCCAATGATACAACTATCCACAAAAGACCAAAATGACACAAACAACTAAAGGTCACCGTACGGCCTTCAACAATGAGCAAAGCCCATACCGCATAGTCAGCTATAAAAGGCCTGATAAGCCAATGTAAAACAATTCAAACCAGAAAACTAACGGCCTTATTTATGTAAAAAAATTACATGTATTGGATAGAAAATGGCATTAAACAGAATAAAAAATGCAAAATCCAGTTATCAAATAATTTCATGCAAAACAAACTCAACCTTATTGCAACTGAGGGTCTGTTTATAATAACCAAAGTATGAACAGCAGAATTCATACAAAATAAAAATGATAATAAAACACTTAAGATGCCCATTTGTTTAGGATTCAAGACTGAATGTATTTCTCTAAAAAAATATGTTATATTTTTTTTCATTAGTTGGCTCTCTTATTGAGATATATTACAGGGTAAATATTGATTAACATTTTAAATCAGAGATATGATGGTATTAAAATCATATACTCAAAGTGTTTATTTTTTTTTAGCCCAGAAATATATTCCTCCAAGGTCATCTACTTCATGTAAAGATAGGTGACTTTGGCTTAGCTAAAGATGACTTGAGAAATTCTGGACGAGAGGATGCTTTGTTAACACCATCACCCTTGGAATGTCCAGGTATGTAACATGTATTCCAGTTAAAGTATGCATATTAAAATGCCCACCAGCTGTAGTAGTAATATGGTCACCACTGATCATTGCAGCTTAATATATTAATACTAAGCATTTATTATCATGGAAAATTAGGAAAAGTATAGTTTGATTAATAGATTGATTGTTGGTGTTTAAGGTGGTACCTAACACTACAGGGAGATAACTCCGTAAAGTCAGCTGAACATTTTAATTAGGTTGTGTTGTAAAAAGAATATTCTAATGCAATTTGGATGTAACAATTTTTTTCATTGGCTAAAAGTTGCTGTCAAATCCACAGTTGACCAGGCGTAACTAAGGAGGGACCCGCCATTTTGAATTGATGAATCAACAAATGTTTGATTACCACTATATAATCGAAAACAAAACAACACCTACCTCAAATTCGCCGTTTTAATGTAATTTTATCCCAATTTGAAGCGTACAGGTAACGTAATAACCTCCAGTTTGTAAGTTTTCATTTGTATGACGTCACGTTTAGCCTGGACTTCTTTGTACCAAAATCATTCATGAAGTTTCGCGGATTTTTTTTTATTTGACAAATTTAGTCATTTTTTCAAGTTTTATCGTATTTTTTCTTTTTGTAATGCATTAGAATCGGAATAACAGTACTGTAGTTGAAGAGTTGCCACCGTCAATTTTGATTTGACGGTGGCAACTCTTCAACTACAGTACTGTTATTCCTTAATTCAGCATATCAATGATTAAAACTGGTGTTTGTCAAACTGCTATATAACCAGCGTAATTTTTTCTGACAAAACTGTTAGTTCAAAATTTTTGAAATTTTATATTTTTGTTAAAGGGTCAAAGTAAATACTTTGACAAAATTTTATGAAAATTAAATGAGCCAAATTAATTTTAGTGAAAGTGTTGGGTACCACCTTAACATAGCTTATTGGGAAAAATAAAGATAGTTTGATTAATAGATTGATTGTTGGTGTTTAATGCCACTTTTAGCACTTTGAGCTTTAATGTTGTGTTCAGTTTTGATTGCAGAAGGAAGCTAGAATGCCTGCTGATAACCATGACCTTCAGGAAAAATCACAGTCCTAGTCAATTTTAAGATTGGAGTCTAACAAACCTGCCATGTGCAGGGTTTCAATTCTTAAATTCAGTTTTGAAAAGCTATTGATACAGTTGATAAACTATTAGACCACTCTGCTACCAAGGCCACAAAGATTTTCTGCTAACATATTATAGAATAATGAGAAGATACTTTATTTTTCTGTCTTCAGATAAATTTTATTGGGATACACATACAACGGGAGTTGGAACATCAACTTATGGGGCTCCTGAACAACTGCAGGGATCTGTTTATACTAATAAGGTAAAATTGCTTGCTTACATGAAAAGGTTGATTGATTACATATCTAGTCAAGGATTTATGTTTTATTAAGTGATTTTAGCTGTTAAAAATATAAATCTATATCATATTCTATGCTTGCTAGGCAGGTGTGGATGTTTTTTTTTGTTTTTTTTTTTAAAGATGTATGTATTTTTAGTGCAAAATCTTGCATTTCTATATTGATTTGCCTTTACAAAAGAGTTATCTTGATAAACAACTTTGGTCTGTGTAGACACTGCATAGAAATATGGTCACCTGGAAAACCTTTTTGATAGTAAACTTTTTCTAATATGTCTAAAGACATCAGGTTGGCTGTTAGAGATATATTCACAATCAGCCACATTCTGTTTGGAATGGAAATGCTAAGTCTGGTGCCTTGTATACAGTGATTTTGCTAGCGCTCGTCACTTTCATATTTTACGAAAAGGTTTACGAAATGACGAAAATATTTCATATCAATTTCGTCACTTAAATTTGGAAAGTGTAAAAATATTTACACATCAAATTTCTTGAATTCTACCTGTCTTTATGTTTCTGACAAGTTTATGACCCTCAGGTTATTAACGTTTAGCACAGGTGTTGAAAGTTGTGATGACAAGTAATCCGCCTATCGCCAATCAGATGGGTCACTTATCACTTAATTTTTATTATAAAACCTCACAAATGACCATCATAATAATCTATTTAAGTTAAATCAGTCAGTCAGCATTTCATTTTAATCATTTCTCACAATTCTGTCGTATTTTCGTCATTTGAACAATCTTCCCCGACATTTCAACTTTACTTTCAATATTTCCTTTACGATCATAATTTGCAGTTTGTTTGTCGTAATTTCGTCATTTTAACGTATTTTTGTCATACTTTATATAAATATTCATCAAAAACTTTCGACAACTTCGATTAAAAAGAATGAAATTTATTCAAAACGTAAATATTTTCACTTGCAAACAGGTGCTTCCTGTTCTATGTATTGCGCATGCGTGAAAGTTCGTAGATGAATCCGGTTTTATTCTAAAATTATTATTCAATTGTCACTTCCCGTTTTCATTTCATTTCGTTAAAAAACGAAAGTAAACGTGATCTAGATACAGTCTACAGTCATTAGAATCGTCACATTAAGTATAGATGCAGATCCTTCTATCCAATATTAAAGAAATTTTCAAGGATATAAATGATTGTGAAGTGAAAAAGTCGTTACAAGTTCATTTGTGCAGTGGTTTAAAAAAAGAGGCACCCAACTTTTGTTGATCAGGGGTGTGCCCTGAAAATAACTGAAGTGAAGTTGTGAACCATATTACCAGATCCCTGATCTTATCTTCATATCTTAGCATCACATCAGTCAATTCATTCAATATTGACAATAACTGCCTACATTAGCAATCCTAAAGTCTTCAAAGATCCTAGACTAGTCCTTGAAGTACTTAAACATATATGTATAGCTAGTTTATATAAACATCCTAGACCCCTTGCTATTATAAATAATAAGCCTGAATTTTATCACGCGCAAAAGTGACTAAAGCCCTCAAAATCCTAGCTGAAACCCTGCTTGTATATGAGCTGTGCTAAGCTCTTTGCACGTTAAAGTACCCTTGGAGCAACTGTTTAAAAGGTTCATAGGTTAAAAAGCAAAAAAATTAACTCAGAACTAACATATCTTAATTTTCTAGTTTCAGTCCAAATTTGACGTCTTTCATCTTGGTGGTCTTATCTGGCAGAACCTAATTATAATTTGTATTTACTGTTAGTTTGTTCTCACCCTGAATATAGATGAATTAATTGAGAGTGGTCATAAAGCATATATTAATCAATTTCATAGGACATTTTTAAGCAAGACATGTACAACAAGTTTTTACACTCATTGTACAATATTTGTACTTTAATCTTTGATACATTGCAGTCACTTGCAATTTGTATTTTGTTTTTAAAATACATTGTTTGTCATGTTTATCTTGTATGCATTGAAATGTGGTATATCATGTCACACATACTATATTCATGCACAAATGAGTGGAAATAAAATCAAAATAGCAAACAATTGTAAAATTCTTGAATTTCTAACAATAAAGCAAAACAAAAATTTATTGCCATTATTATTTTTTTCTTTTTCAGAGTGACATATACAGTTTGGGTGTGATATTATATGAATTGTTTCATTGGTTTAAAACTGACATGGAAAAGTATAAAAGTTTAGAATTGCTGAGACAAGGAGAAATAGATGCACAGCTTATACAACATTGGCCAGAACAAGTAACCTCACATTTTCACTATTATTTTTTTTTCACATAGGCTTGAAGGGTTAAAAAATAATTCTAATAATCTTACTCTGTAATTTCTCGTATTACCATTGATAGGAAGAAGTCTTTGAATTCCCCTTTTTTTTCCTTTTCAAAGATAAATAAAAAAGTTTTACCCCATAAAAATTAATAAGCTCAAAGGGTAAAAATAGATCTCCTTCTATTTGGGTAGTTACCTACCTCAAACTTTAAAGTTTAGACTTACTCTGAATAAACAATTAATCAAAAATTTGTTATTTTATATTGGGAGGTCAGTGATATTAAGATTGTACAGCACAGAAATAGATAGTTATTGCAGAAATCAATTTCCAAATAAAACTAGAAGCATGAAGAAACCATTGCCTGAAAACATTTATTGATAAATATGATAAAGGAACTCTATATTGATGGAGATGCACACATGACATTTCACACTTCATAATTTTTTATCTTCGTAATTCGACTGCCAAAAAATTATTGGGATGGTATAATGGTATGATGTCTGCTTTGTCCCAACACACATATGGTTTCCAGACAATAACTTTAGTTTAAGTGAATGGATCTCTATTAAATTTAATTAATTGGTTCAATACTACCAAGGGAAGGTTGGGATTGATTTAAGGGATGACTGTTCGACCATTTAGGAAACAATGGGCTCAAAGGGGCCAAAAACAAGCATTTTTCTACTTTCAGGATTATAGTATAGAAGTATTTCAATTGCTCTGAAAATATACCACAATGTTTTATACCAAGTAGAAGATTTGGATACATTTTGGGGGTTATGGTGACAACAGTTTAGGAATTAAGGGCCAAAAAGGGGTAAAAAACAAGCATTTGTGTAGTTTCTGGCCAATAACTTATGTGTAAGTGTATGGATCTCTCTGACATTGTCCCACAAGGTTCCATAAAATAAAAGGAAGGCTGGGATTGAGTTTGGGGGTTATTGCCCAACTCATGTAGGAATTCGGGGCAAAAAAAGGCAAAAAACAAGCATTTTTCTAGTTTTCAGACAATTACTTGTGTTTACGATTATGGATCTCTCTGAAATTGTACTACAAGGTTCCATAATACAAAGGAAAGGCTGGAATTGAGTGTGAGGATAATTGCTCAAAGGAGAGGGTGTTCAAAAGGTTGTTTTTTTTTAATTTCAAGAAGAATTTTTAATTGCACAGTGTTGCACAATAAATTTTTAAGATCTTTATTTTTATTTTGTGTCAGAACCTATACTATGTAAAACATTTGATCCCTATCCAAATTCAGACAGTTTCAGACTTGAATATTGTGTCCAAATTCACCCCAGCTTAGCAGGGTTCAATTTCTGCGTTCTATGAGGCTGCGCTCAATCAGCAAAGCAATTTATTTACACGTGTACACAACAAATCTCTTGTTATGAAAATGAAAGTACATGTATAATGTATAATGTATGATGATTAAGAACAGAAATGAAATGTCTATATTTGTTATAAATTCTGTAGTATTACTCGATTTATTTCACTTGACTGGGCGGAGTTTAACCGGTTCGCTCATAATAAACCAGTCCATCTATAGATAGGTGTTTTAGGATAAACTCATCAATGAAGTGTCTAGTCATTCTTTTGTAAATTCCTTTGATGACACTTATTGGTGATTAGAAATCAGTATTAATTATAACGGTTATCATCCTTATCACACACATCTTCAAATAGACTGTCCACATGCAAATTAAAACGTTAGCTCCGCCCGATCAGTTGAAATAACATTGGTAATAATATGCCTTGATTTATTCAATGCATGTAATCATTTCACACTATATTTGACCAGTATTATAGAAAAAAATAATACTTTAATTTGTTGTCCTTCTAGGCAAAGGCTGTGATTCAAATGACCAATAGTGTGCATTCAGACAGACCAACAACAAAGGAATTATTACAAAGTGAATTGTTTTTAACCAAGGAACAGGTACTATATAACATTTACTATTGAACTTCATTAAATGTTTATAGAGAATACTTTAAGATTATTTATTTTTGATAAAACAAAAACTATTCTCTATAATGACTTCCATTAAAAAAAAAAACTTTATCTTTATGGTGAGTAATAAACCTACTTTTCATTTTGAAAATGGATTGATTACATGTTTTATTTTTATCATTTTAAAAGTTTTCAAGTGTAGGGTGTTCCTTTGTAAGGACATGAAGTATGAGAAATTCACTGCTACTCTGGAATGTGGATTTGTTGATAAAATGACATTGGTTATACATATACATTTAATTTAGAACTTCTTGCATGCTTCTTACATTGACATAGTTAAGAATTGATAGATATCAGAATAAGAAAATGCTGCATACAAATAATGAATTCTAAACTAGGGCTGTTCCAGTAAACCATACATCGTTCCCAGGAAAGGCACTTTAAAAATGGGATAACAACTCGAAGAGGCAAAACTGATATTTGGGAGTGCCCTTATGCAGTATTGATCAATAAAAGTATTATGGATACATACAAATATGACAATCATCAGTTAATCGTGACCTCAGTCAAAGATTTCAATTCCTTCACGGCATATTCCAATATTGCAATAGTATGTTTAGTTTAAATATGTTTATTTTATAGTGGATTGGGAAACATGTTATTTCAACTTATATTAATTCCTCTCCACTTTGCCGGTGTGAGTGCTGCCTTGTAGCGGCATAAGCCTCCTCAAATTCTACAAAGGTGTCTTTTACATGCAAGAGATATGGCTCTCTCTCAACACGGGTCAGCCATTAATTATGTGTATATAACTTTTTAAGTGTATCATCTGTGCAAATTTTTATGATATACAAATATTTTGATTCTACCAACTGGATAGCTTTTTAATCTGACTGTGTTCCTATTTTTTGCATTGTCGTCCGAAGACACATTGGTTCCCGGAAAATAAATTTTGTTTAAGTGAATGGATTTCTATAAAATTTTTAAAGAACAAATTTTTTAAATGTTCACTACCACAAAAGTTGGGATTGATTTTTGGGAAGATGGTCCAACCATTTAGGAATTTTAAGGGGCCCAAAAACCGCATGTTTCTAGTTTCAGGATAATAACTTGTGTATAGATATTTCGATGGCTCTGAAATTGTACCACAATGTTTGATATCACAAGTAGAAGTTTGTGATTCATTTCTGGGGTTATGAGGCCAACAGTTTAGGAATTAAGGGTAAAAAAGGGGACATAAACAAGCATTTTTCTAGTTTCAATTCAATAACTTGTGTGTTAGTGTATGGATATCTCTGACATTGTACCACAAAGATCCATAAAACAAAAGGGAAGATTGGGATTGAGTTTGGGGTTAAATGGGGAGGTGGGGGATTTTTTTCCCAATTTTTATAAGGGATTCAGATTTTTTTTCAAAAATATTCACAGATTTCAAATTTTTGATAAGTTTCAAGAAGAAATCTTCAATTGCACAGTGTTGTGTTATAGATCTTTGTCCACATTTATTAAGTGTCAGAAAACCTATATCATGTCAAAATTTGATCACAATACAAATTCAGACAGTATCAAGCTTGCATATTGTCTCCAAATTTGACCCAATTGTTCAGGGTTGGACCTCTGCGGTTACATCAGGCTGTGCTCAACGAAGCATTTTATTGTGTTTTGGTCTGTTTTTTTGCTACTGTTTGCAATAGGTCTACTATATTTGGTGTATGGAAAAATTTTATGACGTACATGTCAGTCTCACAGGTTTATTTGACCTTGACCTCATTTTCACGGTTCATTGATCAATATAAAGTTCTTGTATTTTCATCCATCTTTCTTAATAAATAAGCAAAAGGACTTCTATATTTGTTGTATGGATTATTGTAAGCTGTACATATGATGTCTGCCTGGCATTGTTCATCTGACCTTGACCTTATGTATATGGTTCATTGGTCAATGTTTAGTTTTCTTGGTTTAAAAGTCTGTTTCTTAGAAACAAAAAGCAATCTTTTACAAAAATCTTCTTCTCTGAAACTACACGGCCAAATTTAATCAAACTTGGCCACAATCATCATTGAAGTATTTTATTTGTGAGGTGACCTGGCCAACCAACCAAGATGGCCACCATGGCTAAAAATAGAACATAGGGGTAAAATGTAGATTTTGGCTTATAACTCTGAAACCAAAGCATTTAAAGCAAATCTGACTGAGTTTAGTAAAGTCAACATCTATCTACCCTGAAATTTTCAGACAAATAAGACAACTGTTTGTTGGATTGCTGCCCCTGAATTGGTAATTTTTAAGAAAATTTTACCGTTTTTGGATATTATCTTGAATATTTTTATAGATAGAGATAAACTATTAACAGCAATATTGTCAGCAAAGTAAGATATATAAATAATTCAACATGAACAAAATTGTCAGTTGACCCCTTAAGGAGTTATTGCCCTTTATAGACAATTTTTGTAAATTTTCTTAAATTTTTGTAAATTTTTATAAAATATTTTTCTCATTACTAATGGGCCAAGTCCTTTATAAATAGGAATAATTTTAAGTAACTAGAACTTTCAGTATTAAAGTAAGAACTTTCAACACTTCACCATCCCCAAAACACAATTTTGTCATGAATCCATCTGTGTCCTCTGATTTTTTTTTTTAATAAAGGAAAGGGGGGAGATGGAAAAAAACTGGAGGGGATGGACAACTTTTCTCATTTCAGATATAAGAAATTTTCTTCAAACATTTTTTTTTTTAGGGGGGGGGGGGGATATTCAACGGCATAGTGTTTTGCACAAAAACAAAAAATTGAATATAGATTCAAATCCTATAACCAGTATGAAGTTCTTTGACTACAATTATTTTGTGTCAGAAACCTATTATGTTTCCAAAATTTAATTACAATCCAAATTAAGACCTGTATTAAGCGTGTATATTGTGTCCATTCTGGCCTTAACTTTTCAGGGTTGGACATCTGTGGTCGTATCCAGCTGTGCTCAGTGAAGCAATTTGTTTTGGATTATGTTAAGTTTATGTGAAAGTAGTAGTGAAACTTTACATTTAGGACTATCAATATAATATCAATGATTAGTAAAGAAGGCGAGACATTTCAGTGTGTGCACTCTTATCATAAAATGTCCTGTACCAAGTCAGGATAATGGCAGTTGTCATCTTATAGTTAGTTTCTGTGTTTGTGGTTTTTTGTTGCTCTTTAGTGTTTTGTTGATCCATTGTTTTCCTCTTATATTTGATGTGTTTCCCTCAGTTTTAGTTTGTAACTTAGATTTGTTTTCTCTCAATGAATGACTTTTAAACAGCTGTATACAACTCTTGCCTTTATTTATAGTGGTAGTTGATGACTTTTTAGTTTATAATGCAGCATATCCTTACAAATAAATAAATAAAATATATATATAAATATGTTTTTGAAGAGAACATTAAAATATATGTCTCACAGTCTGTATGCAATCTTTTAATATGGTAATATTCTTTACAAAGCACACAAATATCAGAATTCACCTTAAAAGCTAACCAAACCTTTTAACAATTTTATTAAGAAGGGATATAGTTAGGGTACTATTGTCATGTCATTAAGGATTGCATACCGGTAGTTTGGTATTGGTATTGATTCACTTATAGGATCTTTGCATCAGAAAGAAATACATTTATTCTAAAATCAGTCGTTGTCATTATATGGGATATGTTCTTCTCATATGTTTTACGGTATAATACTAAACTCCTAATGGGAGGGATTGTACGTTATTTTCATTGGAAGAAGACATAATCTTTCAATTACCGGTAGTTTAATTGAGGTCATGGGCTGGCATGTCAGCATCTGCTAGTAATTCTTTATAAATTTATGTATCCTTGTCATTTTGCTTAATTTCTTATTTACTGATCTGACATCGGACTCAGACTTCTCTTAAATTGATCAAGTTTTACTGTATGTATTGCTGTGTGGTTTTTTTTACATTGGCTAGAGGTGAATGGGGAGAGTTGAGATCTCACAAAACATGTTTAACCCCGCCACATTTATGTGCCTCTCCCAATTCAGGAGACCTTCACCATTGTCATTCTTGTATAGTTTTTATACGCCCATCAAAATTTTGATGGGACGTATTATGGTATACAAATGTCCGGTGTCCGTCCGTCCGTCTGTCTGTCTGTCTGTCTGTCTTTCTGTCTGTCTGTCTGTCTGTCTGTCTGTCTGTCTGTCGTAAACATGTCGCACGGTAACTTGAGAACGACTTATCCAAATTTCATGAAACTTAATATAGTTGTTTCTTATGATGGTCAAATGATCTGTATACTTTTTGGTGAAAATAAGATTAAAACTTTTTGAGTTAAGGCACTTTGTAACTAAAACAGGGGTGTGTTTTTTTTCACATGTCGCACTGTATCTCAAAAACGATTCTTGATAATGGCTTAAAACTTTAAACATTTCTTAGTTATATTAATCTTAATATCTGTATACTTTTTGGTGATGATTCAAAATTTCATTTTTGAGTTATTGAGTATTTTGTAAAAAAGGGGGAGGGGTTTCTTACATGTCGCACCATATCTCAAAAACGATTTATGATTATTGCTTAAAACTTTACACATGTCTTTGTTATATTAATCTTAAGATCTGTATACTTTTTGGTGATGATTCAAAATTTCATTTTTGAGTTATTGAGTATTTTAGTATTTTGTAAAAAAAGGGGAGTTTTTTATTACATGTTGTGCCGTAACTCAAAAACAATTTATGGTTATTGTTTAAAACTTTACACACTTCTTTGTTATATTAATCTAAAGATCTGTATACTTTTTGGTGATGATTCAAAATTTCATTTTTGAGTTATTGAGTATTTTGTTAAACAGGGGAGTTTTTTTTTTACATGTTGCGCCGTATCTCAAAAATAATTTATGATTATTGCTTAAAACTTTACACACTTCTTTGTTATATTAATCTAAAGATCTGTATACTTTTTGGTTTTGATTCAAAATTTCATTTCAGTGAAATGACTACTCATTGGTAGCCTTCTGTTGTTTTTTGCTCTTTGGTCAGGTTGTTGTCTCTTTTACACATTCCTCATTTCCATTCTCAGTTTTATTTACATCTTTGTAAGTTAAGAAAAAGCTGGTGTGTCTTAACAGAAAATACATTTTTATCAATTTTATGATTCTGTTATCAATATACTAGTTAGCCCAAACAAGAATGGTGAGTGAATAAAGTAATAGCAATACTTATCTTCCTATATTTAACATAAAAAGTCAATTTGATCACTTTGAAACTGTATTTGTCTATTTAAAATATATTGTCAAACACTATTGTAGGAATTACACATGAAATTTAACACCCTGCAATGACCATCTTGAAAATGCTAGTGGAGCTATTAAGACAATGCATATATAACACATTGAATGATCCTTCTGTAGTGATGGCTATTTGTTCTGGAAAGTATAATTCTATGTCCTCGGTATTGTAGGTGGTCAGTAGATGACCAGTGTTGTTCAGTATGTGTAATGTATGATTGTCTATGTCAGCCACAATTATATTGTCCATTGGTGTGGCATCTAATGATGATGGGTGGAATTCTTCATACTCATCATTGACTGTAAAAAGTCCTCTATAGATACTGATGATTTCTGTCTTCCCAAAAACCATCACTTTTTTGTCACATGCCACAAATATATTCCCATTGATGGTGCTGGTAATGTTTGGAACATTATCCCTGAATATAAGGTTATTGTCTTCATCCTTGTCATACTTATCACCCTGCCATCTTTTGTCACATGCAATGTGTATATACTCTCTGATTCTACAAAGTAAATAGAATCAGTCACTTTACTAGATCCAGCCTTGATCTGCTTCAGTCTTGGTTGACATGTAGCCAGTAGAATATCATGGGCAGGAGTTACAGCTACACAAAATACATTGACGTTAAAACTGGATATGACCTTCACCTTATCACCTACAAGTTTAACATTCTGGAGGGCTGTTGGTGTTGTAAAGGGATGGAAACCTTTTACCCCTTCTCCATCACCAATCCATATAGAATCATCATACGATACTGCCAAATTCATGTGGTATTTAACAGTAGTCTGATATTCCTTCACATCTGAAATCTTTACTTGGATTGTTGTAATGTCAATAATAAAATGTCCTTTTGCAAAACAATTTTTGTCTTTACACATATCACACAACATTGAGACGCAGTTTTCACACCTCCATTTTACTTTTGGATTGCCACACTTACAGCCAATAGGAATTTGTGCTTGATTAACAGGCTCTTCTGGACACTGAGGCTGGGCGTGAGGCTGGGTCTGAGGCTGGGCTATTAATGGTGATGATCCCATGATCTGAAAATATGTAATAAAAGTATTTTTTTATGTCAAATATATTGACCCTATTGATAAAGATTGTTTGACTATTTATATGAGAACGTCTTAGAAATGACTTTTTCAAAGCATTGTTCCCTGGAAATGTAACAAAGTTATCTCTCTTGTACAAAAATCTCTTTCACAAAGCAGCTCAGATGAGCCCCTTTATAGCTCACCGGGCCCATAGGGCCAAGTGAGCTTTTCTCATCACTTGGCGTATGGCGTACGGCATCGCAAACGTTACAAAAATCTTCTTCTCTAAAACTACTGGGCCAAAATTTAACCAAACTTGGCAACAATCATCATTGGGGTATCTAGTTAAAGTGTGTCCAGTGACCTGGCCAACCAATCAAGTTGGCCGCCATGAATAAAAGTAGGGGTAAAATGCAGTTTTTGGCTTATGACTCAAATACAAAGCTTTATGGGTTAACCTTACCTGGATAAAATTGTTTATCAGGTCAAGATCTATCTGCTCTAAATTTTCAGATAAATCAGACAACCCGTTGTTAGGTTGCTGCCCCTGAATTGTAATTTTAAGGAAATTTTGATGTTTTTGGTTATTATCTTGAATATTATTATAGATAGAGATAAACTGTAAACAGCAATATTTAATGTTCAGCAAAGTAAGATTTACAAATAAGTCAACATGACCAAAATGGTCATTTGACCCCTTTTAAGAGTTATTGCCCTTGATAGTAAATTTTTAACCATTTTTCATAAATTTTAGTAATCTTTTAGAATTCTTTTCTAAAACTACTGGGCCAAATTAAACCAAACTTGGCCACTATCATCAGAGGGGTATCTAGTTTAAAAAATGTGTCCGGTAAATTAGGCCAACCAACCAAGATGGTCGCCTGATGGCTAAAAATAGAACATAGGGGTAAAATAAAGTTCTTGGCTTATAACTCAAAAACCAAAGCATTTGGAGCAAATCTGACTGGTAGTGAAATTGTTGATCAGGTCAATATCTATCTGCCTTGGAATTTTCAGATGAATCAGATAAAGGGTTGTTAGGTAGTTACCCCTAATTGGTAATTTTTGGAAGTTTGGCTGTTTTTGTTATCATCTTGAATATTATTATAGATAGAGAATCTCAGATAAAATGTAAACATCAATATGTACAACAAAGTAAGACCTAAAAATAAGTCAACATGACCAAATTGGTCAATTGAGCCCCTAAGGAGTTATTGCCATTCATAGTCATTTCTTTTACCAATTTTCATAAATTTTGTAATTTTTTTTAATTTTTGTTCGTTTATATTATGCCTATAGACCAAGGGTGAGCAACACAGGCTCTTTAGAGCCTCTAGTTTGTCAAGTTTAGCTGTCACTGGGAATTTTCTGGATTTAAGTATAGAAATAAGGATGAAATGCTTGAAGTTCTCTGTTTCTGAAACTACTAGAGACAAAAAAGAAAATATACAGCAATTTTATTCTTATGTTGATAATGGTAAAAATTGGTCTATTGTGTCTATATTACCCTGGCCTTGCAACCTATCAGTTGAACATAGGGTACAAATGTCAATCATTCTAAAGTAAAAGCTAGTTGTTTTTAATTAAGGTCCTCTCTGACTTAGGATTATTCATATAGTGTTACCCTTATCCTTAGGAGACAAAGATTTAAAAAAATTTGTTAGAAGACTGTTTGTTAGAACCATGATATTAAATTTCCATGAACTTTTTAAAAATCTCAAAACTATCTCATTTTGATGAAACCCAATAGCTCCTAGTTTGTCTGTATTGGCATGCATCATAACTCTGTTGTAAAGGGTTCGAGTTAAAACATTCAAGACAAAGTGGTGGTAATGTGATTGGCATGCTCATAATGATAATCAAGAGATGTGTAATTGGTTCAACCACTACTAGTCCGCTAATAGGCTTTACATGCATTGCAGCTGTTAGGAGCGAAATTATGATGAGTTACAGAACATATTTATGTTTAGTTACATTCCATTGATTTTTGGCCAAATAAAAAACTTCTGATTTTGAAAAACTACCAAACTTGGACAGAAGCTTGTTTCTGATAAATAGATAGTATCTAGAAGGAAATTTTGTACCATTTTTTTCCATATTTGGCTCATAGTTTTTCTTCCACATGTTCCTTGTTTACATTACATACAGTCTGCAGTTAAAGATTTAAAAAAAATATTAGATTCATCAACTAATCTGGATTTTTACCAAACTTGGACAGAAGTTTCTTATAATCAAAAGATAGAATTGAAAGAAATATTTTAATTATTTTTTTCCTCATATTTGTTGAGTCTGCTATTAACAGCAAAAAGAGGGGAGACACTGGGTTTCACAGAACCCTTACAAATTATTTGATGTATGTTTATAAGTATTTGCTCTTTTGGGAGATGGTTAAACTTTGTAATTTTTGTACAACGGCAAAAATTTGCGTCATATAATGTTATTATGTCGTCGTCGTTCAAGATGCATTTAGTTTCCGGACAAAAACTTTTGTTTAAGTTGTTGGATCTCTGTAAATTTTTACCAGAAGGTTCAATACCATTAAAGGAAGGTTGGGATTGACTTTTGGGGTTATGGTCCCAATAGTTTAGGAATAAGGGGCCAAAAAGGGGGCCCATAATAAGCATTTTTGTAGTTTTTAAACAATAACTTGTGTTTAAGTGTATGAATCTCTCTGAAATTATACCACAAGTTTCTATACCATGAAGGGATGGTTAGTATTGACTTTGGGGGATCATTGCTTATAATGAATTGGAATTGGGGGCAAAAGGGCCAAAAACGTTTTTATGGTCAATGGACAATTAAGACAATTTAAAACCAGTGTAAGGGAGGTAATTCCCACCCTTACACTACTTTTAAATTGTAAAATCCATATTTTTGAAAAGTTTGAAGAAGAAATTTTTAATTGCACAATTTTTTTGCAATATATTTTTAAGATCTTGACATTTGTTTTGTGTGTCAGAAACTCATATTATGTCAAAAATTTGATTACAATCCAAATTTAGAGCTGTATCAAGCTTGAATGTTGTGTCCATACTTGCCCCAACTGATCAGGGTTTGACTTCTGCCGTTGTATAAAGCTGCAACCTTCAAAGCACCAGATTGGATTATAAACTTGCAATACAGGTGCATATCATTTTGGGATAACTCCTCCTACAGTGAAACATAAACCTATGTGTTCTCATGCTAAACTTTGTGCATTTTAAGATAAAACTTTGCATCTGTGGGAGAAATATCTCAAAAAGTCTCACATTGACTGTAATGAATATTTACTCTAGAGTGGAGTGCAGAGGCATCTGTCTGTCTTAGTCTTAACTGTTACCTTGTTTAGTCAAGTATATAAAAGGTTTTATTAGGGCCCCGCCTTTAGGCGGGTCGCCCTATAGTGATCAGTCTGTCCGTCCGTCCATAACACTTTAACTTTGTGTCCGCTCCATATCTAGAGAACCATTATGATTTCATACTTTATACTTTACATTTTTATTAACCACCACTAGAGGACATGTCATGATGTATGCACAACTTCCTAGGTCAAATGTCAAGGTAAAAAAAACTTTGGTTTCAGTTGACAACCCTGTGTCCTGTGGTGAAGATTGTGTCCCCTCTATATCTTGAGAACCGTTATGATTTCAAAGTTTATACTTGACATCCATTTTAACCAACTCCAGAGGATGTGTCATGATGTATGTACAAATTTCTAGGTCAAAGGTCAAGGTCAAAAACTTCGGTTTCAGTTGACAACCCCTTGTCCTGTGATGAAGATCGTGTCCGCTCCATATCTAGATAACCGTTATGATTTCAAAGTTTATACTTGACATCTATTTTAACCACCACCAGAGGGCGTGTCATGATGTATGTACAACTTCCTAGGTCAAAGGTCAAGGTCAAAAAAACTTTGGTTTCAGTTGACAGCCCCGTGTCCTGTGGTGAAGATCGTGTCTGCTCTATATCTTAAGAACCGTTATGATTTCAAATATTATACTTGACATCCATTTTAACCAACACCAGAGGGTGTGTCATGATGTATGTACAACTTTCTAGGTAAAAGGTCTGTCTGTCTGTTGGTCTGTCCATCGCTAAAACATTTGATCTACACTATATTTTGAGAGGACAGCTGTTATTATGTTAATGTGTCATAATGTATGCATCCTAGGTCAAAGGTCAGTCCTTCGGTCTGTCCATCTGTTCGTTGTTTTAACAAATTGTGTCCGCTCTACCTCTTGAGAACCGTTAATATTTCATACTTTATACTTGGTGGGTCATAATATATTGAAGGCATCATTCTAAAAATATGTGACAAATATCAATTGGGCAGCACCTTTAAACATATTGTTCAAACAACAATCCATATATCCAGAAGTCACCTTAGAGTAGTCAACAATGAGTTCACATCATGCAGTCATATCACTATTATACTATGAAAGTAAGTTGAGAATATTTATCAGTTTTAATTTAAAATCTTAGAATAAAATCACACATGAGACTATGTAATAACTTCAAATAATGCTTCATATCAGATTATCCATGCAACTTATTTACCCCACGTTATTGACAGCGGGGCCCACAGAGATGGCTCCCATCTCAATGGTATCTAGTTTATTTCAATAAAATGTAGTTTCATATTTTATACATACATGATTGACATTTAGGTAAATAACAACCAATTTAGTATAAATGAATGCAAAAAAAATAATTTTTACCTTATTTAAGTTTTACAATTGAAGAATCCTGTCATTTCCTTCCTAATATAAAAATACACAATACATGTATTTGAATGATGTTCAGAACCTATTACATGTATATGCCCAAGATATTCTAAATATGATTGTCCTATGAACTTTTCTATAGTATTAGGCAACAAGAATTTTATTTTTGTATTTTTCTACACTTCTTGTTCTGAAAACCTTCAACTGTTCACCTCACCAAGAGAAATAAATTCCAATTCATGTTTTTTGTAAAAACAAATCATCAAATAAACTGTTATTTACGAATATCTTCTTCAAATTGTGAGTTTTACTGATTTGATCAATAGCTGACCATTATTGCTTCAATTGACATGTCTTTTACTTGGACACTTTGGTTTTGTAAGATATCCTCTGTCATCTGGCCCGAGAACACAGTTATTTTGTAGTGCATTTCTTTTAGACAATAAATTCAAATTAAAAAAATGACACCTGCTCTTTCTCTAAAAGATTTTCACAGTGTAGTGTACTACCAGCGAGACAAATAATATCAAAATTATAGAAACTTCTACCGGCTCTAACTCAAAATATTGACAATTCTGTGTTAAGGGGGTGGAAAATTCAGTTTGACAGCTTCAGACGTGATAAAATTTGACCTTTTTGAACGGGACCAAATCACTACTTAACATAAAGATTCAGCACCCAAATTTTTTAAACATGTAATTACATCCCCCTACTTAATATCAAGAAATAAATTGGGAAAGTGTATCAAATAAAACATGCAAGTTATACACTGTTTACACTAGGGACTATATTCGTAGACAACGAAAACCAAAGGACGGTAACTGTGTCCTTGGACCATCTATTGTTATAAATACATAATGTACCTGAACATGTACTATGAACAGTTGTAATGTCTCCCCTATAAAATAATAAAGATAGGCCAATAGTCAGGTTGTTATTGTTTTTCATGCATCAGATATCTTATTGTTCTAATACTTTAAGAAGTATTATTCAAATTAGATTAAATGATAATTAATTCAATTTATTAGGTAGTACACCTTAATTATTACCAGATAACGAGTTTGGTGCAGTTCAATTATTTTTTTTTATTATGAAGAGATATTAAGGTTACAAATTGAACCATTCAATGAATACCACAGTTTAAATGCTATTATAATCCAGCATTACATGACAATATTATTAGCTATGATAGATATTTAAACAAAGGCATATATGAAATTTGATCACAATAGAAATTAATAACTGTCAACAAACAAATATAAAGTATTACCATTTATTATTATTTTTGAAAGTTAGATTTTTATTCTTTTTTTTTAAAACCCCAAGGGTGACTGGGGTATAGAAATATGGTCACTAGGTCTTCTTCTGACCAACAATAATGTGCTTGCCAAAATGGGGCGTCTGTTTGGCTGAGCAGGACATATCAAGTTCGAAGTCATGTCTGGTCAGAAGGGGGACGTTAAATCTGATGCCTCTTTTAAAGAGAGTACCACGCTCTTTGCACATCAAGAACCCTTGCAACAGCTCTTTGAGGGGTCTGTAGGCGGCCTGTTGCAAGGCAAAATTTCTGTCCCTATCCAATATACCCTCATTTTCTAGTGGCAGTCCAAATTTTCCGACCATCATCCCAGATGGCCTCTTTTCTATCAACCTACCTATTGTATTTATTGTGAATTTGTTCTCGTCCTGGATATGCATGAAATGTTTGCCACTGGACGTTAAGCAACCAACAATCAATTAATCATCTTTTTCAAAAAGAAGTAGCTTCTCATTGAATTAAGGATTTACTTGGTGAAATTAAAAAAATCTAGAATTTAAAATTGATATTATAAGTCTGTAGAACATTAGTTATAGAACAAATTTAGTTTAAAAAATGTGTCTGATGACATTGCCAACCAACCAAAATGGCCAACACAACTAAAAATAGAACTTAGGGTTAAAATGCAGTTTTTATGCAAAAGAAGACATCTGGTTTCTGGACAATAACTTTAGTTTAAGTAAATAGAAATCTATAAAATTTCATTACAAGGTTTAAAAGGGAGCTACCATTTGATTTTTAGGGGGGGGGGGGGGGGGGGGGGGCTTTTGCAAATGTCTCATCCTGCCTTTTTTTTTTACTCAAAACACCTGTCCTGCCTATTTTTTTCAAATTTCATCCTAGCCCACCCCCCATAAAAATCAAATGGTAGCTCCCTAACCACACATGGAAGGGGGTTATGGTCCTATTACCTTAGAGCGGGTTATTTTCGCGGGGTGTAAATTTTTGCTTATTTTCGCGGATAGAACAAAATCGCCAAAATAAAATCCGCCAATTTAAAAGTGTACATGCAAAGGTAATGTTAAAAATGTTGAATCCGCCAAAATTTTTCCTATACCTTATTCAATGAAAACAACCCGCGATAATTTTAAATTGAGATTTTTTTGGGGAATATGAGAAAAAGGGGGGGGGGCATTTTTTTTTCATTTCAGATTTCAGAATTAAAAAGAAAATTTCTTTAAATATTTATTTTAGAGGGGATTAATATTCAACAGCATAGTGCATTGCTTAAAAGCAAAAAAAAATTAAGTTCATTAGACCACACTCATTCTGTGTCAGAAACCTATGCTGTTTCAACTATTTAATCACAATCCAAATTCAGAGCTGTATCAAGCTTGAATTTTGTGTCCATACTTGCCCCAACTGTTCAGGGTTCTTCCTCTGCAGTCATATAAAGCTGTGCCCTGCGGAGCATCTGGTTATCTTTTCCTAGAATTAAATTTTTAATGAAATACTTATTAAATTACTAGATTTCTGTTCAAAGGGGAATAATTCATTTTTTTTAAAAGATTTGTAAATGACATTTTGGAGTTTTTTCCTTTTCTTTCATAATTGCTTGAAGAATTTAGTGGTAGGTTTGTTTGTTATTTCATGTGACAAGTTATAAATCAAGTTAGAATTTTGTTCCATTACAATGAATTTTTAACTGGTAAGGGACTTTGTATTGCCATGCAATACTCACAGAATGCTTGTTTTTATTTGTCTTATTTGCATAAATCGTTGTTTCAGATAATACTGGAAATGCAGACAAAGATAGACAATCAGGCAACAGAAATACAGAAGTTAAAAGACATGCTGAAGGAAAGAGATGTACAAATGGAAATTCTTACATCTTCATTAACATTAGAGCAGGCTCGGTTACCACATAAACCAATGACAAAAAAGGATAAAACGTGATGAAGCTAAAAAAGAACATTATCTTTTGAGAATTATATTGAGATTTAAGTATGTAAACAAGTTTTATTCCTGGTTTAAAACTGTCCAATAGCCTTGTGTAACAAGGATGACTGATATCATTTACTGCAAACAGAAGTTCTTTGAAATAACTTAAAAAGATTGCCACAACTACACTACATGTATGGATAAATTATGAAATGATAAAACAGAAAGATTTGCTATTTTTTACTTTATACTTGTATTGGCATTGAGTTTGTCTTTTTTCAGATTTATACAATATACGACTTCATGCAGGCTTTTTTCCGTATATCTTAGGAGTTTTATCTCATCAACATCAACCATGTATTTTTGAAAACTTTTAAGGTTTGCATAAAGAAAAAGCTGTTTAATATTCAAATCAGTATTGTAGATATGTAGATAAATTTTTGATGAAAGAAGACAGTGTATATAGTGTATGTGTCTGCTCAATGTTGATGGCCTTATTGTATATACAATGTACCACAAAGTTATTCCTGTTCATTTAACTTATGTGATTTCGTTACTTAGTTAAATTGAATAGACTTGATTCATATATCAAACAAATTTGTGAGAAAGAGATTAGTTTATAATATTTCTAAGAATGAGCCACCCAATGATTCAGGAATTAATTCCTATTAAATATAATGTGTATATTTGTTATCATTTTGTTATAAACATAATCTTTCTAATGGTTGTATTTATGTTTTTATATTTAAGAAATCAATTGTTTGATCTCATAAATCGATTGTTTTTTTTATGCCCCATTTATGGGCATTATATTTTCTGGTCTGTACATCTGTTCGTCTTTTCATCTGTCCGTTCGTTTGTTTGTCCATCCCTCCTTCCATTTGTCTGTTTGTCTGTCCCGCTTCAGGTTAAAGTTTTTGGTCAAGGTAGTTTTTGATGAAGTTGAAGTCCAATCAACTTGAAACTTAGTATACATGTTCATCATGATATGATTTTTTTCATTTTAATGCCAAATTAGAGCTTTTACTCCATTTTCATGGTCCATTGAACATAGAAAATGATAATGTGGATGGGGCATCCGTGTACTAGGGACACATTCTTGTTTTAACTTTTGATTTTGAAAATTGATCAGGCTCTGTGTTCTGTAAGTAGATAAAAATAAATTCTACCACTGCATCGAGTATAATGACTATATTTCTCCTTTTTATTAATGTCCATCCCCAAACAATAGATGATGTTGCTTGCCATGCCAAAACCTTTCTAGTACACCATAGGTTTTGTCAACTGTCCACTTTATACCAATAATTGTAATAGTATTAGAGAAATTATTTTTTTTCTTGTCAGCTAATGACTCAAGTATGCATTTGCCAGTTGTAATATTTTTTTTTTAAATGCTCAAAAAAGAAATGCTCTTTTCAATTGTTTTTGTTTTGTCAATTCTTGCTGTCACAATGAAATTTTCATTTAAAAAAAAATATTGTGTGTGCCTTACGATTATCCATATTCATATTGAATCCATATCAGTCCCAAAGTCGGATTTTTTTTAAAAATTTTATTACATAATTATAATATCTGGAGTCTGTTTCACAAAAAAAACCTTTTGACTTACATTGATCGAGTAATTCAGTATACTTACGATCAATATTAGTCTCAAGTTTTTTTGTGAAACCTTCTCCTGGTATTAACTCTCATAGATGATAGCGTTTAGAACAGTTTCTTATTAGATTAGAAAGTCAGTTTCCTGAAAACCCAGGTTTTATCCATCCCCGAATAAATGTTGCACCAATGTCAAAGCAAAATACCAAGTACGAAAGTACATGGATGATACCAAGGTCTTTTTATGGAAATTGGTAAGAACAAAACACAAGAATTAAATTTTGCTTATGAATATTTAATAATGCAACATCGTGTACATAAATATTTATGGCAAAAATAAAAAAATGTGTTTTAATTCATGTTGCAATTTTCTAATAAAAACTTTGTATTAATTTCGAATTCTGAATTTAAAGTAATCTATAAACAGAAGTGATATTTTTTGTTAAAAATATGTTTTGCATATATATATAGCTATGTTTTAATTTTGATTTATTAATATTATTTTGACAAATATATTATATTTGTATGATTACTATTAACATTAGTTTCATGTAAAATGACTATGCCATTTCAGATTCTGATGTTGATAGTATTTTCCCTTTCAAACATTTTGAATTAAAATCTAGTTAGTAGAAGAAAATTCCTCTGTACCTATCTACACATGTTTATATAGGATTGCTACTATAGAGTATGCATACCAGTTTCAGCTAGATGTGTTGTTACCCAGTGTATATATGAAAATTGTCAATCTCACTTCACGCTTAGACCCCAATGAGACCCACTTTCTTACTTTAATCTCATCTGGATTTAAGATTCATAATTATAAGTTATCATTCAGAAGACTTCTATCAGATTTATATCGTTTCACCACAAACAGAAATTCTTTATTTCTTCTGACTATCATAACTATGGTACATACAGTTTTGCTTGGTCATCATTATAAAATTATATTCAGGAATCATACCAAAAATATCAAGATTCTGTTGTGGTCCTCATGAATATGGTTTTACTATTTTTATACGACCGCAAATTTTGAAAAAAATTTCGTCGTATATTGCTATCACGTTGGCGTCGTCGTCTGCGTCGTCGTCGTCGGCGTCCGAATACTTTTAGTTTTCGCACTCTAACTTTAGTAAAAGGGAATAGAAATCTATGAAATTTTAACACAAGGTATATGACCATAAAAGGAAGGTTGGTATTGATTTTGGGAGTTTTGGTCCCAACATTTTAGGAATTAGGGGCCAAAAAGGGCCCAAATAAGCATTTTCTTGGTTTTCGCACTATAACTTTGGTTTAATTAAATAGAAATCAATGAAATTTAAACACAATGTTTATGACTACAAAAGGAAGGTTGGTATTGATTTTGGGAGTTTAGGTCCCAACAGTTTAGGAATTAGGGGCCAAAAAGGGACCCAAATAAGCATTTTTCTTGGTTTTCGCACCATAACGTTAGTATAAGTAAATAGAAATCTATGAAATTTAAACACAAGGTTTATGACCATAAAAGGAAGGTTGGTATTGATTTTGGGAGTTTTGGTCCCAACAGTTTAGGAAAAAGGGGCCAAAAGGGTCCAAAATTAAACTTTGTTTGATTTCATCAAAATTGAATAATTGGGGTTCTTTGATATGCCGAATCTAAAAATGTACTTAGATTCTTGATTATTGGCCCAGTTTTCAAGTTGGTCCAAATCTGGGTCCAAAATTAAACTTTATTTGATTTCATCAAAAATTGAATAAATGGGATTCGTTGATATGCCAAATCTAACTGTGTATGTAGATTCTTTATTTTTGGTCCCGTTTTCAAATTGGCCTACATTAAGGTCCAAAGGGTCCATAATTAAACTAAGTTTGATTTTAACAAAAATTAAATTCTTGGGCCTCTTTGATATGCTGAATCTAAACATGTACTTAGATTTTTGATTATGGGCCCAGTTTTCAAGTTGGTCCAAATCAGGATCTCAAATTATTATATTAAGTATTGTGCAATAGCAAGTCTTTTCAATTGCACAGTATTGTGCAATGGCAAGAAATATCTAATTTCACAATATTGTGAAATAGCAAATTTTTTTTTTAATAAGAGTTATCTTTCTTTGTCCAGAATAGTAAGCAAGAAATATCTTATTGCGAGAATTTTTTTTAATTCGAGTTATCTGTCTTTGTCTAGAATCAACTTAAATCTTTGTTATATACAATATACAATGTATATTCACTTTTTACTACCAACTGTTAAATTTAAATGATCTTTACCATTCAGTGATAACAAGCAGTTTTTTTACATCTTAATATTTTATGATGTATTTAAATGAGTAGTTATTGTTGCAAACTCCATTAGAATATTTTAATTGAGATTAGTTTTGGAATAAGGGAAAGGGGGATGTGATTAAAAAAAGGGGGTAAATTTTTCTCATTTGAAATTTCATAAATAAAAAGAAAATTTCTTCAAACATTTTTTTGAGAGGATTAATATTCAACAGCATAGTGAATTGCTCTAAGAGAAAACAAAAATTTTAAGTTCATTAGAACACATTCATTCTGTGTCAGACTATTTAATCACAATCCAAATTTAGAGCTGAATCCAGCTTGAATGTTATGTCCATACTTGCCCCAACCGTTCAGGGTTCAACCTCTGCGGTCGTATAAAGCTACGCCCTGCGGAGCATCTGGTTGCCCTTTGTATTGAATTGTCCTCAACCTATGTCGTCATCAGAAAAGTTTCATAGGTTGTATTTTCTTTTAAAAAAAATGATGGGAAATAGGAGTCTGCTAAGACTTAATTTCTCTTATAGTTGCTATTGTGGTATCTATTTCTTGCATGAAGAGATAATTCTCATAACACAACTAGAAAAATGTGTTTATATGATTTGCTTATGCACCATCATGAGATGATGTAACAACATTTCCATATGCTATTTATTGAATCATGGATAACTTTCAAAGGTTAAGAATTTAAGGTGATGTACATTTCATCCATGGCATTTGACATATCCTGTTTCTTCAATAATATACAAAACATCTCACATTTTTCAGCTGAAATTTTATTACATTCTGAAGCATACAAAATGTAGTTTGACTATTGAATTGGGCATACGACCCCACACTGGTATGTGCATAAGACTTGATCAACCATTAATAGAATTTTTCATTTTAGAACAACAGTATAATGAATCGTATAATGGTATGATGTTGACGTCTGCCTCGTCTGCATTGTCGTCAAAAGACACAATGGTTTCCAGTCAAAAACTTTAGTTTAAGTCTATGAAAAAAGAAGGTGTAATACTAAAGAAAGAAGGTTAGTCTTCATTTTGGGGTGATGGTCCCAACCGTTAAGGAATTAGGGGACCAAAAGGGGCCCAAATCAATAAGTTTGGGGGGGGGGGGATTTTTTGTTACAATTATTTAAGGGATTCATATTTTATTTTTCGAATTTTTGAAAAGTTACAAGAAGAAATCTTCAAGTGTTATGCAATAGATTTGTGAAATCTTTGAACACATTTATTTTTTGTCAGAAACCTATATTATGTCAACAGTTTGTTCAGAATCCAAATTCGGACAGTATCAAGCTTGAATGTGCCCCAATTGTTCAGGGTTCGACCTATGCGGTCGTATCAGGCTGCGCTCAGCGATGCATTTTATTTTTACAAGTTCCACCCCATGCCTTGCTGAATATGGGGTCTTCTTATAATCATCTTTTATAACTTTTCTGTTTTAAAACCACCAATGTATTAAGCTGTTCATATTAAATTCGTACAATGCAGACTGAATCAAATATTACTCCTTGTGATGTTGTTACTGGTACATATAAACGTTCGTAGATGCATGCCACCAAATTACCATGGTTTTAAAAGCATTTCAAGGAAGAGACTGAGTGATTGTTGGAAACAGTGCTCAACGTCCAGTGGTTAATATTTCATGCATGTTCATGAATATTCATCGTAGAGCATAGACTATCCTGTGTGTACTGCACCAAACACCAATGGTTTGTGCTTCATTAACAAGCATTGATTATGTTTATTATTTAAAGAAATCTATATTTTAATGATTTCATATATATTTTGATTCGTAAATGTGAAAGAAAATGTATCATTACAACGTATTACAACAATATATCTATCTCGACCACTTTACAGCATATATTTAAACACACAGTTTAACTTAATATAGGATCATATTGAAAATTGATAATCTGCATGCAAATACCAAAATATTTCCAAAGCTATTTCCTTGATGACCGTTATGATATCTGATTTACGCAAAGATAGGATAACAATGGAGATTACTAAATATTTAAAAAAAAAATGAAATCATAATATAAAACTTATGCCAGCATAATATTTCAGTCAAAGTGGTTCACTTTTCATGGCAAAACTTACCATATGTTATTAAAGCATATATATTTAAACTCGACAAGAGTTACCTTTTTTTGACACACGCTTCTTTTTACCCGTCGACGTATTTCCATCGAGCTTAACGCCTGATGTAGGATGCTGTATTAGTTATTTAGATGCATCTATATTGTAGATCATTTAGTATCATGAGAACTATTTAGGCGTTAAACTTAAAGTAAGTAAATGAGGCGTAAAATATAGGCCAGTGTGACATTTTTTTGTGGTATACTAGAATTACCCTTGATGCATCCTTACACCAAGTTTTATACTTGTAATTCATTTAGAACATACTGGCACCTTCCCCTTCTATTTTTCATAGCACCTGCACATGCAGACATTCTATTAAGCACTTTCGGCGAATGCTTACAGGAATGAGTTTTCACAATCTAATTAAAATATTGATCTCTCATTACGTTATATAACGTAATCAGAGATCAATATTTTATAATCAGAGATCAATATTTTTTATAATCAGAGATCAATATTTTATAATCAGAGATCAATATTTTATAATCAGAGATCAATATTTTATAATCAGAGATCAATATTTTATAATCAGAGATCAATATTTTATAATCAGAGATCAATATTTTAATTAGATTGGAGTTTTCAATGCAGCCATGATGTTATGGTGAACTCTTTAAGAGCTGTCCGAACAAAAATATGTTTTATCGATTAAGTGTTAATCATAATACTTTAAATTATTTTTTTCTGATTTATAATAAAATTTGTGTTTTGGTTTTATATCTGTGTTATATATGGGACGTTATATGTTACTATACACTTTTCCTTAAATTGTCAACTTTTATCATTCATCCGAATTCGTTAGTTTCTTACTTTAAGTTAATGTTGATTCGTTTGATGTGTTGAGCTTTAGATTCTGCCATGTGATCAGGGACTTTCAGTTTTTAATTTCCCCTCGTTCAATATTTTTGTGATTTTATTTTTTTGCAAGATTGCAACACTGTTTGTTTCAATACTACACAAAGTCTCTCCTACAGGTTTCATTTATAGTGCTATCTACATAAAAAAAATTGAAACAAGAGTAATTCTGCAATACTAGTACCTTCTTCATTTTAAATGCTAAAGAATCATAGTCACTATTTGTTTCTAAAAATTAAGAATCATAAACAAACAAAAATAACTAAACCATGTTTAAAAATCACACTTATTTCATATCGGTGAATTTTTCTTGAATATAACTTCAACCTTGGAAAATCTAAGAAGATATTTTAAAGAAAGAATTAAAATACTAATTTTGAATGTTGGCTTTTATCCAGAGGCAACGTTTAGTGGTACATGTTATAACAGAATCATATGGTATCCATAACACATGTACAAATAGTGTCTCCTCCGTGACAATCTTTAACACACACAAAAAACAGATATTGAATAACCGACACTGCAAATTGGGGTTTGGTAATGGTTTTACTCTGATATTAAGGATGACTGTCAATGTGAAACACATTTTAAGAAAGAACACTGTATAAACTAGACTGTTTAGTGGTCAAACATTCAAGCATACTATCCACACTGATCATGAGCCCACACTTGTCTGAATACATAAAAATTAAGAATTGTGGATTGTGGATTGCCAATGAGAATATTATCAACAAGAGACCAAATTATGAGGATTTCAACAAATAAAGGTCACTGTATGGCCTTAAAAATGAGTGAAATTCAATAGGTATTGTAAGCTCTGAAAGACCTCGCCAAAACATTTCAACTATCTGTTAAAACAATAATAAAGACATTACAAACAACAACCATCGAATTACAGGTACCCAACTTGCTAATCATTATCATAAATCTAAGATTTAAACAAAATAAAAGTTTTATTAAATAAATAACAACAACAAAAATTATACATAATTGTCAACATCTTTATCAGGTTTGCTACGACAACAAAATAGTTGACAAAACCACTGTCGAAAACCAGTGAATCTACTGTTAGGTTTGGATTGAAAGCCAACTTCTATATCTATTGCAGATTCTTTAGTTTTACTAGTATTCGTTGAACCTTGAATTTCGTCTACTAGTGGCGAAAAGAATGGCCTCAAATGTGGTCTTGGAGTTTCTTCTGTGTCACTTAAACTTATACTGAACCATTCACTGTCTGACGTCCTTGATGTGTCTGGTATATCTAAAAGAAAATGAAAATGTGTTATTAACATAGGAAAAGTGAAAGTCAGACTTTTTTTTGAATGCTTGCTCTTTAATATCTAAACTGCAATCCTTAACAGCAAAACTACTTCGCGTATGAAGATTAAAAAAATAATTTGTAATATTAAAAAAAAACAGTTTGTATTCAGATTGAAGATTTCAGTGTTGAATTTCTAAATTAAATTTTTCGTGTCAACTATTAATGACAGTTAGTGATTATATCCAACATTTGGCTAAATTCAGTATGGATTGAAAAGACACCAAGGTTATAAAGCGGGAACCACGTTACATAGAAAAAGGTTATATAATATAATTTACCTTCATCCTCAGTGTTGTCATCCAATGTCGACAAATCTAACTTTAGTTCCTCTTTTAATGCACGCTGATTATCATTGATGTCTTTTGTTGAAGGCTTGCTTCTCTGAAAAATAGAGTAAAAAGAGTGTTATAAGGTCCTTTTAAGCATGCAGTCACAACTTACAAAAAAATGGGAATTCAGCTTGGAAAGACCATCTAGTGAATCAACAAGAATAACATGTCTGTATATTTAATGTAATTTTGACGTTATGTTTTAACATGACTAAGCTTGTAGACCGCAAACACCAGTACATGTGAATCAATTTTGTAAAAGTTCGTTTCTACTTTTTTTTTTAAATTACACAATTCTACAATGTATGATATTACAATATCAAAAATGTTTACCTTAAATACTCTATTGACTATCCGTTGAAAAGAACTCCTCTTATTGGGAACAGTTTCACTAATTGTTACAGCTGTGTCCAGTTCCCCTGAAAAGCAAGGCAAGAATGTGTCTCAATTAAAAACTTGAAACTCGATAACACACACCGTTGTGAGAGAGCTATCATTTGATTTTAAGGGTGGTCGGGGGAGCTAGGATGAAATTTGAAATAAAAAGGCAGGACAGAAGGTTTGAGGAAAAAGAGCAGCATGAGGAACCTTGCAAAAAAAGGAAAGATGATATTTTATGAAGTCAGGATAAACTAATAAAAAAAGACAGGACAGATATTACAACTAAAAAAAAGTAGACCAAATTTTTCATCCTACCCCCCTTTTTTTGACTGAATTGAAAGTAGATTATTTTTTTATATGTCTGACATTTCATTCATTCATTGAATATAACTTTTCTAATAAGACGTGTCAAAAATGCATCTTTTTCATTAAAAGGAGTAAGAAATATTCAAAGAATAATTTATAGAAAAAAAATTTGATGACTAACTTGTTGACGAAAATCATATTCATATATTATTATGTTTTATCATTAAGAGCAAAAACATACGATATTAGCTAGAGTAAATAAACATAAACCTACTATTGGTCACTGATGGGGAGTTTTCTAATTGGCAATTATACCACAACTCCTTATTTACATATTTGCTTTATTCAAGCTTTCCCGCATAGAGAACAATTATTAAGTTTATTTTTTGGGGATTTTCTTCCTGTCAGACACGAAATTTTTTTTATACATGTATTTCCAATTGTGATCCTCTATTTTTTTTAAATTCCATATTTTCGTACTATAGGAGACAAGATCTATATGTGCTTACTGTTGATCGTAGCATTCCTCATGTCTGTATTTTGGAAGCTTTGATAATTACAATGCTGCTCTCGCACAAATGATTTTATTCTTTCTTCTTTCACCGGTGAAAGGAATGGTCCTGTTTGTCTATTCTGTACTGGGTCCACTTTGAAGTGCAGTTCTTGTTGAGGAGTACAAGCATTCTTTTCATTGTCCTTTGAAGACAAAAAAATATGAAGATGTGAAAATTACGAAATGTAAACAGTTTTGCTCTATACGCGCAATATTGGAACAGGCCAATTAAAAAAATAATTAAAAAGAAAAAAAATGAGCTACTGATTGATTGGACGCTTGCTTCTAGAAAGATAAACAGTTAAAAAAAAAGTTTCCTTAGTACCTAATACTGAGACAGCCAAGTTGAAGAAACATAGAATTTAAAAACAAATATGTATATACCTTTTGGGAAACATGCCGCAGAGAATCAATGTTAGTGGTTGGTTCCCAGAATTCTTCAAATTGCTTCTTTATCTTTTCCTGTTCTCTTGTCATCCTATTTTTCTCCTTTTCTTCTTTGATTATATTTTCTCTGGCATATGATTCAACAAGTTTGTTGTATTCAGCATCTCTGACGGACTTATAGAAAGCAGCACATTCGTCTTCGTCTGTTATTTCTTTGGCTGATATTACTTCAGACGAATCTACCTTTTCTTGCTCTCTTGTTTTCGTATAAGCCTCCCTTTCTTCTTTCATTATCCTTTCTTTGACATATGCTTCCACAAGTTTATTGTATTCAGCATCTCTGACTGATTTGTAGAAATCAGCATATTCGCCTTTGACTTCAGTCGAATCTACTTTTTCTTGCTCTCTTGCTATCAAATTTCTCTCTTTCTCTTCTTTTGTTGCCTTTTCTCTTGTATATGCGTCAACAAGTTTATTGTATTCAGCATCTCTGACGGACTTGTAAAAAGCAGCACATTCTTCGTCTGTGCTTGTTATTTCCTTTTCATCTTTCAGATCCAATGCCTCAGTACTTTCTGAGTTATTTACATCCTTCAAGAAAGCGGATCTCTCATACTCGTTTCCCACCCTTTCTGATTCTCTGTAATTCTGAGGTATTTCAATTTCTTTACAATTATCTAGTTGGGCACCAGACATAACGTTAGCTTCTATTTCACTGAAATGAAAGCAATTAGTTTTCAGACTTAATGTAACGCCGCCTATAGCCTGCAATATCCACCAATTCAACGAAATACAAATATCAATGACAGTAAAAAGTCACACTGAATGTTATTCTTGAAAACAAAGAATAGAATAGTTTTCGAAGAAATGTTATACAAATATGTGTATTTGACTTATTCACTTAATTTAGGTAAAGGTATTTTTCACTTAATTCAGGTAAAGATATTTTTCACTTGATTCAGGTAAAGGTATTTTTCACTTAATTCAGGTAAAGTTATTTAGTCTTAAATTAAAAATAGTAAATAGTTCTAAAATTCTAATAAAAAGCTAAGTAAGGACAGAAAATAATATCTATTTAAATTTAACAGCAGTGCCGACATATATCATTAGACATGGAAGTGATTGCTTACCCGAAAGCAACGTGCAGCAACGACAACATTAAATTACGGACATTCCATTCAAGACTGCTACTATGGATCTCCATCTCAATTCTGAAAAAAAAAGATGAGGAAACATTACACTAAAACTTGTTTATTTCTCTAATTTGTGGTAATCAAATCTCTTTTTTCTCTTTTTATTTCTCTCTCTATCTATCATATCTTGTTTACCCTTTTGTGGTCAATTGACTCTTTATCATCAAAATGAATAGGTGATATGATTGCAAATGAGACAACTTTCCACAAGAGACAAAAATGACACAGAAACACGTTTGGCTCAGTTACTCCAATGTCCCTTCGTATAAAAAAGAAGTCAACGAGACAACTCTCCATCCAAATCATAAATAGGAAAAAGAAACAAATATAGGTTAAATTAAGTATGAATTCAACTTACCAAGTCTCTACATTACTGATTCTTGGACAAAATGATTTTTTAAGTTCCAATTTTTTAAAAAGCGTGTACACTGTCGAAGTCAGGTTAACAAACTGACAACGTTGCCAAAGAAATACAATAATTATGACGTTATGCCGTCCAGTGTCATGTGACACAGTTTGTATCTGTACATGGATGGAGAGCTGTCTCATTGGCACTCATACCACATTTTCTTAAATCTATCGGATCTATGTTTATATAGTACCATGTGTGCATTGATTACTATAAATGTATGCAATTGCAATTTTTGAAGGGGTTAAACTCCCTTCAGGCAAAGTTGACTTCTTATTTTGTACTGTTATGTACCACTGTCCAAGGTAAGGGGAGGGTAGGGATCCCGCTAACATGTTTAACCCCCTCCACAATATTTTTGTATGTGCCTTTCCCAAGTGAGGAGCCTGTAATTTGGTTGTCGTTTGTTTATGTGTTACATATTTGTTTTTCGTTCATTTATTTAAGTAAGGGCGTTAGTTTTCTCGTTTGGATTGTTTTACATTGTCATATCGGGGCCTTTTATAGCTGACTATGTGGTATGGGCTTTGTTTATTGTTGAAAACCTATAGTTGTTAATGTCTGTGTAATTTTGGTCTATTGTGGACAGTTGTCTCATTGACAATCATACCACATTTTTTATATCTATTTAAATGCCGTTCTTTTTTATCCGTTTGGGGTCAAGTTTAAACAGTCCCCAAAATATCAACGTATGTATACATCAATGATTCGAACGTTACTGGTGAAGGTAAATCCATGCATACATTATGTTCGGCAATAGGATGAAACAGTTTTAAATCTAAGGGTATTGAATAATTTTTAATTACAATTGTACATTTTAAGATTATTCATTTTTTTTAAATCAAAGGTATTGCCGCGTTTAAATTTGATACAATATTTCTTTTTTTTCATTTGCTATTTTCGTTTAATCCATTATGGGTCTCATCTTCAATAGAATTTGATCCATGTGATAAGCAGTGATGACATAGACGTTGAGTTCTCTCTATATTTCAGAGGGTACTAAATGTGTTTGATTGTGTTAACTTATAACATTTGGATTATATGCATACTATTGCTAGAGAAAAAGACTACGGTGCCATCAACTTACTTTATAATTGTTTTATATGTTTTTGTTGAACTTTTACACAAATTATCATACAATAGTCATTGCTCTTAATTCAAGCAACAACGAAAAACAATAATCAAACATAAATAAATTAAAAAAATAGGTTAAATAGACAGTGGTGGATTTGCTACTTCTTTTTACAATTTTTTTTTTTGGAGTAAACGGTTCCATGAAATAACCAATATTGAAATAATTCGCGTATTTTAACTTTGCAACCTTGCTGTCAAAGAGAGGCAAAACATTTCAAATGGAGAAATGAGAAACTTGATGAATGGTTTACTGGAAAAATGTTCGCTAATTTTGTATTACATTTGCCTAGTTAGGGTGCATGACGCTTTAGACAAACATATCTAGTCTTACCTCACAATGAGATTCCAACAATCTTCGCAAAACTTTTAAAATTCAACTTCAGCAGTATAAAAGCAGCAGGCAGATAGATTGCAACGTTCTAATCTGATACACGGTTGCCACAGAGGTTTATGACGTTTCGACGTTAGATATCATGTGGGAACGTTTGCGTTAACTGATTGGTGGTGCATGAATCAATTCAACGGTTGACCAATGCGAGTTTTGGTGAATATTGCCGAATTGTTTATATATAGTATTTGATTTGTCAATGGAATATAAATGAAGTGAAGCATATTTCTTGCAAAACTTGTTGCAGCCAACGCTAAGTGCCAGTAGTAAATTTGTAAAATTTAAAGTTATACGAGGGACGCTTTCTTGCTTTACCGTGACAACTCTCAATCAAAAAGTCACGGAGTATGCGTGTCTCTTGTATTGGATTTTTGACAGTTATACCAAAATTGCTACTGCTTACTTCTTGTTTACAATTTAGTTAAGCACATTTCTGATTTATTTTCATATTCGTGTGTTAACGTTACGGTAATATCATGCAATAGTTGGAGGCTTCAAAGATAGGTACTGTGACAGTAAACAACCGATCGGCGTCTATACTGAAGCTGAGACTACTATAGTTATAGTAGTCTCAGACTGAAGCTTCAAACACAATACTGATCATTACGTACTCTTAAATCATGAACGTCGCAAAATGATGCACAGAAAACTAGTAGTTTCAAAGATTTACCGGTTATGAAATGTATAATTAAATGTTTTTGACGACCTCTTAGTACAGTTTAGTTCTTTTTTGTTTCGAACGGGGTTTAAATTTTAATTATTTGGTAAAATTTTTAAAATCATATAAAAAAATAAACTTGAAAAAATTGGGATTTTTGAAACTTTGATAAAAAAATCCAAAAATCAAATATTTTAAAACTGTTTTTTTTAATATTGAATTGATAAGTGTTAGCAAGGTTTTGTATAATCTATCTATACAAATCCTTGCAATTGATGATACACAGACCGTAAAAGATGTTGATCCGGTAAAAAAAATCATGTCTTGTCCGTAGTTGATGATTATTTAGACAATTTTTCACATTTCCTTCGAAAATGAAAGTAGAACACATGGATAAAGTGAAAGTTAAATATAGAGAAATTTTATGCAGACAGAAATTGTGACTATGTATGCAAGTATTCTTTATACATCTAACGTTACACCACTAAGTATTCGATTAAATACAATTTCTGCTGTTTCTAGTAATACTTGGCATCTAAAAAAATTTTTTTTTACTAACTAAAGATTTGGACTGAATATCTTATTTGACCTTATTTTAGTCCGAGATTACTCTGACGTCCGACGGCTGTTTTTCCAGACAAGCTGGGCCGTGGGACAAACACGGAGCATTGGCTTAGCGTAGGTAGCACTCCACAGTTAGAAAAGAAAATTAAAAATGAGCAACAAAATGTTTTATCATCTCCTATTTCTGGATTTCTAATACATTAACCTTACTGTTTGTGTTGTACATGTGCATATGTATGTAATCAGTATCTTCCATAGATTTGATTTTTCAAAGTTAAAAGGGTGAAAAATAATTCCTTTTATGTGTATCCATGGCAACATTCTGCATTTATTTACAATAAAATATTGCAAAAAGGGGGGTAAACATGTCACATATCCCCCCAAAATTTGGATCAAACTAGAATTTCAATGCCTTTAAGTGATACCTTTTTAGAAACTGTTTGCATAGATCTTCCTAATGATCAAATAAAAAATGGGTGTCTTTCGCCTCATTTTTTCGTAAAATCCAATCACAAAGTTCGTGCCATAAAAAGTTGGAAAAAATCATTACAATAATTGCCGGACCAATGTATGGTATGGGCATGCAAATACGGACTGTCATACAGAAAACAGCCTATATTACATGCATTACATAATCTTGATGTTCATATAAACCCAATACAAAGGCTATTTTAGTACTCAGCTATCCAAAAATGAATTTTATTTCACACTAGCTCTCATATTTTAAAAATCCACAGGGGCCAAAATGCGAAACTACACACCTAACTGTGGAGTGCTACCTTAAGGTGAAATTTTTCCCCTCCTGCCTCAATTTGTAGTATATTTTCTATGTTCTACTAGCTGTAACGACTAAAATGGTACCTTAGTTTTTAAAATTGGTTCAGTAATAAAGATTTTATGAAGGTTAGCAGTTGATGTTGAAACGCGCCAAAAAGTGATTTAAAAATTAATGCTGGATCATAGTGAAAAACTTCAAGTCTGTCTCATTTTTGGGGTAAAATTCAAAAACTTTTCCCTTTTTTCTGTTTAAAATCATAAAACTACATTAAAAGAGAAAAAATTATACAATTTTTAGGTATTTGAATGCACCTGTATGTCAATTTTGCTGTAAATAGCATACCTAACCTTGTTTTAGTAGCTCTCAAGCAGGGTATAAATTTCTAACAGTACTGGCATCAATAAATTTAATTAATGCCAAATTATAATATAAAATCTTGCTAAAAATGTTTATTTGACTTATTCGCATTCAAAAATTTCAAGCGATACATTCTGGGGATATCAGATAAAGCGCAATATTTGATAACAAGAGCGAAGCTAATAGAGTACAAATTTAAGACCGCAACATGTCTAAGTGTCAAAATGTGTATATTTGGTTGCTAAGGACAGTAAACAATAAAATAATCATGAATTGCAATCCTAGCAGAGTTTTTAACTTCAGAACTAAAACAAGAACATAAAAGACTTCAGACTTGTGGTGAAATTTATCTTAAAAAGTGCATTTCTGTGCTTTCTGATGTGCCATAAGGTAGCACTCCACAGTTAGAAAAGAAAATTAAAAATGAGCAACAAAATGTTTTATCATCTCCTATTTCTGGATTTCTAATACATTAACCTTACTGTTTGTGTTGTACATGTGCATATGTATGTAATCTGATGTACAGTAGTTGTCGTTTGTTTATGTAATATATACGTGTTTCTCGTTTCTCGTTTTGTTTATATAGATTAGACCGTTGGTTTTCCAGTTTGAATGGTTTTACACTAGTAATTTTGGGGCCCTTTATAGCTTGTTGTTCGGTGTGAGCCAAGGCTCCGTGTTGAAGGCCGTACTTTAACCTATAATGGTTTAATTTTTAAATTGTTATTTGGATGGAGAGTTGTCTCATTGGCACTCACACCACATCTTCCTATATCTAATCAGTATCTTCCATAGATTTGATTTTTCAAAGTTAAAAGGGTGAAAAATAATTCCTTTTATGTGTATCCATGGCAACATTCTGCAATTATTTACAATAAAATATTGCAAAAAGGGGGGTAAACATGTCACATATCCCCCCAAAATTTGGATCAAACTAGAATTTCAATGCCTTTAAGTGATACCTTTTTAGAAACTGTTTGCATAGATCTTCCTAATGATCAAATAAAAAATGGGTGTCTTTCGCCTCATTTTTTCGTAAAATCCAATCACAAAGTTCGAGCCATAAAAAGTTGGAAAAAATCATTACAATAATTGCCGGACCAATGTATGGTATGGGCATGCAAATACGGACTGTCATACAGAAAACAGCCTATATTACATGCATTACATAATCTTGATGTTCATATAAACCCAATACAAAGGCTATTTTAGTACTCAGCTATCCAAAAATGAATTTTATTTCACACTAGCTCTCATATTTTAAAAATCCACAGGGGCCAAAATGCGAAACTACACACCTAACTGTGGAGTGCTACCTTAAGCATGTCTTAAAGTGACCATAATTTTGTTCATGAACTGTTTATTTTGATGTTATTTTAGTTTTTTTGTTTTTTTGTGTCAATAATTTTTTTGGGAGGCAGGGTCATGTTCCAATCTCATATTATAAATTGATATACATTCATATAAATTAGATAAGATACACAGATATTTTTTTTTCTTTGCCTCACAAAAAAATCTGCAAGCATGGATGGCCTTTGCTACAATGTCAGTTTTCTAATTGCTGTAATTCTTTGCCAGAAAAAGTATGGGTGATTGACAAATGTTGACAACATTATGTTGTTTAATTTTACAGTTTTGATAATACAATGGCACATGGACCAGATCCAGTTTACATATTACGTGGAAGTGAGAGTGCTGTCACATGCTTAAAGTATTGGTCAAGTAATGTTCTATACTCTGGAGATCAGAATGGGAATGTGTACGTCTGGGACATGGAAACAAAGCGTCCAGTAAATAAGATAATTGGTCATTCTGGACATTCTGTGTTACGGATAGAGTTTATAAGTGATTGTACAATGGTTACACACGGTAGAGATGGCTTTATACAGTTTTGGAGTAAGATAGAAGATGTATGGACAAAATCAGGTACTATAGTAATATGAATTTGTAATTTAATGCATGTAGTTCTTGTCGAAAAACTACAACTCACTGACCATAATATAAGATTAATGAAATGACACAATTTTAACAAAATAAGGAGATGTAGTACTGTATCATGAGTTTACACCTGCAAAAATTACCAGCTATACGGTATATATTGACTAAGCAAAGTTTTTCATTTAATATTTACTTATAATTTGAAAATGCTATTTCAAGGATGATTTCTTTTTATTACAGATGTCATAAAATCCACCAGTTTTGGATACTGTGCCTGCTCCATAGTAGACAATAAAATTGCTGTACCATCTGAAAGTACCTCTACAGTACAGTTATATGATATGAGTACAATGCAATGTATAGGAGAACTGAAACCAGATATTTCAGGGCAAAAATATGGAATGTGCATGGCTGTTAAATCTGTCGAAAACACCATTTTGATTGGATATGAAAATGGGTGTATTGCATCATGGGATGCCAAAACTTTTAAGATGGCTGACAAGACACAAATACACAAAGAATCTGTCATGTGCCTTGATTACTCCTCACAATCAAACTTTGGTATATCAGGATCAGCTGATGAAAATCTTGTATCATGGTCAATTAGTGAGAATAACACTATAGTAAAAGGGAGAGAGAGTACAGTGAAAAATCCAGGATTTACTAGTGTTTCAATAAGACATGATCAAAAGATATTTGCCACTGGTGGATGGGATTCTAATGTCAGGATATATTCTGTGAAAAAATTAAAACCTTTGGCCGTACTGTCATACCATAAAGAAAGTGTACAGTGTGTCACATTTTCATCTGATAATTTATTGGCATGTGGATCTAAGGATAGCCATATTAGTTTATGGGACATTTATAGATAGTTTTATTCTTATTAAACACATAATATAATTAACTAATGAAAACTTCTCTATGTTACTGACTTGATATATAAATTTTCCAAGGCTTATCACTACCTTTTTGATACACAAAATATAGTGCATCTACCATAACATTCTATCCATATAATTTACAGAAATTAAGCAATGTAAATATATGCTGATATTCAATTTACAAAACGATAAAATAACATAACTTTTGCAAGGTGCAGGCATCTAGTATCTGATCTAAAAATATAAATGATGTCATTGTTAAAGTCATCTTTAAGAGTTGGAGTTATGTAACATTGTCCAGAATTGTAGTTGAATCAACCTCAATTAATGCTTTATTGACATAGCAATATTTAATTTTAATTCCAACTGACAAATAAACGTAATCTTTAGTATTTATTTATTTGAAACAAAGATAAAAAAAAATTCAAAGTGCATATTAGAAAAACAATGGTGGTGTTGCACCTCAAACCCACAAAAACAAGACCATGTTTTTCTATTGAAAATAAATGTCTATTGTTGAAGATTGTGTCCCTTTTGTCGAACGATCCACAAGGCCAATTTCTTGATGTAAGTCAATGATAAGAGGCTGACTTTACTGTATCTTTTGTGTCCTTTATTTCAAGTTTGATGGAATAGATGACATTGATGCTTTCAAATTGTCTCCAAACTTTGAATTGTTTACTTTAAGTGCAATATTATGCTGTAATGTGAAGTTAAGGATAATGCAACCTTCTTTTTTGTTCTTCCTAAGAAGCTCCTATATGTAATCAGTTACATATTAACAAAGGAACAAGTAGGCAAGAAATGGAGCACAGTTGGTTCCCATAGGAATACCAATTGTTTGTTGATTAACACGTCCTCCTGTCCGCCAGACCGGATCCAACTGACCTCAACCTCATTTAATGGGTTAAATTTTGTTGGAAAGCCTGTTTCTTAGATACATTAAGCAAGGTCATTGGTGTGAAGAATGATTGTATGGTGTACATGTCCGACTGGCAGGTTTCATCGGACCTTGACCGTATTTTGATGGTTTGGTCAGTTTCTCTGGTACTCTAATTTATGTAATAATGTCTTTTTCGAATCTACTATAAACAAAAGAAAAATTACTACTGCTGGTTTTTTTTCATGTGATACATTGTAAATTATTGGTGTTTTTTTTTTTTGGTCTTAAATAATGAAGGATATTGTACTTTGCCCTTTATACTATAAATGGGCTATATTGTGGTTGATTCAAATATGCCCCTTTATACTATTGGGCTATAAAGTTTATTGCCCATTTATAGAAACAACACATCTTAAAATTATTAATTGCGCATTCAGAACAGAATCATCTCTAATAATATTTAACAGATAAGCACGTAGAAAAGGTACACGTGGGACTTAAAAAGATTAGCCTTAAACTTTAGGAAGAAAATTTCGAAATTATTTATTAACAATGTACAAAGAAATTCGAATCAACAAGTCCTGCATTCACAATTGTGAGCTAAATTGAATGCCATTTTTCGATACCTTTCACCAGGTTCTAAATTTGGACAATAAAACCATATAACGTGAGTAGAATGCTTTCCAGGATAACAATGGGACTGCTTCCTGAATAATGGGTTTGATGCATGACACACTCCAGGCCTGAAAAGAATGAAACAAAGATTATATAGATGTTAATACAAAATTCTACCATTAAGAACATAGGACTCATATCAAATTACTTTCACTGAATCAATCATACTTTCACATAAATACCTAAATCTGACTAATACATTGTATATCTGTTGTATATTATTGAAGTTAAAGAAATAAATTATTTATCATTCATTGGAAAATGTGACGAAACTTCAGCCATCTTCAAACAAAATGAAAAATGATCAGAAATGTGCGCTCCAAATGAAAAAAAAATAAAATCAAATGCATCGCAATATGCATTAAGAACATAAATTCAAGTATAATTTAAGGTGTACCACTTGCCATTATTTTTGTGATGCAGATATTACTGCGAAAAATTCAAATGTAAAGGCTTAAAACCTTGAAACGATCACAAAATACATGTTAAACATTTTCGCGCACACTTTTATAAATGCACCGACTATCCATATGGGCGGCAGATTCAAAATGAATCTGTGTTCCCGATTACTATTAAAATAATTGTGTTGGCTATCTTGTACATCAGATTGGTGTCTGTGTCACCGATTGTCATTGCATTACAATTGATTTTGCTGTTATGTTTAGCAGATTGGTGTCTGTTACCAATTGCCATTGCAATACAATTGATTTTGCTGTTATGTTTAGCAGATTGGTGTCTGTTACCAATTGCCATTGCAATACAATTGATTTTGCTGTTATGTTTAGCAGATTGGTGTCTGTGTTACCAATTGCCATTGCAATACAATTAATTTTGATGTCGTGTTCAACAGATTGTTGTGTGTGTTTCCGATTGCCTTTGCAATGACATTGATTTTGCTGTTATGTTTAACAATTTGGTGTCTGTGTTACCGATTGCCATTGCAATAAAATTGATTTTGATGTCGTGTTCAGCAGATTGTTGTCTGTGTTACCGATTGCTTTTGCAATGAAATTGATTTTGCTGTTATGTTTATCAAATTGGTGTCTTTGTTACCGATCGCCATTGCAATACAATTAATTTTGCTGTCGTGTACAGCAGATTGGTGTCTGTGTTGCAGATTGCCTTTGCAATGAAATTGATTTTGCTGTTATGTTTAACAAATTGGTGTCTGTGTTACCGATTGCCATTGCAATACAATTGATTTTGCTGTTATGTTTAGGAGATTAGTGTCTCAGTTACCGAATACCATTGCAATACAATTAATTTTGATGTCGTGTTCAACAGATTGTTGTCTGTGTATCTGATTGCTATTGCAATACAATTATTTTTGATGTCGTGTTCAACAGATTGTTGTCTGTGTTTCCGATTGCCATTGCAATACAATTGATTTTGCTGTTATGTTGAGCAGATGAGTGTCTATGTTTCTGATTACCATTGCAATACAATTAATTTTGCTGTTATGTTTAGCAGATTTGTGTTTGTGTTTCCTATTGCTGTTGCAATACAAATGATTTTGTAGTCGTGTTCAGCAGATTGTTGTCTGTGTTTCCGATTGCCGTTGCAATACAATTGATTTTGCTGTTATGTTCAGCAAATTGACGGTGTCTGTGTTTCCGATTGCCAGTGCAATACAATTGATTTTGCTGTTATGTTAAGCCAATTGGTGTCTGTGTTACCGATTGTCATTGCAATATAATTGATTTTGCTGTTATGTTCAGCAGATTGGTGTCTGTGTTTCCGATTACCAGTGCAATACAATTGATTTTGCTGTTATGTTTAGCCAATTGGTGTCTGTGTTACCGATTGTCATTACAATGCAATTGATTTTGCTGTTATGGTTAGCAGATTGTTTCTGTGTAACCGATTGTTATTGCAATACAATTGATTTTGCTGTTATGTTCAATAGATTTTTGTCTGTTTCCGATTGCCATTGCGATACAATTGATTTTGCTGTTATGGTTAGCAGATTGTTGTCCGTGTTTCCAATTGCCTTTGCAATACAATTGATATTGCAGATTGGTGTCTGTGTTTCTGATTGCCATTGCAATACAATGGATTTTGCTGTTATGTTCAGCAGATTGTTGTCTGTGTTTCCGATTGCCATTGCAATACAATTTATTTTGCTGTTATATTCAGCAGATTGGAGTCTGTGTTACCGATTGCCATTGCAATACAATTGATTTTGATGTTATGTTTAGCAGATTGGTGTCTGTGTTTCTGATTTACATTGCAATATAATTGATTTTATCCCCATATCGTTCTTTTTTTTTTAAAGAGAAGGTTTTGTAACTGTATGGTTTATTCGTGTGAAATCCGAGAAACATATATGGAATATTTACTTACATGCAATTTGAAGAATAGTAAAACTTTCG
The DNA here is from genome assembly GCF_036588685.1 of Mytilus trossulus. Taxonomy (NCBI): domain Eukaryota; kingdom Metazoa; phylum Mollusca; class Bivalvia; order Mytilida; family Mytilidae; genus Mytilus; species Mytilus trossulus. Next base: position 24,698,477 of record NC_086378.1, read on the forward strand.
AGAAAACTTTCCAAGCACCCAACACATGTCGTCCATGTACTCAACAATGTCCCTGAACCAGAATAACTCATAATGAGGCAGACATGCAGAATGTCCAGAAACTGTGTGGTCAACATTTCGTAAAGTGAAAATCTGGTCTGTACTGCGTTTTCGTCTCCCAAACGATAATACTTTGGATGAATGTGGATCGACAAAATCCCCTCCATTCCACTTAATAATTTTCACGTCTGGGTGTGTGTCGTCAGCTGGCTGCATCTTAGCAGTATTGTCCGGTTCTACAAAATCCCAAACTTTTGCTTCTGGTTTATTAAATGGTTTCTCTTTCAATTTTGTAAGGACCTCTGCTGGTTGATATTTTTTCACATTTGCTTTCTTCTTTTTCTTCTTCTTCTTTTTCTTTTTCTTCGCCGGAGTAACATCTTTAACACTATGTGATGGAATAAAGGTTACTCCTTCATGAACTGGAACAGTGTCGCTCCTTTTTCTTTTTCTTTTCTCTTGTTCTTGAACTACTGTTTCTTGGTTGGTTTGGCCATTACACAAACCCCTACATAAAAAAAGAAATAAAAAAAACCGCCAAATGTTGTTAAGATCCAAGTATATTTATCATTGCATAGAACACGATAACATAATAAATTTAAAGTCCAGTGCCGGATCCATTTTGCTGGGGTTCCACTGACTGTCTAAGAGGGGCCCGATCCGGTCATGCTTCAGTGATTCCCTATATAACCAACCAAATTTTCCCAGGAAAGGGGCCGGGCCCCCTCAAAATCCGCCTCTGTAAACCGACAGCATAAGTAATTAAGGGCTTCATAATATTACACGACATACAACGAAAACACATAATGTTCTTACGATATCATAATATTGGAAGCAATTATATATTTGGTGGAATTCCCATTTGATTTTGGCAATCGTAAGGAGAAATCCCAAAAAAAGTTTCAACATTTGGAAAACCATGCTTTCAAAATGTGATTTGTTAACGAGTCTGACTCTCTTTATTATAGCAACGGACGCTGTAACATCTAGCACGGAAATGGATTACAAGGATTAAACGTTCATGTTCAAACTAAACGAGGAAAAATTTCTTGAAGTTGGCCACTCCTGGACCCTTTTGAATATTGGGTAGTAGAACTATCACGTATAATATATCGATAAAACACATAAATATAGATTTCTTTGCAAACAAATACACCAAGGAAATCCTAATCAAAATGTTTTACATGAAATTACATTTTGTCGCACTTGTGCCTCTTTCCCGAATCGGTTAGAACTACCATCACTACGACTGTAAGTGTTTTGTTCAGTTGGTGTCGTTTTTGTCAATGTAGAGTGTTTTGTTCGTCGTATTTTGTTCATCTGCAAAGACATGACTATGTTGATAACAAGTTGCTTTTTTTTTTCTTTTTTCTTTTTTTATAGTTTATGCTCAAAGGCAAATTGTCATTGGTGGCCTTTCGTCTCTTTAACACATTCCCAATCTCAATTTTATCATACTAATTTTTCTATACTTTCAAATTAAACTATGAAGGTTTATAATTTAGTGCTTTAAAACACACACGGAATAAGCATAATACTAAAAGTATCTAAAGTATTTCATTTGCCAGTCAAGAAAAAAGTGGTAAGAATCGGGGGATTAACTGAAACTTACATAAATCCTCTTAACATCCGGTATGCTGTACTAGGTAAATCTTCATCCCATGGGTTACCTCTGAAAATATAAGGAACATGCACTTATTAAAATTGAGAATGAAAATGGGGAATATGTCAAAGAGACAAAAAACCGACAAAAGAGCAAACATAGTCGAAAAATTCTAAAGTTTGTCAAACTCTCCATGTGAAAAAGAATATTACCAATTACGGATCTACTAACATTGAATTGTGTTACTTTGCCTATGAGGCACTTGTCTCAGAATTTTTCCCCCTATGTACCTTAATTAAGCCAAGATTCTGAGACAAGTGCATGAGCTATGAGGTGAGTATATAAACATTTTAAAATGTACATGTATCATGTTTCTACATGTGGATAACTTAAAAGTCACGGTATATTTCTTAAATGTTCATGAATCCTAAAGACATACTTCTTTAAACAGATAAATAGTTGTTGACAGTCCAAGGAGCATGATTGGATAAAGAGAGAAAAAAAACACAATCGGGGTTTGTAAGTTAAGCCATTGGGAAAAAACCTACGTGAAAAAAAATCAAAGAATATGCTAATCTAAACTCTTTCGACTTTTTTTTTTGATAGTTTCATTCATTCGATGAAGTTGACAATTATTTTTTATTTGCTTCATTTTTAAGTTTGAAATAATACAGTACTCTAAAATAATTACAACAAAACCCCCCTAACGAGAAAGACAAGTTTAATGAAACAATGAAAATGTCGAGGACAAGTTTAATTAAATGACGATTGACGATTTGTCACAGATACTACATTTGGAGCAGGATTTGTTTACGCTTTAGATACACATGAAATCCTCCATTTTATGCTCTGCCTTTTTTATTTTTTTCTTCGACTTATCAGTTGTGATCTTTTGCCAGTCTAGTAGTGTTTATGTTTAACCATTAACACTAGGACCGAGTGGTCCAAGTAGTTACTACTGTAATCACTATAGCTAGCCAGTCAACACTGAGAATGTTATTTCGAACACCGCTCGTGCGGGTACAATCGAGTCAAATCTTAATTGCCTAGGATAGTCAGTTTTCCTATCGAAGGTCGGTGGTTTTCTCCGGGAAATCCGGCCTCCTCCACCAAAAAAAACCTGGCCGCCATGAAATATCCTAAATACGGGGCTTAAAAGTGGCGTTAAAACCGGCAACTAATAATATATATGCCCTTACGTGTCTTTTTTGTCATTACACACTTTATCCAACACGTCTGAATCTGGCACATGTGTACTTCTTTTGTGGCGTGTATGCGCACTACTCATGCTTCTGACATGTATACCTGTTCTAGATTCATTAACCAGAACTTCCAGATCTTCTACAAAATCATGGACTGCCTTTTCTCTGTGAATACAAAAAACATCTAAAGGTAAAGCTGAATCTCTCATCTGCATAATAGACATATGATAATAACGTAATAGTCAGGATAAAAAAAAATCTTCCCCTTCATTTGGAAACATGATGACATTATCTTGAACCTTTCAACCCTTTGTGATTTTGATTTCTAAAAAAGATGTATACAGACTCGAGAAAAAAAACACACCTTGGAAACCTCTCAGCAGAACCAATATTTCTCGTCGGTAGCAATGGCTTGGCGGGCCAGATGACAACACCATTGCATAAACGGGCCTGTTTGGTATATGGATCAAAAGCTGATGTAAAAGTCCGTTGACTGAAGAAAATCACCAACACACAGACACTCTGAAACTGAAACAAATGAAATATTTAATTCTAGGTATTCCATATTTCCATTTTCAATTTTATTGTTATTATTTCAATACTGGACACAAGAATTTAATAAGATGTCTTACCATCCGTTCAGAGATCATTGTAAGAAAATGTCAACACCAGTCTTTGTCCATATTGCCTTCTGTGTAATCCCTTTTCTCTGTTAAGATAAAAAATTGAGCTATTCATGTCTAGTCGTTTTTAAACATAAACAAGAAGAAGTGGTATGATTGCCAATGAGACAACTCTCAAATAAGAACAAATGAAGTAAAAGTTAGCAACTGTATAAAAATGTATAAACCAGCCTACGGTCTTCAACAATGCATAAATACAACATAGCAAGCTATATAAAACATCCCGAAATAAAAAAAAATATATGTACAACTAGTCATAACATAAATCTGGCGACCTAAACCAAACTTAAAAAAAACAAATATGCGATACAAAACGAACGCCAACTACTGCATTACAGGTTCAAAACTTGGGATATGCACACTCAGAACGCAGTGGAGTTAAACATGTAAGCGATCGCCTTTTATATGTTTTCGCCTTAAAATTTTCTTTATTTATCATACCGATACCATTCCGGATAGTAATAAAGGGTAGATACTGTTTATTCTTATTTTTGAACACAGCAAATTTAAAGATCAACACAAAACGGGGAGTCCTTTTTGTGGATGTTTTACTGACATTTTGGAATAATAGAACCGCAAGACAAAAGTATCATAGCATATTGCAACATTAACCGATCAACAGAAACCAAGATATTTTAAGAAGGCATCGCAATAACAATTCTTTCAAATTCTGTATACACCTTTTTGTTACTTATAGTTAAAAAGAACGGAAAATTCTAGAAATTAGCATATCAGAATCAAGTTCTATGTACTATAGTAGTAACAATCGTTTTAGGGATTCCCCATCCTTGGAAAATTCCTTCATCCACCCATCCACCCTTGATTTTGGTTGTAGCATAACTTTGTTTCATTGATCAGTAGCAGCATTTTAGCACAATGACTCGGATGTATAAATGGGGGAAAAATTACTGCGGATGTCGTTGCAGATAAAGCAGCAAACTACATTACACTGTTTGATAAAAGGATAACTATAGGCATTTACCATTCCAATCATTGTAGCTATACGTTAATCTCCGGTACATTCATCATAGTGGATATTGTGATTAATTAAAGGTCTGTTCTGTTTTATTTTTTTTTAGAAATTTAAGCTAAAGATGAAAAACTAAATCTCCTTTCACTTTATTGGATACCTAAATCACATACGCGTCCTCGTGTCTTTACAAACAACGTTCTATTGTAGGGTCTTCCCAAGTGCTTCTCAAAACCTCTGTCTATAAACTATCAACATCAATTGTATCGACAATGAAAGCCGGGCTTCAGAGTTATTATGAAACTACCAACATTATAGGTGTGATGTGAATTTAATGTGGATACTTGAAAAGTCCATCAGCGGCGTAGGAGTGGACTGAATCGTGTGGGAGAGTGCAAACTTCTGAAAGTGACAAAAAATAAAAACACAACAGCTTTTCTATTAAAAGTACAAGAGTTAGTCGTTCTATTTCATATAGAGGATTTGAAAAAAACACCTCTGAAAGTTACATAGGAGTAAACTCCTTGTTGATGTGTTCCATTTAAAGCTAACTTTGTACAGTTGCTTCTTGTGAAGAGTGCAAAAAAGCTAAACTTATCCTTAAACTTTACATTCCGCTGTGTAGGCGAATTTTTCTCACGAAATATTTTAAAGTTTGATGACTATGTTAAACGCATGCTACTCCGCCGATCTTGTAACAAATGATACAACTGATACAGGTTAGTCTGACTCATGTTTTGACTTTAATTTACAGAAATTGTCAATGAGGGTCAGTTAAGAAAAAACTTCACAACACAAGAGTTGATTTTAGTTTCCCAATTGTTTATTTTACCTTTCTATGTAGCAGCATTTAAATAGCGCCTGCATATGAGTATATATCCCCAAGTTGATAAGATATTCCAAAGTATGCATTTCCTATCATGATTACCTTGATAGATAGAGAGCTGCAGAGTCGCTATTAAGAAAAGGATTCTAAGTGGTGATTTAAAAGTCATCCTTTCAGAAATTGTATACAATCACTATCATGAGTTGGTTTCAGATGACGACGATGTTCCAATTTTGTCGCTACCATATAAATCTCGTCCTCTTCTCTCCTTGAATGTAAAATCACCGATGATTATACTTTTCGTCGAAGTTGTACTAGTGGTAATACATGTGGAACAGGATCTATATATCAATCCGAGTCACCCGATATCACACCCGCTTTTTGGATGGGGCTCGTAAAGCTCAGTTTTAACTTTTTTATGTTCTGGTTTGTAGAGGTTATTTTTCTTCTGGTCGGTGTCTGCAGGCTGTCTTCGATCTGATAGCTTGGATATCGATCCATGTGTTATCTTTTGCTTCTTTTTAACTTCCAATTGATTCGGTAAAACGTTTATCTTATATCAAATTTCGTTTTAGGAAAACTGGTATTCACTTACAACATTTATCCAACTGACGGCTAACCTCTAAAAAAATACCATTTAAATGAGATAAAAGAAACAACCTTACCTAGATCATCAACAGACAACAATGTCTGAGAATTACATTCCTAATGTCTTACCTCGCCGTTCTACCTCTCACGGGGACTCATGAATATTGTACGTGATATTCTTAACACAGGTTCTCTCGAATAATTTCGTTTAATAAGTTATAATTTATTTATTCTGATTTTATATAAGTTAACATATGACAATTTGAAAATAATTACTAACATTAAATACATCACATAAAATTATCCGGATTTTACCGCGTAGACACAGATGTCATGAGAAGTAACAAAGCAAGAAATTTATTCTCTTACGTATATTATTATAATTCTTTTGTACGACATAAATACAAGAATCTCAGCTTATATTTCTGCTGAGGTTCATGAAAAGTCAACACATTTCTTACAGGCGTATGGATTTTATCCAGAACTAGTTGAACTACTCCGTACACACGGTCAATGTTTTCATTTCTTCTGCTATTTGTTGTTATGAATAGATATAGGAAGATGTGGTGTGAGTGCCAATGAATGACTTTTTTCAGTTCGGGCCAAGTGAGGTTTTCGGCTTATCACTTGGTGTTCATCGTCGTCTGTCGTCGTCGTTAACTTTTTACATTTTGAACTTCTTCTAGAGAACCACAGAATGTAATGAAATTAAACATGGCATGAATGTTCCTTGTGATGTGCTTACCAAGTGGTGTATCTTTGAAGCCGATCAATCATCCAAGATGGCTACCAGCGGGGAACTTCGATTAACAGAAGACTCCGAGTATGGACAATACAAACATATGTCTTCTTTTAAAGAACCACTGAATGGAATGGAACCAAACCTGACATAAATGTTCCTTATAAGGTGCTGACCAAGTGTTGTTACTTTGAAGCCGATCAATCATCGAAGATGGCCACCAGCGGGGAACTTCGTTTAGTAGAGGACCTTGTGGACAATACAAAAGAATGTCTTCTTTTAGAGAACCACTGAATGCATTGAATGAAACCAAACATGGCATGAATGTTTCTTATGAGGTGCTGACCAAGTGTTGTTACTTTAAACCGATTAATTATCTAAGATGTCTGCCATACAGTGGGCCCTTAGCTTAACAAAAGACCTTATGTGAAATACATTCAAAAGTTTCTTTTGAAGAACCACTGAATATGACAACGCAACCAGAAAATGTTTTAGAAAATGCCAAATACACTTTAATCTCTATATTTTCTAAAGCTTTTTATTTTATTTTATGACATAGTGACCGTTTTCTCAGTTTGAAAAATTGTCGAGTGATGTAATATATTTCTGTGTGATATTTGCTTCACTTTGTTTTATACATGTATGAGGCTCCGAACTTAGCAACAAAGTATTTCAAACCATGATACAACCTCCGCCCTCATTGATTCAGAATCAAAATATATACTAGCATATACATTTTATATTAATGTCTTGTTGTATTGCAGGTGTTCGGACAACGTGCAAAAAGGACTTGTGATGAGCAGAACCAATATTGAAGGCATTTCACCTCAGCATTTCACCATGTCTTTTTTTTTTTTTTTTTATCAAAATAGAAATTATGGAAAACTTTTTTCCAAATGCTAGGAGATATCAGGTGATCAAAATTCCATGCATAGTGCACGCCTTTGTATTATAGCATTTCAACTTGTTGATACATTCTCCGTGTAAGAGCGGTTGGAATGTTGCAACATAGAAGGAGTCTACATGAAGTTTTCCTATTTTGTATTTTAACCGGAAAAAATGTACGGTGACCCTATCTTTTCTTTTGAAATTCTCAAAACATTGTCTGAAAGCTATTTAAGCTATTTCCTTAAGTATTTAACAATTCTATCATTTTGTTTAGTTTCTAGTCATAAAATGGTGTTTTTTCCTGTACAATCCATACAAAATGTGTCATTTTGTCACGTCCTGTAGCTTAAGAAAATGCGCGGTGACCTATCATTTTTATTATATTTTTGAACATATATCAATAGATACTACGTTTTTGCAGATTATGAACAAATATTCTATCATTTTTATTTTAGACTCCCCCTTAAATGCTTAAATGACAATAAACTGAAAGACCAGAGACATATAATATATGTCTCTGGAAAGACCATTAACTTTTTCTATTTACAGGGGCGGATCCAGCCATTTTTAAAAGGGGGTTCACAATCCAGAGTAAAGGGGTGGTCCAATCCCGCCCCCCCCCCCCCCCCCGCCCCCTGGATCCGCCACTGATTCAGGAGGGTGGTAAAGGGTTATTTTCGTGCAACGTTTTCGGCCTTTTTATTTCACGTGTTTTCGTGTTTTGGTGTTTTATTTCTCGTTTTCTCGTGTTTGGTTCGATGTGCGTGCTTCGTATTTCCCCTTATTTATTTTCCGTGTTCCGTGTCGGTGCTCTTAATTTCTCGTTCTTGCATTGTTCCGCATTTCATTAAAAGTAAATTGGAACCTGAGACTACTATAACACAACTGTGTTATAGTAGTCTCAGTTGGAACTAACTCAAAGTCAGTGCGTTATAGTACCTTTTGAAACTTGTGTAATATAATAGAAATTGATGTATATTGTTACCGTTCTACTTTCTATTGTATAATTTTATGTAGGCTATACACGTAATAAAGGCCATCAAAATTATATTTTGTTTTCAAATCATATGTAAGTAGCATACGCTAAAAGGTGACCACAAGGTCTGTATGTCCATTAACAATGTCTACATGATCTCCAAGAACGGCTGAGTAATAACTGCTGGTGCTATTTTTCTTAATATTTACGATTTTATTTCTCGTGCTTCGTTTTTCCCGATTTTTATTTTTCGTGCTACGTTTTTGCGATTTTCATTTTACGTGTTTCCGTGTTCGGTACCCCCCTTTACCACCCTCATTCAGGTTACCAGCATGCTCGATGAATTTTGTAATTTCCCGCCAAAAGTACTTGTAGACGATTTATCTAATAAGCAAGGGGACAGTACTCGTCAGTCTAAGAATTCCGAAGTGTTCCGAAAGTATACTATAAAGCTTGATTATCAACAATTTTCGTCTTCCTGTTTATATTTTCCTTTGAAAGAACAACACTAAAATGGATACAGGCAAAGATTATATGTCCAGTGGTTCTGATCCTAAAAATGTTCAAGATCTAACAGCTTTTGTAAGTATATTCTCATTAACAAGATCGATTTGAGTGGGTTGTGATTTTGCAATTTTGCACATTTAACTCATTCGTGGATTCATGTTTCAACTTGTGACAACTTAAAAAAAATTTCTAACAAAATTTAAATGCTGATAATATTAATGAGTTCCCCCTTACTAATCATACGACTGAGATAGCTTTGATTCATTGATAACTATAAATTGAATGGTTATTCCAAATTTTAATTATGTTTTCTTGTATAAAGGTTTTTTTTCAGGCCTTTGGCAAGGATTTGTATAGTTTTAACTATACAAATTTTTGCCTTTGGCAAAGAAAAACATAAAAAAAGACACAGATTAAAGTTGTTTTTTATAAATTATTTACACGTGAGGTCGATTGTATTATATGTCTCTGGCATAAACAAAGCCATCATCCAACAGCCTCTAATACATGTAGTCACAGGCACTTGTTTCTATCAATGTTTATTTAAAGATTTTGATAATTGGTCTTCCCATGGATAGAAACAAGTGCCTGTGGCCTTTCAACAAAAAGTGGAAGTTTGAAATAACATTTATTTAAGCATTTTTCTTGCTGCATTGAAGAAGGTAGTTATGTCCTTTACCGTCAGGTGTCAAACGGCCATTTTCGGCTACGGTTAGTGTCAAATGGATTAATATTTTACTGTGACTCGTCAATCTCTATTATGATTCGTCAGAGGTCTCAAATAATTATCTTTATCCTTATATTTGGAAAAAAATTAACGTGATTCATCAAAACCATTTGATTTTTTTTATCATCTAAAAGAAAGTGCATATTTTTTGTCATGCACCAAAATTACTGTTGACGTCATTTGGCAAGAATTTTTACCATTATTTGTCCTGATGGCACCCCCATTACCACCCTCATGACATTGAAGACCTATTGGTGGCCTTCTGCAGTTATCTGCTCTTTGGTCGAGGTTGTTGTCATCTTTACACATTCCCAGTTTTCATTCTAAATTTTATGGTACATTTGTACACGTAACATATGAAGTTTATAAGAAATTTTCATGAACTCCAAAGTACATGTAATCTATGGCATTTCAAGATGGTCACAATTATTTTAAAAGAATTCAGGATTTCTACCTCTATGTCATACATGTACTATGTACAAATGTACATGTCATATCCACTTCTGGTGCTTTGATCCTTTCAATTTCTAGCTAAAGCATCACTGTCTTGTTCCTAGCAATCCAAAATGACTATCAGACTTAAAAGGGGAATTTGGCATTCTGTTGGGTATGGCCACGCCTGACAATTTAGGATCATACTGTTACCAAAACATATACATTGTATACATTTGTACTTGCATATTAAGTCAGGCTCATTATTAATTTCTTATTCACTTACAATTACATGTTGGCAGAGAGGGGTTCCTTATGTTGACACCAAATTGCAATAGCATTATGAAAATTTCAAATTCACTAAATTTGAAAATTCGACATTCAACTTAATATATAACTTTGAAATCATAGACATATACATGTACATTTGTACAACAGTAATTACAATTGTCCAATTTGTTCAGCTAATGTTAATCAGATTTTATATTTTCCATATATTTGAATTGTCAGCATTCTTTTTTACACCAGAATATTTTTTTATTTATGAGAATTACAAATGTAGACCTTTTGTACATCAGTTCTTACAACTTATACATTGGGGGACGCAGGGGCTGGGGTGTCTGCTCCACTTTCGTAGGTAAAGTTTGGTTGATAAAGATTACATGGAACTACTGAAGCATGACTGTAGCGGGCCCCTCTTATGGCTATCAGTGCCCCTTCCCCCTTATAAAAAGTTCTGGACCCACCAAAGTTGCATGTAGGTCTCTATGCATGAACATTAAGCTTCTAAAGGTAGAGTGGCAGTTCAACACAATACTATTCTTTTTTTCTTTTTTTTTTTGGGGGGGGGGGGGGGGGGCTTGATGTTGAATTTAAAATAATTGTACATGTATGACTCATTTATTCTGTTTTGAAATTCTGGTGACTCAATTGTGATTTGAATTTTGCATACATTGCCTTTGTATCATGTCATACAACTTGTTTCATTTACATGATCCCATGAAGTTCAAAAGGTAACATTGATGATGTCAACATTTGATAAAAAGTTAAAGATATTTTCCTGTTCATAAATTAAAGGTAACATATATTGTATGTACATGTACCAATTGGTATGTACTGTGCATTGTGTCTTTTTTGAAATTATCACATTGAACAAGTTGTTTTATGTTTATAAAATTATGGAATAATAATGAGTAACAGTTGAATTTACTATAAAGTTAGTAAATGTTAGACATTCTTGATTTTTATATTGAAAACCTAAAATGACACTAACTTTTTGGTCATATCTGTAGATAATTCAAAATTCTAAAAAAAAAAAAAAAAAATAACTTGAGAAAAGATAGTTTTTCACCCCTGAATACCTGTAAATTCTTATTTCAAATTCATGAAATGGAGTTAGATAAAATTTAATCTTAAATTACAATACACTTATAGGATCGTGTGTACGAAATACTACATGTATTGTAGAGAACCTAAACCATGTTGAAATATTCCATTTAAACGTAACATAAGTGGATTGTATGTAAAGATTATTGATCTTTAAAAGTCAAACAAAAAATTCATTAAATTTTGAACTCAGAAATGAAAATAAAGCACCTTTTAACTTTTGTTTGACAATAGCCAGCTTTTGTTGGGGCCATTTATTACAGTTCACATAATACATTGTAATACCCCCATTTACTTTGTCTATAGAATCAACATGCACAAGTTTATGTATCCAACTTAATTCAATGCTTTTATGAGGGTCTAGGTGGGGTTCACAAGTACAAACACATATATATAGGGTATAATGGACTAATTTAAGGGGGGGGGAATGTAAAAAAATAAAGAATAGAGAAGGGCTTTAAAATTAAGAATAATGAATAGTTATTAGTTTCTTGTGTACAATTTGGAAATTAGTATGCGTTCATTATCACTGAACTAGTATATATTTGTTTAGGGGCCAGCTGAAGGACGCCTCTGGGTGCGGGAATTTCTCCCTACATTGAAGACCTGATGGTGACCTTCTGTTGTTGTTTTTTCATTTGGTCGAGTTGTTGTCTCTTTGACACATTCCCCATTTCCATTCTCAATTTTATTAAGAATAAAAAATGATGTTCCAAAGTTATAAAGAATAGAGAGAAATGGCTGAAATATTAGAGAATAGAGAACTGAAGGACACCTACATGTATAGCTATTAGCCAGACCCTCATAAATTTGATATAGAAAATTTCATTGAGAATAACAGTCTTAACCACATACATTGTATTTTAATGTAAATGCAATATCATAAAGAATAGAGAATCATTGGGTGCAATAGTATAAAGTATATATTATAATTGGACAAATGTATAAAGAATAGAGAAATGACTTTGAAACTGAAGAAACCCCTGTCTTAGACCCTCATAGATTTGATATAGAGAATTTCATTGAGAATAACAATCTTAACCCAGTGCATTGTATTTTAATGTAAATGCATATTTTTTGCAGAGTAAGCCAAAATTTCACAGTAACATAACTAAATTATTGATATAAAACTAATGATGCATAACCCTGTGTAATAAACAACTGATCAATTCCAAACAATGAAGTCATTATCTTGCAAAACTATATTGATTTTAATAAATAAATAAGAAATTGTAAACTATGTAATTAAATATTTATAATGTGAAAACGTAGACATTGTTCACAGTTCTTGTCTTGGCATGTATTTTTAGATGAAAACTGAGATATCAAATTAAGATTTAATCTACTTGTTGAAAGCAGGGTTTATTTAAAACACTCCACATGTCAAACTTAGACATGTTAGACAGATTAATTACTACATGTATTATTGTACAGATATTAATTTTTGTTCTAGACATGCTAGACTCCATTTTAGATTTTATGCGAATAAAATTTATATGTATTGTGAAAAACATGATAGTTAATTTTATTTTGTTAAATTAAATTTACATATTGATGATTTATTTATTGGCAACTAGGAAAACAGAAGAATTGATTTATGCTCAATCTGATATAAAACAGTATATTTCACTTGATTTAAATTGCTGTACGGCTTCATAAGAATTACATTAATTTGATCAGCAATAATAATCTTAGATACATTCCCTTCATCTTAAAATATAAATAAATGTATATTGCATGAATTGAATAAAATAAAAAAGTTTTAGAGCTTCTGAACTCACTTGTTGAGAGGAGGGTCAACAATCAAATTATAGATGACATGTACATAACATTCATAGCATACTTGAAGACAATCAGGTCCTTAATGCTGTTGGTAAATTTATTAAAGTCAATATGAGTTAGTAATTGTATTGTTACTGTATGTAAAATAATGTTTGTATCTATGTATCTATCAAATTAATATTCTTTTTCCTTATTCATGTATGCTCTGTATGCCCCTTGTGGGCCCTTAATTGGAAATAAAATATGTTCTGTTCTGTACATATCATACATGACATACATGTACATGCAAATGAAACACAGCGGGAATAGGGACAAACACATGATAAGCTAACATGTTGGGTGGCGTAAAATCCCACAAAAAGATGATGTTGTGGATGTACAATGTATAGGCCTTTTCAATTAGACATTTAAAAATATTACCTTATTTAATCTTGATTTGAGTTAAATCAGTTCTTAGGAACACAAGCACTTGTTTCTATCCATAGGTAGAATGGCACTGGTTTTGCTGAATTTAAAGCATACAGATCTATAATTATGATAATAGATAATCACTAAAATAACATACAAATTTCACAGGGTAGATACAGGGAATTTCTATACTAACTAGTATAGAAAGTCCCTGGTAGATGGTACAGACTGTGTGAATTAGAAATATGTTACTCTTCAGGGATTGAACAAAACCACACTATGAACATTTTGAAGAGATGTACAATTTTTGTTGAGACAGTAAGTCAACAATACAAGTTAACTAAAATAAATGTATTTAGATCTATTTTGCTTCACAATGATTTACTGATGTGTGTTATCTGGTTATCATGATTTTTTTTCTAATTACAGGTACAAAATCTTCTACAAAATATGCAGGACAAATTCCAGGGAATGTCAGACCAGATCATTAATAGAAATATCCTTTTTATAGTTTACCCCATACAAGATAGTCTTTGAAATTGATAAAACACAGGATGACCTTCAAAGAAATTATTCATGAACATGAAAAACCTTTTCTATTTGCAAATAATATTTTTTTAGATTTTTGCTACATGTTTATACTATATAACATATATACTATATATGAAACTAAGGCTAATGACTTAATGTATATCAACTGAGTTCAGTGGCGGATCCAGAAATTTTCATAAGTCAGGGGGCCCACTGACTGACCTAAGAGGGGGCCTGCTCCAGTCACGCTTCAGTGATTCCCTATATAAGCAACCAAATTTTTCCCCAAAAAGGGGGGCCCTTGACCCCCCTAAATCCGCCTCTGGAGTTTATTACCGTATTATAGAATGTTGAAAATTCGCTAGCAATCAAATTGATAAAATGAGCATACAAAGTTAATTTCATGACAAGACATATCTAACATATCACTGTTTTTGTTGACTATAAATCAATAATATTTAATATCAGGTGTGAAAAACCATTTATGGTCTGTTAATAACTTCTTAATAGATAAGGAGATTTAACAACATTAAATACAGTTATTATCAATCAAGGGTACTAAATTAATGTCAATCAAAACCCCAAAAGCTGTGATAGACAACAACTCCCTAAAATGTTCAATTCGATCAAGGTTTAAGTAAATTACTATTGCAGTACATTACCGAATTTCTATAACAAGTAAATTATTATTCCTGATGACTTTATGTACAAAACATTAACCTCATCAAGGGGAATATAAATTGAGTTTTACAATATACATGGAAATCCAATCCAGATTATTATTAGATAAAACAGAAAATCAATAAACTTATGTTTCGGGTCAATGGGAGTCCAAATTAAGCTTCAGTGAAGGAAAACTTTCTTGGGCAAATATCTTTGCTTATTAAAGTGTCTCTCTGTGATCTTAGTCATAAATACATATCATTTGGAGACTTTAAAGTTTCCTTTATTATTCTCTCTTTGAACCAGGAACCCTTTTCTTTGATAGCTGTCAGACTTAATTAAACATTTGAATTAATATGTATTTAAAAAAATAACCATATACAAATGTTCTTTGTACAATAACTTACAATGAGGGCAATATTTGAAGGGGTTTCATTGATTATTACAATGGCCAAAAAAAAAATCATAATTATATCTTTAAACATAATTGTTTAATGGAAATGAACATTTGTTGCACCATTCTGATCAAACAAGACTTTTTGGATTCATGCATTCATTTACATTGAACATGCATATGGTCATAAATAATTTATTGAGAATTTTTTTTTATTAACATGTATTTAATTTATTAAAGTGATTTTGTATTGAGTTTATTTCCTTAACCATTCATACTAGATGATATGGGCAGTCGGATTGATGACCTTGAAAAGAACATTGCCGATCTGATGACACAGGCGGGAGTCGATGATGGACGGGCATAACATTCCTTACACCTTAGATGACGCATCTTGTGTGCCTTTGCGTGTCACAGCCATTAATTAATTAATTTCAAAAATCGCAGCTCATATTTTTCACAAATTTTACGATAGCTTCTTTGTGTGTTTTTGTCTTGCCTCTTGTAGATAGTGTACTATTTATTAGGTAGTCAGTGTTTGTTGGACCAAGTTTTAAAGACTTTCTAGATGTGATGAATTTAGGACTATGCATATAAAGAACAACAAAGAGAAAAGTATTACTGTACACATTCATGTATTTAAATATTTATTGGGTGTAAGAAGTTTTATTTTTTGAAACATTATATGTAATTGTGATTTTCTTTGTTAATCAAAGTTGTAAAAACATGGAAATAAATGTGATATTTGTATAAACATACTTAGTTTTTCCTTCTGTTCTCTTTGCCATCATTGGCCATATCAAGGTTGCCTTTTCTGAAGCTGAAGCATTTTAAGCAATGTTTTTAAAAGCATGCTACCCAAAACCTGATGATTGACTAAAACATCAGAAGCAAATGGAAAATCAACCAATAAAGTGATATCATTCATTTCATTTAGGGTACGATCAATAACTCAAAGTCCATAAGAATAAATAAATGTGGACATCCTGAAATGTCTCCTCTTCTTCAAAGCCATTTATATTATGCTGATAGTCCTAAATATAAAGCTTTATTAAATGGATGTCTACGAGAAACCATGCAAAATCAAAAAAAAATTATGAAAGGGGTTGTGGAGTTTTCAGCTGATTTTGGGTTCCTAGTAAAGTATTAAGTACATCTAATAGTTCTATGTATAAAAATTGACAATTTATCTAAAAATATGTGAATACAGGGCAATTCTATTAAAGTACCAAATTTGCTGAAAAATGATGTTGAAAATGGAAATTTTTTTTTTTTTATTATTGAATAGTTCAAAGTTTTATATGACAAAAAAAACAGTTTTACCTTTAAATTCAGACTTTCTACTAAAATAAACTGTAATTTTGATCATATTTCAACCTTTATTTTTGTTTTTATTTTTATTGACATAAATGTGTTTTTCTAAAATTTGAATGCAGCCTGTACTGAAAATGTCCATAAAACCTCAAAAGTATCACATAAACTTAAAATGATCCAAAATAATGAGGTCAAGGTCATATAAACCAGTCAAGAAACATGTGCACACCTTACCATCATTCAATACACTAAATAAAGTTGACCTATAGCTTTTAGCTTCTTAGAAAGACTTAATCAAGAAAACTAAGCATTGATCAATGGACCATGAAAATGATGTCAATGTCAGGTGACACCTGCTAGTATGACATGTACACCTTACAGTCCTTCCATATACCAAATATAGTAGACCTTTTGCTTATAGTATCTGAGATGTGGACTTTACAGTCTTTACCACTAAAACTTAACCTTGATCACTGATACATAAAATGAGGTCGAGGTCAAGTGAAAACTGTCTGATGGGCATGAGAACCTTGCAAGGTACACACATACCAGATATTTTCCTATTACTTATACTAGTAATGGGAAAGAAATAAACATTACAAAAATTCTTAACTTTTTTTTCAAGTAGCTACTGAACCATGAAAATGAGGTCAAGGACAATGGATATACGACAGACAGAAACTTCACAACTTACGTTAAGGCATCTATATACAAAGTATGAAGCATCCAAGACTTCCACCTTCAAAATTAAAAAGCTTTTAAAAAGTTAGTGAACACTGCTGTGGCCAGATCACTATCTCTATGTTGAGATTTCTGCAACTAACAAAGTTGCAGGCACAAAAAACTAGAGGCTCTAAAGAGCCTGTGTTGCTCACCTTGGTTTATGTGCACATTAAACAAAGGACACAGGAGATATAACAAAATTGTATTTTGGTGTTGGTGATGCTTTTTATTAGATCTTACTTTACTGAACAATCTTGCTGCTTACAATTATCTCTACCTATAATGAACTTGGCCCAGAAGTGACAGTGGAAAACATTTTGTAAAAATTTACAAAAAATTACATAATTTATTAAAATTGTTAAAAATTGACTATTAAGGGCAATGACTCCTTAAGGGGTCAATAGACCACTTTGGTCTTGTTAACTAATTTGTAGTTCTTACTTTCCTTTACATTATAGCTTGGTTGGCTGGCCAGGTCAGCGGACACATTTTTTTAACTAGATACCCCTACGATGATTTTGGCCAAGTAGTTTCAGAGGAGAAGATTTTTGTAAAAGTTAACAGAAGACAACTGACGCTAAGTGACGAGAAGCTCACTTGCACTTATGCCAGGTGAGCTAAAAATGGGAGCATTTTATACATTTCACATTGACCTTAAAGTACAAGTGTCAACTGAGAAGAATTCAAGCAGGAATTTTAAGATCTCTTGATACATTCACTGAGAATTGGTCTTATAAGCAGTGGCATTTTTAGCTCATCTGTCCCAAAGGGCCAAGTGAGCTTTTCTCATCACTTGGTGTCCGTCGTTGTCTTTAATTTCTACACAAATCTTCTCCTCTGAAACTACTGGGCCAAATTTAACCAAACTTGGCCACAATCCTCATTGAGGTATCAAGTTTAAAAAATGTGTCCGGTGACCAACCCAACAAAGAATGCAACCATGGCTAAAAATAGAACATAGGTGTAAAATGTAGATTTTGGCTTATAACTCTGAAACCAAAGCATATTTAGCAAGTTTGACAAAAAAAAATTTGTTTAACAAGTCCAGATCTAAATGCCCTGCAATTTTCAGATGAATCGGACAGTCCTTTGTTGGGTTGCTGCCCCTAAATTGGTAATTTTTAGGAAATTTTGCCGCTTTTGTTTATAATTTGATTATTATAGATGGAGATAAATTGTAAACAGCAATAATGTTCAGCAAAGTAAGATCTACAATTAAGTCAACAAGAACCAAAATGGTCAGTTGACCCCTTTTAAAAGGAGTTATTGCCCTTTATAGTTAATATTTTACCAATTTTTCATAAAATTTGTAATTTTTTACAAAAATCTTCCCTTCTGAATTCACAGGGTCAAATTTAACCAAACTTAGCCACAATTATTATTAGGGTATCTTGTTCAAAAATGTGTGTGGTGACCCAGCTAACTAATCAAGATGGCCGCCTTGGCGAAAAATAGAACATAGGGGGTAAAATGTAGATTTTGGCTTATAACTCTGAAACAAAAGCAATTAGAGCAAATCTGACAGGGATAAATTGTTTATCAAGTCAATATATATCTACCCTGAAATTTTCAAATCAATAGACCACTTTCGAGTTCATCCGTCACCGGAAAAAACTCGTCAATTATACGCGCCTATATCACCGTCATTTGTGCGTTTAGGGGCGTCGTCACTTCCTTCCAATGTTGAGCGAGTGGTTGGAAAACTATAATTCAATATTGT
The DNA here is from genome assembly GCF_036588685.1 of Mytilus trossulus. NCBI lineage: Eukaryota > Metazoa > Mollusca > Bivalvia > Mytilida > Mytilidae > Mytilus > Mytilus trossulus. The sequence continues at coordinate 24,717,578 of NC_086378.1, forward strand.
ACGAATTATTCGGCAAATTGAATTCTCAAAATTGACAATCAACACTGCTGTCATTAGGGAATTGTCAGTAAGTACCTACAGAGCAACCATTATTTCTAGTTTATCCTGCACAAAGACGATCACTAAGACGCTTGATGAACGTAAATAGTGCAGGGATACAGGCGACCCCCTCTATCTGGTAAATGACGTCATAAAGGCGTGTATAATTGACGAGTTTTTGCTGGTGACGGATGAACTCGAAAGTGGTCTATTGGATAACTGGATGTTGGGTTGCTGCCCCCCTAATAATTTTCATTAATTTGGTAAAAAAAAATTACAAAATGTTTTCCTCTGTATCTAAAGGGCCAAGTTTATTATAGATAGAAAATTGTAAGTAGCAAGAAGGTTCAGTCAAGTAAGATCTACAAACACAATTTTGTCATGAATCCATCTGTGTCCTTCTTAGACCAAGGTGAGGGACAAAAAAATGGCAAATGACTCATTGGTGGCTTCATGGTAGGTTGTGTGTTTAAACCCAAGCGTGGTCAAATTTGAGACTTGAAAAGTGGTAGTGTTGCCTCTCTGAACAGGAAGCAAGAGCAAAGACTGGTCATCTTAAAGACAAAACTATGTTACCTTGTATGTTGACATGGCTTCCTGGAGACTAACCTTTTGAACTAGCTAGTAAAAAAACATGAATTTATAGGTGGTATGGAATTGAAGGATTCTTTAAATGTGGATTTAAGTTAAATTCAAACCTGTGATTTCAAATTTTTAAACTAAACTTTTTTTTATAGAATATTATCTGACGAACACTTGTTACACCCCAGTTTTGGGGGATAAATAGGAATCAAAACTTCCATCTGTCTGATATGTCATGTGCCATACCAGCAGCATAACTTGTCCTTATGGGTGAGAAAGATATTGATGAAATTTTTACAATTAAACACCTGAGGATGCCCAATCAGGAAAATATTGTAGGTTCAACATGTTTAAAGGGAGTTAATCAAATTTACTTACTTCAATGCACAAATAGTCATGATAGTATTGTGAGACAGGAGAATCCCAATCTTATTACAAGAGTGCACACACTGACCTGTCTCGCCTTCTTTACTAATCATTGATATTATGTTGATAGTCCTAAATATAAAGCTTTATTACAACTGTCACACAAACATAACATTAACAAAGAAAACTAAACATTGACCATGAAAATGAGTTCAAGGTCAGATGTCACCTGCCAGTTGGACATGTACACCTTACAGTCCTTCCATACACCAAATATACCAAACCTATTGCTTAACGTATCTGAGATATGGACTTGACCTCCAAAACTTAACCTTGTTCACTGATCCATGAAATGAAGTCAAGGTCAAATGAATACTGTCTGACGGGCATAAGGACCTTGCAAAGTACGCACATACCATATATAATTTTCCTATTACTCATAATAAGAGAGAATTTAACATTACAAAAAATCTTAACTTTTTTATCAATTAGTCATTGAACCATGAAAATGTGATAATGGACATTGATCATGTGGCTGAAACTTCATAACATGAGGCATCTATATACAAAGTATAAAGCATCCAGGTATTCCACGTTCTAAATTATAAAGCTTTTAAGAAGTTAGCTGACGCCAACAGCAGATCACTTTCCCTATGTCGAGCTTTCTGTGCCAAAAAAAGATCCCTCGAGCTCATCACTCCTGTTTTCTGATCATAACATATCAGAATACTGGAGTGATGCAAGCTCAGTTTTTGATTCTAAATCTTTAAAAAACATTGGTTCAGCATTAACTTAGTGTCCAATTTTTTAGTTGATATCTCATTGAAATTAAACCAGGATTATGTCATGCTAGAGGTATAGGGGGAGGGTTGAGATCTCATAAACATGTTTAACCCCACCACATTTTTGCGCCTGTCCCAATTCAGGAGCCTCTGGTCTTTGTTAGTCTTGTATTATTTTAATTTTAGTTTCTTGTGTACAATTTGGAAATAAGTATGGCGTTCATTATCACTGAAATAGTATATATTTGTTTAGGGGCCAGTTGAGGGACGCCTCCGGTTGAGGGAATTTCTCGTTACATTGAAGACCTGTTGGTGACCTTCTGCTGTTTTTCTATGGTCGGTTGTTGTCTCTTTGATACATTCCCCATTTCCATTCTCAATTTTATTAACACCAAGATCATGTCGGAATAGAAAACTGACAGTAAGTTCATGTTTCCAAATTTAGATTATTAATTCGGCTATTCCATTAAAATGTATGTGGGAGGGTAGGAAGGGAAGTTAAATTATTGAATGTTTTTTTACAGTAAGCGTCAAGTACCATAAGATACAGACCTGCAGACTACAAAAACTAAACCTTAACACTGATCTATGAACAGTGATTGAGGTCAAGTTGAAACCTGTCTGACAGACAGATAATACCTTGCAAAAAACCCACATACCAAATAAAGTTATCCTATTACACATAATAATAGAAACATTCTTGACATTTACACTATAATTTGTTTTCAAATAGTCACTGAAATGTGAAAATAAAATCAAGGACAATGGCCATATGTCAGATTAAAAACAACATAACATCATAGCCACCAGGATGTAATCCCTATGTCTCGTAATCTATTGTTAGCAAGATAATTGAACAGATATGGATAGATTGAATATGTAGATGGACTCAATTGCAGGTTGGTTGAAAGATCTGGACTAATTTCCTGAACCACTATTTTACTGAAGCTTGCAAATAATAAAATTATTAAACTACTGTAACTGCTTTTAATGTCTTTTGTAACAAAATATTTTTTAAAAGCTGAACATGAAAATTGTTTGTGTCTTTTCTGTTACAGATGAGCAATGCTCTTGATCCCACTTATGTCCTCATCACATCAGTGAATGTTTCCCTGAGCAATGCTCTTGATCCCACTTATGTCCTCATCTCATCAGTGAATGTTTCCCTTTAGGTAAAGTTCTCATTCTGAAAATAAAAGTAAGGTCATAAAAATGTACAAAATTAAAAAAAAATAATACCTCTTTGACAAATTTTGTTTTACAGGGGTTTCATGTTGCTCATGGTATAGTTAAAAGAGTAGATTTGTGCTTTTCAATTTTCAATGGCCCTATTGTTAATACCAAAAAGAGTTTTGTCTATACATAGTCATAAACAAGACTTTATCCATAGTACACAGATGCCCCACCTGCACTATCATTTTCAATGTACAGTGGCCCCTGAAATTGGGGTCTTAACTCTAATTTTGATCATCTTATAAGGAATATGTATTTTAAGTTTCAAGTTAATTGGAATTTTAAACTTTGTCGAAAACTGCCTTTGCCAAAAACTTTAACCTGAAGTGGGACAGGCGAACAGACGATCAAACAGATGCACAGACCGGAAAACATAATGCTCCTTAAATGGGACATAAAAGTGTCTCAATTTCAAAATTTTACATCTAAGTTACAGGGTTAGAAAATTTACATGACCAATAATTTCCAAACTTAGTAATGTCTAAGGTTTAAATAAGAGACAGAGAGACACTTGACTACTAATACTATTTCTTTGTGGTTTTAGACATTTCCTATTGTGACTTCATTATTTCATTGGAACTTTTGTGATGTCCTGTAATGGTGGACATACAGCGATAAGGTGTATTGTTGTGACTTTAAAAAAGAAAAACAAGACTTTTTTAAAACATAGATTTTCCTTATCATAAGTTTTTTTTTTTGGTTATTTTATTAATTTGATAATAAACTGAAGAAAAAAAACCACAAATAAAAACTTGGAAAGATGTTACCAGAGTGGTTAGAGTGAAATTTATGGTTCTGTACATCCTAAGAAGCCTTTTTAATGTTAAATAATATCAACAGTGAAAACTGCAGATTAATTTTCTATTTTAAACAATTAAGAATCTTTTTCCTTTAAGCATAGCAGGAGATCAAATAGAAAACAAAGATAAACAACAACCATCTCTGATCATCTCTATTATAATACAAATCAGTGTCTGTCCAAAAAACATTATGCATCCACTTAAGGTGGTACCCAACACTTTAACTAAAATTAGTTTGGCTTGTTTAATTTTCATAAAATCTGGACAAAGTATTTACTTTGACCCTTTGACAAAAATATTAAAAAAATCAAATTATTTTAACCAACCATTTTATCAGAAAAATTACACTGATTATATAGCAGTTTGACAAACACTTATTTTGATCATTGAGAAGCTTAATATTCACTTAACAACACAATGTAATTAAAACGTAAAGCTAATTTAACAGAGTTATCTCCCTGTAGTGTTAGGTACCACCTTAACAGTGAAATTTTAAATTCCATCTTTGTTCCAAGAATTATAGCATCGCACCCACAATACAGTCTCAAGAAAATAATTTCTGAGAGCATCATAATTAAGCAATATAGCATAAAATTACTACGATACTCAAAGGCCATGAATAAAACACTGTATAAATGGTTTGTTTCCTTACTTGTGTAATAATTCCTTATCTGTTGGTAGATTTTCTTCACTGCTACTCTCCTCTGAGTCATCACTGTCAGAATAGCTCTTTTTCTTTCTTTTATCCTTCTTCTTGTGTTTTGACTTTTTACTTTTAGACTAAAAATAAACACACAGAAATTGTAATTATACCTCCAGGAGCAGACACTTTCTATAAAGAACACATGTATGAATTAAAAGTCTATTTCCAAAAATTTTGTATTTACACTTCTGAATTCTGGCAAAGCTCATGGTATAAGATTATAGAAAGTTTAACATAAAATATTATAGCTACAGTTTCAAATATGACGGATTTAAAATTGTTATATACTGGTACCCTGTATTTAAATTATTTCAAGGTATAGGAAGAGAAGATTGGTAGTCTTATTGTTGTAACACCCCATACAATGACAGGCCTTTTATGTCACGACAACAAAAAACTTTCTAATGTGAACAAATGCTTTGTGTACAATACCTTTTTTTCTTTTTTATGTTTGGATTTTGAGCGTTTATGTTTTCTGTGTTCACTAGAATCCCTAGTGTTTTTACTTCTATCAGGAAGTAAAGATGGGTCAACAAAATCTCCTGTACCATGCTTTCTTTGACATGTTGGTGCTAAATAATCAGCACTGCTTACAAAACTAGTAGATACAGGAATACTGGTAGATGCAGCTGAAATATAATAACAAATTCAATGAATTTCATGAAAAGGCACTAAATATTTCAAACATGTTTTTGTTTTTTAATTTTTTTTGGGGTAATTTTCATGCAACAAGTCAGTGTAATGTAAATCATTTTTAATTGAACTTTGAAAAAAAAGGAAAATGATAACAGTGCAATCAAAATCTAAAACTGGAACATTTTGACAACACTACAATCAAAACAAGATAACAGCATTGTATTTGAAGAGATCCTGTAGCATGGCAGTAAACTTACCTCAATGGATGAGACTAAAACAAATAGCTGTTCCTAGATTCATATCGGTCCTTTACCAAAATTTCACAGAAATATTGTCTTTTTCCAATATCCTGTTATTTTTCTATAACAAAACTGATATTTCCAAAATCAACATAAGGATGTTTTCAGAAAAGCCAAATTTAGTTATATATCCACTGTGGATTCATAATTATTTGTTGTATACCAATTCAAGAGGATATTGTGGGTACATGTGAACCACAAATTCATGTGTTTAATGAAAAACAAATCTTCTATAGGTGTGTTTGCATACTTCGGCTAAACCAGGTAATCAAATATCTAGGAACATGGGCCTTTATCTTAATCCACAAAAATTGGTACCATAATAAAACAAGAGGCTCTCAAGAGCCTGAATCGCTCACCTTAATTTTTTTGATTAAATCTCTCATCAATGATTATTTTGGCTTTTCAATTTATTTAAATGTTCTTTGGATCGTCCTATTTTCTTCAAAAGCAAAACAAATAATCATTTTCTCCTATGTTCTATTTTAGCCATAGGAGCTATGTTTCTTGACATACAAGGAAATAAAATATAATCAAAGCGCAAAAGCGCTGTAAAGGCAGTTAATTACAGGTTGTGTGTATTTCTAGTCCAGTTATATCATTATCTTCCATAGAACAGAGGTGGTTTGTAGAATTTAAGATTTAGAGTTCTTTTGTACCTAGTTCACCTATATCTATAGTCTACTGTTTACAGTATATTTTTTGTGCCTCGCCATGAAATGCATTTTTAGCCATGGCCTTGTCAGTTTGCTTTAAATTTATGAGTTTGACTGTCCCTTTGGTGTCTTTCGTCCCTCTTCTTTAGACATAAAAGAACTTTTCCTTTTCAATATAAATAGACTATTTTTAATTATTGATTGTATATGCATATTCTACAACTCCCATAAAAAATAGTTCACAAAGATTGGCTAGTCTCTGTACTGTGTGTATAGCAAGAACATCAAGTAAAATGTAACATAATGGTAAATGTACATAGTAACATGTCAACTTTTTTGATGACCATACCTGCCAACTGTCAGTATTTGCAGAGTATTTCCCCCATCGAGCTCCAGGCTTCCAAATGGAAATTTTGTAAGAGCAATTTTGTCGACTATTTAAAGAAAACAATTAATTCAACAATGGCTATAAGCGTATTAATGCAAGAAGAAGCCAGAAACCACATTAGAATATATTTGAAGGGAATCCATGACAATCGCCCCATTAGCAAATAGCCCCACTTTTTCACTAACATGACTAACTCGCCCCACTTTAAAAAAAACCTGCCCCAACCTGGATTACCAAATCGCCCCACTTGTGAACTGTGATAAATCCTGTTAATATTACTCCTGCCAACTCGCCCCACCTAATAGAAAACGATAATATCTAGATAAATATATTATTAACCAGGAAGAATTTAGTAATGCCAACTTGCCCCACTTATGTTAAAAGATATTATACCGTTGTATATAAGTTAAATTCCGTTAATATTACTCCTGCCAACTGGCCCCACCTAATGGAAATCGGTGAAATCTAGATAAATATATTATTAACCAGGATGAATTTAGTAATGCCAACTCGCCCAACGTATGGAAAAAGATGTTATCCCATTGAATATAAGTTCAATTCCTTATATTGCCTTATGATACAATTAACAGGTTTCTTTTCAATTGTTATGCAAATAACTAAGCTTCAAAACTAACATTTATTCTTCAACAATCAGTTTTTTTTTAGAATTATAATTTCAGTATATATCAATTATAGTAATTAAATTAATTTTCGGTTTGTTTGTATTCTGTGTAGATTAGTTTTCATTAAAGTGGTGCGAGTTTTTATTTTTAATTATTTATATATATATTAATCTAAAAATTACCGTTTTTTTATAAGTAGGGCGAGTTGGCAGGAGTAATATTAAACAGGGTTCTCGCTAAGGCAAGTCCATGAGTCCTGGACTCATCAAAATCTGTCTGGACTCACCATTTTCAAAACTGGTGAGTCCACAAATACATCAATATTGAAATATTTTGTATAAACTGAACACAGTTACCATGACTCACCGTGGCCAAAAATGACGAGTCCCTGGACTCGCCTTCAAAAATCCTTAGCGAGAACCCTGATTTAACATGATTTAACAAATTTCACATGTGGGGCGAGTTGGCAGGAGTAATATTTAACATGATTTAACCAATTTCACATGTGGGGCGATTTGATAAATTAGTTTGTGGTGTTTTTTTAAAAAGTGGGGCGATTAGCCAGTGGGGCAACTTGTCCTGCTTCCATTTGAAGGCCCCCTTGAAGGTTTTGTATGACTATATGAACCATCTTTCACGTAAAACCCCCATGTGCATTTTGAAAAGTTGGCAGATATGTTTCTAACTCCAGGCAAAATCTACCGGTATGAATGAAAAAGAAGTTTTCAATTAAGGCTCTGTGGCCATAACAGCTGTCTCATTAGCATTTCAACCACTTCCCATATTTGCAATTAAAACAATAGAAGAAAATTATTCAACGCAAAAACAAAACTTACTTGTAAATATGAAATTCTCTTTACGGTATTAGTTTTTATCATTGTTTGAGATTGTACAGTAGTACCTGTAACTGCTTATACCTATTTCTTATTCACTTTTGCTTGATAAACTCACTAAATATCATATACATTGTACCATATGTATTTTTATATGCATTCCAATAACATGAACAATTGTAATTCAATTCTATATACCAAAGCAAAATGAACTGCACCACTTTCATTCACTAGTATGCATCTTTTGGCAAAATACAAGTTCTTAGATGACACAATTAATATAATATATATTTATTGATAAAAAAATAAAATTTAGTATACAACTCTTTAACAGGTATAAAAAAAGCACAGCTGTGTCATAAATTGTGAAATCTGTGCTGAAAACATAGACATTGATGGTATTTTAGTAATTCCATATGTGAAGCTCAACATTAGCTCGTCAGTTGGTGGTGGACAGTTATAGTTCCTTTCTGCAAGCTAGGATGAATGACTTTTCAGGAAAACCAATTTCATAAATCAAAACTTTCCTCTAGATTTCTCCTACAATAATCATCCAGTTTAGTTCTTTTGTTTTAATTGGACACCATCCTGATTTTTAATTTTGCAAACCATTCAGTCTCTTGCTTGCAAATGGTGCATGAAAATAGGATGGGTATGGCAGTAGACAAGTCTCTTTAAAGTGGGTTTGTGCCCTGAAAAAAAGTTTTATAACTTAAGTTTAATTGAAACTTGTGCAACACATATACCTAAATAACTATATAACATAGAAGAGAGCATCATTCGTGTCAATGTTTTGTTCCTGTTTACATTGTCATTGATATTTTTTCAGAAAGCCTGAGGCATAGCTCATGAATTCCTGTCATTAGACATTACATCCTAAATTAACATAATTACTGCTAGAATAATTATCTGTATGATATACGTACACTATCATTGTACAGCCCAAGTCTTCAGTATATATAATTGTTGCATTCATTCACTCCTGTGTTCAGTCGTTCAAAAATATTTAAACATCAACAAATGAACTTTAGTAAGGACAAGAAAACACTAGAAAAGATACGTACGCAGCAGTTAGTAATCATCAAAAATCTGATGGATAACTGGATACCATAAGAAGAAGTACATACAACCCGTGTTTAAGTGTATTTGAAAGAGAAATAAATCTGGTTAAACGATGTTAAAAGGAAAAATATATCTGGTTAAACGATGTATAAAGGAGGAAAAGATTGTAGATATTGCATTACGATGTGTTCTACCTAATAGCACGTGGATATGTTTACATATTTAGACTTGACCCAGTATGACCCGTACCTTGTAGGTCACCGCCGTCGTTTAACTGTTTAAACACTTGACTACAGTAGAGTATAAGCTAGACAATAAAAAGCTTAAGCCTGTACTATTTGTGTGAAGTAAATGTGTTTGTTCTGTATATTTAAATTGTTTTACCTGATAACAAGGACGTATATCTATCCGTTTCCTTCTCAATTCACTTTGTCAAATTCTTCGAGCTTCTTCAAAACATACGTATTACTGCGCCCGGAAGTGAAAAAAATATGAGAAATCCTCGTAAAATAATGCTATTTTCAATTTTGTTGAATCCATTTTGTTATATTATTATACAAAGATAAAAAAAAAGTTACGATTAATTATGAATTTGCATATCATTATACGGAACGTTTATGGACTATGTTTTAAGTCGGTCATTTTGGCAGGAAATCATGTACACATACACACGTAGATTGGCTGGTACCCGATTGTAATGTTACACATCAAATATATCAAATAGCTTATACCGGGAACGTAGTACAGGGAACCAGGATAATAAGTAGACAACATACATAACTAATACCGAAATTGAAAACGCTTTACGGTTTCTCGTTCATAAACCGAATTCCGCTTTGAATTATAGAAGATGCAATATTAATCATGTTCAGTCGACTTTTCATTGTTATATCAACGTCTGAACTAATTAAAGAATCTTTATATGTCAGATAACACTTGAAATTGACCCGACCTCTTTCCTCACGGAATATACAAATAATGATAGTTTGTAGTCAGGTTGACTGCTTATAATGCAAAATACACACTAATAGCAAGTTCTACAAAACGAACAATACACACTGATCGTTTCTTTAGTCCCCAATGTAAATGAAAGAAACAAAAACCATATCATACCATAAAAAGAAGAGGAGAAATTTGAACATTTCCGGATCTATTTCTGGCCAAAAGACCCCCAGCAAAGATTGAGTATGAAAAGATGAACCTCATGACTTAAAAGTCAGGCCTTAAAGCACTGCCTTTAAAAATTATACTAGATACTCTGAAACTCATTTAGCCTAAGTTTGGCTGAAATTGATACAGCAGTTTCAAAGGAGAAGATTTTTTAAAGTAAGTCAACATGATGAACAAATTGTGAAAAAAGTCTTTAAAGGGCAATAACTCCTTCAGGGGTCAATTGACAATTTTGGTCAAATTGACTTATTTGTAGATCTTACTTTGCTTAACATTTTTGCTATTAACAGTTTATCTGTATCTATAATAATATTCAAGATAATAACCAAAAAACTGCAAAATTTCTTTAAAATCATCAATTCAGGCGCATTATACCTGAAAAACCAGTTACCCGAAACTGCTGAAAATTTCAGGACAGGTAGACCTTGACCTAATAAATACTTTAACTTCTTGTCTTATTTGCTCTAAATGCTGGAGTTTTTGAGATATAAGCCAAAAACTGCATTTTAACCTATGTTCTATTTTTAGCCATGACGGCCATGTTTTTTGACGAAATAGAAAATAAAACACAAACTTTATTTTATACACCCTACTGATCATTCAGTTGAAGTTTGGTTGAATTTGGTTGAGTAGTTTTAGAGAAGAAGATTTTTTAAAGTTAGCAAATATGATGAACAAATTGTGAAAAATTGTCATTAAAGGACAATAACCCCTTAAGGGGTCAATTGACAATTTTGGTCATATTAACTTATTAGATCTTACTTTGCTGATCATTTTTGCTGTTTACAGTTTATCTTTATCTAAAATAATATTCAAGATAATGACCAAAAACTGCAAAATTTCCTTAAAATTACCAATTAAGTGGCAGCAACCCAACAATGAGTTGTTTGGTTCATCTGAAAATTTCAGGGCTGATAGATCTTGACCTAATGAACATTTTTACCCCAATCAGATTTGCTCTTAATGCTTTCGTTTTTGAGATATAAGCCAAAAACTGCATTTGACTCCTATGTTCTATTTTTAGCATTGGTGACCATGTTTGTTGATAGATCAAAACTTCGGATAGAATTTATAAACTAGATACCCTAAGGAACATTCAGTTAAAGTTTGGAAGTATTTGGCTTAGTAGTTTCAGAGGAGAAGATTCTTGAAATAGTTTACGACGACAGACGACGACGGACGCCAAGTGATGGCATAAGCTCACATGACTATGCCAGGTGAGCTAAAAATGAATCCACGGTATTCAAAATTTTTACATCAAAAGTAGTTTTTTACCCCAAGAACTCACCAGCGGAAGATGGTGGTAAAGGGCCATAACTTAGTGGCTCCTCTGGTACTTTGGGTGATAGTCTAGCTTCTAATGTTTCCATGACAACTGGACCTCCTGGTAAATACTCTGGAACATCTGAGGAGTCTTTTGGTTTAATTTCCATATCTGAAAAATATTACTGCTACTAGAACTTCTTGTATTTTTGTGAAAAACTTAAAAAATAGGAAAGCATTCTCAACATTAAAATTTTCACACTTTTGGAATTTCAAAAATTAAACAAAAACGAATATAATTTTCATATTTTTGATAATTAAAATTATATAACTTTGTTCTTTATAAAGAGATTTTTAAACTTAATAAGGAGCTATTAAACAAAGTAAATATGATTGCCCTTGTACTTTTCACAGATTATGCTTGACATTAGCCTTTTCATGGTACCAGCTCACTAATCACTAAATCTTCAGCGAGCAAACATGTTCATCGTTCCCAATTCTGTATGTATATTCCTGTCCCAAGTCAGGAGCCTGCGATTCAGTGGTTGTTGTTTTTTGCTGTATATCATTTTTATTATCAGTTTATTATTTTGTACATACATCAGGCAGTTATTTTTTTTCATTTGATTTGTCAATTTAGGGCATTTTATAGCTGGTTATGTGATAATGAGTTTTGCTCATTGTTTAAGATTGTAAGGTGACCTTCAGTTGTTACCAACTATGTCATTTGGTCTCTTTTCGAATTTGTTTCATTGGCAATCATTCCAAATCCTTTTATTATTATAATGTGACCTGACTTAGATAATCATCTAGTAAAAAAATTCAAAATAACCATACTTTCAACTTCAATAGAACTAAAGACAGTGTTTTCTATGATTATATTTTATACCCTGTTTTGGTATTACAGATGTTTTAGGAGTCTCATCCTGTTGTTTATCTTCTAACTCCTCATCCTCAGAATCTTCTGAATCTGTGTTTCCAAAAATAGCAGCAAATAAATCCAGTGATGGTTTTCCATCAACTGTCTTCTAAAAAAAATATAAACAAGTCAGTTAAATTTTTGTTAATTTATTTACATATTGACTTGACTTTATACAAAAATTACTATAAAATTTCACAGATTAGTGATGCTATATAAAATATCATAAAATTCCACAGTAAGAAAATGTGCTTTACTTATTTGTGTCAAAATTATCTCCCTTGTGTATATCTAACATGACATATAAACATTGTGACTAGGATGGAGAGTTGTCTCATTGGAACTCATGCCAAATATTCTTATATCAACATAATGATTGTATGTTATTGTTGTTGGTTATAACTTGAATAATGGTTTTGAAATTAATTTTTTGATAAAATTGTCTTCTTAAATACACATAGATGAAGACATCACAAGCATATACATTTTTTGGGTGAAAAAAGGAGGGTTCAGTTGAGTACAGCAAAGCTAGATAGTCTATCCCATCATGGCCATGCAATTTTATTTTACTAGTATAAAGTAATAAAAGTTATCAACTGATAATATTAGTTACACAGTGCGCAATTGTCCTAATACGAGAATTTATAGGGTCAATAAAATTCATATCGGGTGAGGCGAAGCCAATATGAATGTTATTGACCTGATTGATTCCGTATTAGGACAATTGAACACTGTGTAACAAAATTATCCTGATTTTGTTATATTACATATCATTATATTCAAATTCAATAAAAGGACAATATCAACCAAATATATTTTAGATATTTAATCTAAAACTGTGAAAAATTGAAAATATTACAAGCAGTAAAGCAACTCAATTTTTATTCATTTTTATTAGGTCAATGGTATAAGGGAGATCATCCCAATTGACGTAATAAATAAGGGAGATAATTCCTATTAACTTAATAAAAAATTGTTCTGAAATTTATAAGGTCAATATCAGCCAATCAAATTGTGAGAAATTACTCTTAATCAGGATAATATATACCTCCCCTTCAGCAGCAACAGCCTGTTTTTCATCACTTCCCTGATCTGCTTTGTCCAAGTTAGCATCTTTTTGTAAACGTTCAGATTTGTCTCTTGTTTCTTCTACAAGATGACTAAAAATAGATTTAGGCTTTTCTGATGTCTTTTCATTTTTAATTCCTGAGTGTGATTGCTGCTTTGTTTTTTCTGGTGCAGAGAGATGACTAAATATAGATACAGGCTTGGAAGAAATTAATGTGTCCTCTGATTTGGAAGTTTTATCTTCTGAGCTTGCAGATTCTTTTTTATCATTTATAGATGCTGAAGATGTCTGAATATCATCTCTGCTACCTTTAAAATGAGAAAATAAGTAAACAATTGAAAAATAAACTGGCTACCAACAAATCAAAATCTGGCATTCTTACATAAGGTGTAATTAGTGGGTACTAGAATACACCCGCGAAATCGCGGGCATTTAGAGCGTGGTTCAAAGTATGTAAAGTGTTGTAGGAAGAATTTTGTAACAGATTTACCGACTTGTGAATTTCAGGAAAAGTATCAGAAGTAATAGGTACTTGGGGACAGGAAAATGGTTTTTTTTTACATTCCTTCTTTATTTGCAAAATCCTATTTTTTTGTTTTCTATTAATTTCATTATAAACATATATGTAGTATATTATGAACATTCAAGTCAGGGGCCTGTAATTCAGTGGTTGTCGTTTGTTTATGTGTTTTATATTTGTTTTTCGTTCATTTTTTGTAAAAAATAAGGCTGTTAGAATTTTCATTTGAATTGTTTTACATTGTCATTTCGGGATTTTATATCAGACTATGCAGTATCGGCTTTGCACATTGTTGAAGGCCGTGAGGTGACTTTTAAATGTTAATTTCGGTGTCATTTTGGTCTCTTGCGGAGTGCTGTCTCATTGGCATTCATACCTCATCTTCTTTTTTTGTAATGACTGGAGAATTTCAGAAAAGGTATCAAAAGTCATAGGTAATTTGGGACAGGATAATTGTTTTTCTAGCCCGGCTCCTCCTTTTTCCACAAAAGAAATCCTTTTTTTTTGTTGTTGTTAGTTCTCTATTAATTTTAATGCACCCCAAGGGTGACTGGGGTATAGAAATATGGTCACTTGGTCTTCTCCCTACCGGCAGTAAAACGCTTGCCGAAGTGGGGCGTCCGTTTGGCTGTGCGGGATGTATCAAGTTCGCAGTCACGTCCGGTCAGAAGGGGGACGTTAAATCCGATGCCTCGTGTAAAGAGAGTGCCACGCTCTTTGCACGTTAAGAACCCTTGCAACAACTCTCTGAGGGGTCCGTAGGTGGCCTGTTGCAAGGCAAAATTTTTGTCCCTATCCAATATACCCTCCTTTTCCGGTGGCAGTCCAAATTTCTCAGACCATCATCTCAGATGGCCTCTATTGTATCAACCTACCTATTGTATTTATTGTGAACTTGTTCTCGTCCTGAATATGCATGAAATATTTGCCACTGGACGTTAAGCAACCAACAATCAATCAATCAATATTAATTTTAATGACACATGTATAATTTTAGCGCTTATCTGTATATTATGAACATTCATTAAAGGGGGGTCGCACCGGGAGTGGTCCTGATCCCGATATCCCGGTCTTAAGAACATGAAATCCTGAGGTTCCGAATTTAATATAAATTAAATATCTCGACATCCTGAAATTCGAAAAAAAGAAATCTCGGATCCCGAAATGGTCAATCCTGAAATTTCGATCTTAAAAACACCTGTTCCCGACGTCCCGAAAAGGTCCTGCTTCATTTATTACTTTGAATAAAGTGTATTTTCTTTTAAATTCAATTATCAGTTTAACAATCGATCCACGGCGGTCATTGACATATTATACAGACACTCTCTATTTAATAAACTCTGTGACCGCCGTGGATAGTAAACTTGAAAATGGTATCAGACAGAAAATACACTTTATTCCTAGTATATGTATTTGTTTCAAAGTATACAATGAGCGCAAGCCGGAGGTCTAATCATTATCTGTATTAAAATTTCATCCAATGACGGATATCAGACAGAAATACACTTTATTGGCAGTATATATGTATGTTTAAAGTATACAGAAAACGCAAACCGGAAGTCTAATCTGACTTAATATTTCGTCCAATAACGGAAACATATTCGGACGCCTTTTTTCTCGTTTTTCTCCCAAAATAACTCAATCTGGATAATCATATGAATGGATGACAAATGCGATTATGCACTGTACATATAGGACACAGAGGCATGAAGATTGATTTATTGTGGAGAGAAAAGAAGCGACACCCAAAATAGGGTCTTCTCGTTTAATAGTATAGATGCTTCCAGTAGAAAGGGGGAAACCAGACATTTTCTGGTTTCTGGTTGCCTCAGAATGACATAATTACAAAAAAGATTTGTTGGTGCAAAATATAAATTTGTTTGGCTTATTATGGGAAAAATTCCATGTCAAAAGATTCTGGATTTCAAAATTTTAGCTCACCTTATTTACAGACAGGTAGATAGAGAACTGTTCATTGAATTTCATGCAATTAGAACCATTGAATCAAACATTTGCATAAGAAATATCAAAACCTACTCAATATATTCCTATGAGAGATATCAGCAAACTTGATTTAATTTACAATGATATATAGAATAATACTTCTGTTTTTTCCCCTTACCTGAGTCTTCAGGTTCAGCCATTTCGTCTGGTTGGAATGTAAGAAAGTTGAACACAGAAAATTTATCTCTCTTTACTGTAGGTAAACCAACTATACCAGCCCTGGAAATATATATAATTATAACCATTGTTTTAGCAATTAAATCTATCAAAACATGTATATAAAGAATTGCTCATTCAGGGAAAAGAATTAAGCATTTTACCAAACACCCTCATACCGATTTTAAAACACTTCTTATCTAAGCAATTCAAAAGGTAGAGGAGTGATAAAGACTTTAATACTGAACTGTTTGACATTGAAATCGAAGGTCTCAAATGGAATAGTAAACCAAAATGGTTGTCTATCATAAGTTATTCTTCGATCAATATTCATAAACTCATCCCCCCAAAAAAAGTTTAGAAAGCCGTATTCATTCTCAAATCATTGAATCATGATTTAGATAGAGGAGCCTTATCCACTGCTTAAACTGGGGTGTATGGATGCTAAGCAACGGTACGAAATAATTAAACGAAACAATTCTAACACTGGTGTAATCTGGTGTAAATGCAAGCAAAGCCAAAAAAAACAAACAGTGAATGTACTCTTCTGTTTGTTAAGATATTTCGATAGAATACTTACCCTGGGTAAGGTTCCGGCACATTAAACTTCCTACACAACAGTTTATGTGGATACCATTTATATTCATTCCTCGTCAATCTACCATACATCTTCATTTCTGCAGCTTTCTCTGTATCGTCCTTGTCTCCCTGAAGTAATTAAAATGTTTTCATTCACACATATTTATGTCAGAGGCACTAAAAACATCTATAGTTTTGTCATTTTTCTAATTTCAAGATATTTAGTAAAAGTTCCAATTATTTTCAAATCTGCATGAAGGCAAACAATCACCCCAGGTTTCTTTGTTGGTGGTAACTAGCATTGCTGGGTTGTTGATAGCTGCAAAATTGTAGCAAGGTTTTTAATGAATCTATTCTATTTCAAAAATATACAAAATCTAATACAAGTATATAAATCTTTCTTTATTAATATTTTACAATGACTTTCGTTTATTTTCACTGCATCATCATTTCCTATGTTTAAGATCTTTTGTGGCAATTTACTTTACTGTCACACACTGAGAAAGTATAGAGAGGTTAGTATAATGAACAAGTATATCTTAATAATATGCAGTCTTTCTATCAGAATTACTACTTTAAACTGATTTGTAGAGGAATATTCTTTTAAATATGAATATTCATTGGTTTCCAATGTTTGGGGATTTCTTGGGTACAGGTTAACCCGAAATTCAAATAATCAACAAATTGCAAATTTTCCATTGGCTTATATGAAGACTTTTGCAAAACCAGGAAATATTAAACACTTGCTCAATATCCATGTTTTTTTGTTGATTTTTGACAAACGGATGACAAATTGCTTAACTTCCGCTTCAAAACACTAACTTTAATTACCTCCCATATTTTCACAACATCACTGACCGATTGAAAAAAAAAATGACGATTATACAAAATTTACACGAAAAAAATTATAAATTCGAGCACAGAAGACTAAGTTTATGATGTTTGTATGCATTGGTTCAAGAATTGGAATAACCCTATTTTTCACGGGTCACTCGTTTCATATGACTTTAACTGATGTTGGCCATAGTTAGTTTTTAGTGATTCAATTTAATATATACCCCTTCTTCTGCAGGAACATCTACTGTCTCAACTGCATCATCAAACTTAGCCCTGGTAAACCTAGAGGCTATCATCCCTGCTAAAGGTTTGTACATCTTTCCTGCCTTTATAAATTCTTCTTTCTCTCTTTCTCTTTCCCATTCTGTCATATGCCCTTCTGTTACTTCAGCATAGGCATCTGTGGTTATAATGAAAATTATGATATAGGATACTGAAATTGGATGTTTAAATGGTTGCCTGATTCTCATGGTTTTGTTATTTGAGGGCAATTTTACTTAACATAATATTTTTTAATTAGTAAAAGAATTTTCTATTTTAGTTTTTTAAATCCATTTGGTAAAAAGTCCATGAAGATAATACATACAACAAAATATGTCAGATTATGTCACATAATTAATTTGAATAATAAAACGTTTTTAAATAGGAGTCAAATTTTGTCTAACACTGAAAGGGCATTTTTTTCTTCTTTAAAGCAAAATGTTATAATTCATTTCCATATAACTTGGGCATCATTTTCATTCTAAGCAAAACATTTTTTTGTCTCATCTGTGGTTTCCATGATCAAAATTTCTATTAAATTTCATAAGTAATCTTGAGTAAAATTTTCTACACAAAGTTTCATACTTTTGAAGTTATTCGTTCACATTGTCAGAATGAAAAACAATTAAAAACTGTAATTTTGAGTAGCAATAGTTTTCATGCATCAATCAATAACAGCTGAACAGCAATTTATTTAATACAAGAATCCTTCTGAATATTTATTTTTGTGGCTGTATCATATTGCATTGAGATTGGTCCATTGATACCATATATTATCGCTATTTTGTGCATTTTTTCTATAGTCTCTTTTTGTGATAATTTTTCATAACATGCTACTCACTTGAGATGAAAAATTATTGCTAAAAACTTAGAAGCCATGTTGCATTGCTAATGAAATTGACAA
The DNA here is from genome assembly GCF_036588685.1 of Mytilus trossulus. NCBI lineage: Eukaryota > Metazoa > Mollusca > Bivalvia > Mytilida > Mytilidae > Mytilus > Mytilus trossulus. Next base: position 24,736,262 of record NC_086378.1, read on the forward strand.
CATCGTCATATGTAAAATAGTGATAAACAGATTATCATTGGTCATCTCGACTCAATTGCTTTTCTCGCTTTCGCTGTGACCAGCTCAAACAAGAAAATCAATCACGTTGAGATGTCCAACAATAATTTATAATTACCTTTCATTCCCTGTTTCACAAAAACCAAATATTTCTCATATCTTGCTTGTTTTCTTTCATCTTTGATGAATGGTTTAAAAGACAAACTTCCTCCTTGAAATGCTGGTGCACTGGTTCTGGGTTGATCAATTCCTGGCTGTGCCTGTTGTGACTCATCAGTAATATCTGTATGGACAGGAACCAACTGTAGTTCTGTAGAGGAAATCACTGATGGTGCTTTAAATGATTGCTGACCTTCAGGAATAGATATCAAGTTTTTGTCTGAAGACTGCACAACAGAAAGTTCAGTTCCCATCCGGGCTCTTTCCATTTTGTCTTTATCTTTAGATGAAACCAAATCAAAAACAGATCCTGCAAAGTAAAATATTGTATAGACAAACCTATCTTAAAACATAGTAAGCTATAATGACATATATGTAGACTAAGAACATGTCAATTAATTATTTTAATTTCATCATGCAACAAAATGATTTGAAACTACTAGTATCTTGAATACTTAGGATTATGATTTGAAACCACTAGCATCTTGAATACTTAGGATTATGATTTGAAACCACTAGCATCTTGAATACTTAGGATTATGATTTGAAACCACTAGCATCTTGAATACTTATGATTATGATTTGAAACCACTAGCATCTTGAATACTTAGGATTATGATTTGAAACCACTAGCATCTTGAATACTTAGGATTATGATTTGAAACCACTAGCATCTTGAATACTTATGATTATGATTTGAAACCACTAGCATCTTGAATACTTAGGATTATGATTTAAAACCACTAGCATCTTGAATACTTAGGATTACCAGAATATATTAAATTCCATTACAAGACAAACTGGTAAATCTACCAAGCATTTATTGCATTAAGTTAAAAAAAATCACAGTGTTGTTTTCAAATACATTTTTTTTAAAACAATGATCCCTTTCTATATTATTTGAAAACATTTAAAAAATTTTTAAAAAATGATGTCAGGTTTGATATGAATTCTGTAAAAGATTATATTTTAAATTCACAAAGCAACATAATCAAACATCAATGGGAGAAAAAAATTAATCAATCCAGAAAATTGGTTTTAGCGGAAAATAAAAGGTACTGTAAACTCAGAAATTTAATGTGAGATTTTTATTATTGCAAAGAATGCGACTGAGTTGTAAACACAATAATTTAAACTCACATTTTGAAATATTTTATATGAATTTAACAGGATTTTTCTCAAAATCATAAAAATTAAAATCGCATTTAAGTCTAAAATGACAAAATCTCAATAATAAATGCACGCAATAATTTTTGAATTTACAGAATCCACAGTATGTAAAATGGTTAAAACTTACGAACTTCTCCTAATGCAATGCTTCTGGTTATGGACGTCTGCTCCTTCTGTTTCATAATACTATCAGATTCTGTATCTTTGGGCTTTAGGAAAACATGGATTGGTTTGAAGTGTCTGGGTAATTCAGGAGGTGGAAAAGATTTTCTTTGATGAAGTGGTTTATCTGTCAACATAAATCCCTCTAGAACTTTCCCAATATAACCAATTGCTAACTGCCTAGATTCTGTAATAGAAAGAAAACATTTTTATTATTTTGCAAATTTTTTATAAATAATGCTTTTACTCTCTGACAAACATTTTATGTAAATAATTGTATACAAAATTCAAAATACATATCAATAAATATAGTCATTTTTGTCAAGTGGAACTTAATATATTTGTTCAAAAGAATCATGATAACCGGTCAAAAGAATATTGTGCAATTAATCACATTTTGACCTATTCATGAAAATAATTAAACTACTTTCAAATTTTTTTTTTATCATAACTCATTTTTTGTACTAACCAAAATAAATCGTAACATATTATACATGTTAACCCAATTGCACAAATGCTATTCTCACAAGTTAAATTCAAATGAAGGCATACTACCTTTTAATGCAATAATGACTAAAATATACATCGATTGAATATACAACATGTAGATCTCTATAAACATACCATGTTTGTGTTTTGGAGCCGTCCATCCATGTAAATTTGATGTGTCTTCTATTTCCATGGTCATATCATAATTTGACATGTGATCTTTAGTATATATATCATCATCTTCATCCTCTAATGCTCCTACACCAAACCCCTACAAATATAAAATTAACATGTTATCATTGATGGCATTACTTCTATTATAAATAGTGGCCAAGTCATCTTACAAAATAGTTTATTTACTTCAATAACTTAATACATGTATATGTTTCCGATTGGAATTCTGAAACAAGGATTGCTATTATAGTAATCTATTTCCCTCAAGAGGATATAATGTCCCTATCACTCCGAATGGAGTATGATATGAAAAAAAAAGGGATATTACAAATACCCTGCAATGCCGAATAAAATTGGTAATTTTTCATTGGCTGTTTGTTAGGTCATTGATAGATGTGTAGCAAAGGTCAAAACATACTACTTGTTTTCCTTCACAACAGAGTGTTAAACTTCTTGTTTTTGTGCTGTTTTATCAGTTATTTGATTATCATCAGCAATGAAATGAAGAAAGAGCCTTACTTCTAGTAATAAATAATTAATTGTTTAAATCCATATAATTACATTAGATGTATGTTTCATTATAATAAGTTATTCTGATTGGCTAATTGCACATCACATGTTATTCTGTAAGCAGTTGCATGAGACAATAACATTTCATTCATGATGACACAAGGTCCCACAATAAAGTGCACAGGTGAATTTAAAAATTTAACTTCATGAAAATTGTGTTTTTATAATCCTAGCTAAAAAATGTAATAATAAGTATTGAATGCTTCTTTTTGTAACTTTATAGGGTTGTTAAAGCGTTGACCGTGCGTACATTTTTAGAATGAAGCGCTTCCGTGCTTCATACAAAATGTACTTCGGTCAACGCTTTTAAACCCCAATAAATTTACAAAAAGAAGCATTCAATTCTTAAATATGATTAGATTGGTCTTTGGTATTTACATATTAATCATATTATTCTCTGTACACTCGGTGAAAATGGAAGTATTTTCTGACCATTTTGGCTCAGCCAAACCAATATTTCATCATACAGTATCTTCTGACCATTTTGGCTCAGCCAAACCAATATTTCATCATACAGTATTTTCTGACCACTTTTGCTCAGCCAAACCAATATTTCATCATACAGTATTTTCTGACCATTTTGGCTCAGCCAAAACAATATTTCATTATATCTACGGTCAAGTAATTACTGCCTTTATTATGGCATCATGGATCTTAAGCTAGTTGTTTTCAGTTTTGTATTAATCCAACTTTAAAATACACATCAATCTTGCAATTAATTTTTCCAAATTTTAGAGAAAAATTAGGCCAAATAAGATTATTATTAGTATTCACTGATACATATTATATAGATACTTTATTTGCTCATCAAAGTGTCCCAAGGAGCAGAATAATTACAATGAATCTTACATAAATAAATACAATTATGTGTATATATTTTCTTCAATACATACCTGACCCCTGATTCCTTTTCGACCTGTTTTCGTAATTGCTGGTGGTTCAAACAGATTAACATGACTTCCAGGAAGTGCTGACCTGGGGTCAAGACCACTGTATCCTAAACCATGGACATTATCCTTAGCAACAAATGATATCGGAGTCGTATCTTTAGGACCAAAGTCTGCTTCTTCATCAGATTCCTGTTAATAAATTAATTAAGTAAAAGTAAAATATACAATTATCGCCCGTTGAAGAGGTGAATATCCAAAATTGTCAACACGAGAAGGTTATTTCAATGAGGGCGCAGCCCGAAGTGAAATAACTTTCAAGGGTTGACAATTTTGGATATTGATCGATTCTAAGGGGCCACAATTGATTTATTATACCGAACTAACAGTGGAAAGGCCTTTCGAACACTTTCTATATGTTTTACATAACAAAGTCAAAGACAAGTTGACGTCAGATGAAAATACATTTGTGTTCTAGAATTTCTAGATTGTACAACAAAAGTAGAATCTTTTTGTAAAATATTGATGGCCCTGAAAAGGACCGTTACTCTATAAGAGCTATCATCAGCTGCTGTCACTCTATTCATGTCTAATGCCTTATTTCCTTGTCTCTTTTTCTTCTTCGTCTCTCGGTGAGCTTCCACTGTAACGTGAACGCTGCCTTTTTGTTTATTTACGTCTGTGACGTCATAATCATGGAAGATAACTCAAGTACAAATCAACAATCTCAAAAGGTTATTCGCCGGTGAATAATAGGGTTATTCACCGCTGGTGGAAATTTTTAGGGTTATTCGTCCTTCCTTGCAATTGAATGAAAAACAACTGAATTATTCCATGTCAGGTGACAACGTTTCACCCAATAGAATTGTTTAAAATATATGTAAGTTATAATAATACCAGACATTCAATGTTGTGATATTTATACAATAACTCATCCAAACCAGATGCTCTGCAGAACGCAGCTTTATCCGACCGCAGAGGTCGAACCCTGAACAGTTGGGGCAAGTATTGACACAACATTTAAGTCTGATACAGCTCTGTATTTGGATTGTGATTAAATAGTTGACACAACATAGTTTTCTGACACAGAATGAATGTGGTCTAAGAACTTAAACTTAAAAACTTAAAGTTTTTAAATTAGACATTTACCTATTATGGTCCAATATCCAAAATCTAAATACATGGTTAGAATCAGCATATCATAGAACCCCAAGAATTCATCAATTTTTTATGAAATCAAATTATGTTCAATTTTAGACCATTCAGACCTCAATGTGGACCAATTTGATAATCGGGCCCAAATATTAAAAATCTAAATACATGGTTAGATTCAACATAGTGACAAACTCCATGTATTCAATTTTTGTTGAAATCAAACAAAGTTTAATTTTTGACCCCGATTTGGACCAACTTAAAAACTGGGCCCATTATCAAAATCTAAGTACATGTTTAGATTCAGTATATCAAAGAACCCCAAGAATTCAATTTTTGTCAAAATCAAACTAAGTTTAATTTTGGAACCTTGGACCTTAATGTAGACCAATTTGAAAACAGGACCAACCAGATGCTCCGCAGGGCGTAGCTTTATACGACCGCAGAGGTTGAACCCTGAACGGTTGGGGCAAGTATGGTCACAACATTCAAGCTGGATTCAGCTCTAAATTTGGATTGTGATTAAATAGTTGACACAGCATAGGTTTCTGACACAGAATGAATGTGTTCTAATGAACTTAAAATTTTTGTTTTCTCTTAGAGCAATTCACTATGCTGTTGAATATTAATCCTCTCAAAAAAAAATTTATGTCAAAATTTTTCATTTCAAATGAGAAAATTTAACCCAATTTTTTTAATCACATCCCCCTTTCCCTTATTCCAAATTAATCTCAATTAAATTTCTAATGGAGTTTGCAACAATAACTACTCATTTAAATACATCATACAATATTAAGATGTAAAAAAACGGCTTGTTATCACTGAATGGTAAAGATTATTTTAATTTATCAGTTGGTAGTAAAAAGTGAATATACATTGAATATAACAAAGATTTGAGTTGATTCTGGACAAAGAAAGATAACTCCAATTAAAAAATAATATTGCTATTTCACAATATTGGGCAATTAGATATTTCTTGCTTACTATTCTGGAAAAGGCAAGATAACTCTAATTAAAAAAAAATATTGCTATTTCACAATATTGTGCAATTAGATATTTCTTGCCATTGTGCAATACTGTGCAATTGAAAAGACTTGCTATTGCAAAATACTTAATATAATATTTTAGATCCTGATTTGGGCCAACTTGAAAACTGGGCCCATCATCAAAAATCTAAGTACATGTTTGGATTCAGCATATCAAAGAACCCCAAGATTTCAATTTTTGTTAAAATCAAACTAAGTTTAATTTTGGACCCTTTGGACTTTAATGCAGACCAATTTGAAAACAGGACCAACCAGATGCTCCGCAGGGCGTAGCTTTATACGACCGCAGAGGTTGAACCCTGAACGGTTGGGGCAAGTATGGACACAACATTCAAGCTGGATTCCACTCTAAATTTGGATTGTGATTAAATAGTTGACACAGCATAGGTTTCTGACACAGAATGAATGTATTCAAATGAACTTAAAATTTTTGTTTTCTCTTAGAGCAATTCACTATGCTGTTGAATATTAATCCTCTCAAAAAAATGTTTGAAGAAATTTTCTTTTTATTTATGAAATTTCAAATGAGAAAAATTGAACCCAATTTTTTATTCACATCCCCCTTTCCCTTATTCCAAAACTAATTTCAATTAAAATATTCTAATGGAGTTTGCAACAATTACTACTCATTTAAATACATCATAAAATATTAAGATGTAAAAAAACTGCTTGTTATCACTGAATGGTAAAGATTATTTAAATTTACCAGTTGGTAGTAAAAAGTGAATATACATTGTATATTGTATATAACAAAGATTTAAGTTGATTCTGGACAAAGAAAGATAACTCCAATTAAAAAAAATTCTTGCAGATATTTCTTGCTTACTATACTGGACAAAGAAAGATAACTCTTAATTAAAAAAAATTTGCTATTTCACAATATTGTGAAATTATATATTTCTTGCCATTGCACAATACTGTGCAATTGAAAAGACTTGCTATTGCACAATACTTAATATAATAATTTTAGATCCTGATTTGGACCAACTTGAAAACTGGGCCCATAATCAAAAATCTAAGTACATGTTTAGATTCAGCATATCAAAGAGGCCCAAGAATTTAATTTTTGTTAAAATCAAACTTAGTTTAATTTTGGACCCTTTGCACTTTAATTTAGACCAATTTTAAAACTGGGCCAAAAATTAAGAATCTACATACACAGTTAGATTTGGCATATCAAAGAACCCCAATTATTCAATTTTTGATGAAATCAAACAATGTTTAATTTTGGACCTCGATTTGGGCCAACTTGAAAACTGGGCCAATAATCAAAAATCTAAGTACATTTTTAGATTCAGCATATCAAAGAACCCCAAGGTTTCAATTTTTGTTAAAATCAAACTAAGTTTAATTTTGGACCCTTTGGACCTTAATGTAGACCAATTTGAAAACTTGACCAAAAATTAAGAATCTACATACACAGTTAGATTCGGTATATTAAAGGACCCCAATTATTCAATTTTGATGAAATCAAACAAAGTTTAATTTTGGACCCTTTGGGCCCCTTATTCCTTAACTGTTGGGACCAAAACTCCCAAAATCAATACCAACCTTCCTTTTATAGTCATAAACCTTATGTTTAAATTTCATAGATTTCTATTTACTTATACTAAAGCTATGGTGCGAAAACCACGAAAAATGCTTATTTGGGTCTCTTTTTGGCCCCTAATTCCTAAACTGTTGGGACCGAAACTCCCAAAATCAATCCCAACCTTCCTTTTGTGGTCATAAACATTGTGTTTAAATTTCATTGATTTCTATTCACTTTAACTAAAGTTATTGTGCGAAAACCAAGAATAATGCTTATTTGGGCCCTTTTTTGGCCCCTAATTCCTAAACTATCGAAACCAAAACTCCCAAAATCAATCCCAACCTTTCTTTTGTGGTCATAAACCTTGTGTCAAAATTTCATAGATTTCTATTAACTTAAACTAAAGTTATAGTGCGAAAACCAAGAAAATGCTTATTTGGGCCCTTTTTGGCCCCTAATTCCTAAAATGTTGGGACCAAAACTCCCAAAATCAATACCAGCCTTCCTTTTATGGTCATAAACCTTGTGTTAAAATTTCATAGATTTCTATTCACTTTTACTAAAGTTAGAGTGCGAAAACTAAAAGTATTCGGACGACGACGACGACGACGACGCCAACGTGATAGCAATATACGACGAAAATTTTTTCAAAATTTGCGGTCGTATAAAAATGGAAATCTACATACACAGTTAGATTTGGCATATCAAAGAACCCCATTTATTCAATTTTTAATGAAATCAAACAATGTTTAATTTTAGACCCCGATTTGGACCAACTTGAAAACTGGGCCAATAATCAAGAATCTAAATACATTTTTTGATTCAGCATATCAAAGAACCCAACCGATTAATTTTTTGTCAAAATCAAACTAAGTTTAATTTTGGACCCTTTGGACCTTAATGTAGACCAATTTGAAAATGGGACCAAAAATTAAGAATCTACATACACAGTTAGATTCCACATATCAAAGAACCCCAATTATTCAATTCTTGATGAAATCAAACAAAGTTTAATTTTGGACCCTTTGGGCCCCTAATTCCTAAACTGTTAGGACCAAAACTCCCAAAATCAATACCAACTTTCCTTTTATGGTCATAAACCTTGTGTTTAAATTTCATAGATTTCTATTTACTTATACTAAAGATATGGTGCGAAAACCAAGAAAAATGCTTATTTGGGTCCCTTTTTGGCCCCTAATTCCTAAACTGTTGGGACCTAAACTCCCAAAATCAATACCAACCTTCCTTTTGTGGTCATAAACATTGTGTTTAAATTTCATTGATTTCTATTAACTTAAACTAAAGTTATTGTGCGAAAACCAAGAATAATGCTTATTTGGGCCCTTTTTTGGCCCCTAATTCCTAAACTGTAGAAACCAAAACTCCCATAATCAATCCCAACCTTCCTTTTGTGGTCATAAACCTTGTGTCTAAATTTCATAGATTTCTATTAACTCAAACTAAAGTTATAGCGCGAAAACCAAGAAAATGCTTATTTGGGCCCTTTTTGGCCCCTAATTCCTAAAATGTTGGGACCAAAACTCCCAAAATCAATACCAACCTTCCTTTTGTGGTCATAAACCTTGTGTTAAAATTTCATAGATTTCTATTCACTTTTACTAAAGTAAGAGTGCGAAAACTAAAAGTATTCCGAAGACGACAAGGACGACGACGACAATGACGACGCAGACGACGACGCCAACGTGATAGCAATATACGACGAAAATTTTTTCAAAATTTGCGGTCGTATAAAAATTAAGAATCTAAATACACAGTTAGATTTGGCATATCAAAGAGCCCCTAGTATTCATTTTTTGATGAAATCAATCAAGTTTAATTTTGGACCCTTTTGGCCCCTTATTCCTAAACTGTTGGGACCAAAACTCCAAAAATCAATCCCATCCATCCTTTTATGGTCATAAACCTTGTGTTAAAATTTCATAAATTTCTATTTACTTATACTAAAGTTATTGTGCAAAAACCAAGAAAAATGCTTATTTGGGACCTTTTTTTTACCCCTAATTCTCGAACTGTTGGAACCAAAACTGTCAAAATCAATTCCAACCTTTCTTTTGAGGTCATAAACCTTGTGTTTAAATTTCATAGACTTCTGTAAACTAATACTAAAGTAATTGTGCGAAAACCTTATTTTGGCCGTTTTTGGCCTCTAATTCCTAAACTGTTGGGACCAAAACTCCCAAAATCAATCCCAACCTTCCTTTTGTGGTCGTAAACCTTTTCTTCAAATTTCATAGATTTTTATTCACTAATACTAAAGTTATAGTGCGAAAACCAAATGTCTTTAGACTACAACGACAATGTTGCCAACTTCATATCAATATATGACCAAAAAATTTCAATTTTTGCAGTCGTGTAAAAATCTAATTAAAAATTTGTAAGGGTTCCGCGGAACCCAGTGTCTCGCCTACTTTTGCTGTAAATTGCAGGCTCAACAAAAATGAGGAAAAAAACCCCAAAAATATTCCTCTTGATACAATCTTCCGATTGTAAGAATCTTTTGTCCAAGGTTGGTTTAAATCCAGGATAGTTTATGAATCTAAAAATGTTTTAAAAACAACTGCAGACTGTACATGTATGTATGGTTAACTGGAAGAAAATCTAAGTCAATTTAAAAGTTGAATACGGAAAAAATGGATTTATTTTTTTACAAAATTTTCTTCTGGATACTATCTTATGATCATAAACAAGCTTCTGTCCAAGTTTGGTACAAACCCAGGATAGTTTAAGAAAGTTATTAAAATTCTAAAAACTTTAACCACAGGGTGAATGTAATGTTTCCCCACAGAAAAACTAAGTCCATTTAAAAGTAAAATATGGAAAAAATGGATTTATTTTTTTACAAAATTTTCTTCTGGATACTATCTTATGATCATAAACAAGCTTCTGTCCAAATTTGGTACAAACCCAGGATAGTTTAAAAAAGTTATTAAAATTCTAAAAACTTTAACCACAGGGTGAATGTAATGTTTCCCCACAGAAAAACTAAGTCCATTTATAAGTAAAATATGGAAAAAATGGAATTTTATTTTTACAAAATTTATTTCTGGATACTATCTTATGATCATAAACAAGCTTCCGTCCAAGTTTAGTAGAAATCCAGTATAGTTTAAGAAAGTTATTAAAATTTCAAAAACTTTAACCACAGAGTGAATATTTGTTGACGCCGCCGACGACGACGGAATGTAGGATCGCTTTGTCTCGCTTTTTCAACTAAAGTCGAAGGCTCGACAAAAATAATATTCCATATAAATAGAACTTTAGTAGGTTTTTCTAAATTAATTGGATTAGAATAAAACAGAATATGCATCTACTGAAAAAATTATATTCACAATTGCAATATGTTGCATGTTTTCCGTGTATATTCTTTTATTTCATTAACCATGTACTTTTTAATGCAATAAAGTAGGAAATGCAAAGAAATTAACCTTATTTAATGCATTGACAATTTGTTTTGTTGCAACATCATCATCAATGTTGTTGTATAACGTCTTGGGAGTGAAATTATCCTATTTATTCTAAATTTAATATTATCAGTTTTATTTTACAATGTTTTATTAGGGATTTATTGTATTCCATTGCAATCAATGCCCTTATACATTTTCTTTGACTTGTTTAAAATGAAATCAAGGGAAATAACTCTTGAACAGTATATCTCAAAATTATCAAAATTGATCTTGACCTGTTTTATGGTTCATGACAAGGTATTCAACTTTTGAAAGAATTTGGTACTTTAATTATCATTCACAAATTTGGAAAAAAAAAATTATGGTTAGAAGGAATGTAACTCCTTGCTGTGTAATTTTTCACTTACAGATCCAACAATGTGGGAAATCATAGCAGTTGTTATAATTTTCTTTTTTTAGGGTGCATTTTAAACAAACTTAGTTTTTTCACTTACTCCTTCTTCTGTCTGAGATGGTAAGGAACATCCATATACTTTTTGCTCTGATTCTATAAAGATATAAACAAGTATTTAAATAAGTTGTGAAATTCATTTTATTTATGTCTTAATGTTGAATAAAATACAATGCAATTCTACAGTATACCGTACTAAGTATGTAAACAATCTTTTAAAAAAAAAAAAAAACCCAATTAATCTGCAAATAACAATTCTCTTTTATGAGCCAGTTTGGTTCAATTTTGTAAAAAAACCAAACAAACATTTCTGATGAATTATTCACTTGTAAGTGAATAATTCCACCTCATTGAATCTGTATTCATGTGATCTTCCATATAACCCCTTAGCTAGATATAGGTTAGGTATTAATAAGGCATGTTTTGTTATTAAAGGAAAAGTTTGTCAACATTGTAAGTGAAACAAGAGTAAACCACTTGATCCACAAAAACTCATTCTTATAAACTAATATAAAAACAACCAGATGCTCCGCAGGGCGTAGCTTTATACGACCGCAGAGGTTGAACCCTGAACGGTTGGAGCAAGTATGGACACAACATTCAAGCTGGATTCAGCTCTAGATTTGGATTGTGATTAAATAGTTGACACAGCATAGGTTTCTGACACAGAATGAATGTGTTCTAATGAACTTAAAATTTTTGTTTTCTCTTAGAGCAATTCACTATGCTGTTGAATATTAATCCTCTCAAAAAAAATGTTTGAAGAAATTTTCTTTTTATTTATGAAATTTCAAATGAGAAAAATTGAACCCAATTTTTTAATCACATCCCCCTTTCCCTTATTCCAAAACTAATCTCAATTAAAATATTCTAATGGAGTTTGCAACAATAACTACTCATTTAAATACATCATAAAATATTAAGATGTAAAAAAACTGCTTGTTATCACTGAATGGTAAAGATTATTTAAATTTATCAGTTGGTAGTAAAAAGTGAATATACATTGTATATTGTATATAACAAAGATTTAAGTTGATTCTGGACAAAGAAAGATAACTCCAATTATAAAAAAATTCTGGCAATAAGATAGTTCTTGCTTACTATTCTGGACAAAGAAAGATAACTCTATTTAAAAAAAAAATTGCTATTTCACAATATTGTGAAATTAGATATTTCTTGCCATTGCACAATACTGTGCAATTGAAAAGACTTGCTATTGCACAATACTTAATATAATAATTTTAGATCCTGATTTGGACCAACTTGAAAACTGGGCCCATCATCAAAAATCTAAGTACATGTTTAGATTCAGCATATCAAAGAGGCCCAAGAATTTAATTTTTGTTAAAATCAAACTTAGTTTAATTTTGGACCCTTTGGACCTTAATGTAGGCCAATTTGAAAACGGGACCAAAAATGAAGAATCTACATACACAGTTAGATTTGGCATATCAAAGAACCCCATTTATTCAATTTTTGATGAAATCAAATAAAGTTTAATTTTGGACCCAGATTTGGACCAACTTGAAAACTGGGCCAATAATCAAGAATCTAAGTACATTTTTAGATTCAACATATCAAAGTACCCAACCGATTCATTTTTTGTCAAAATCAAACTAAGTTTAATTTTGGACCCTTTGGACCTTAATGTAGACCAATTTGAAAACATGACCAAAAGTTAAGAATCTACATACACAGTAAGATTCGGCATATCAAAGAACCCCAATTATTCAATTTTGATGAAATCAAACAAAGTTTAATTTTGGACCCTTTGGGCCCCTAATTCCTAAACTGTTGGGACCAAAACTCCCAAAATCAATACCAACCTTCCTTTTATGGTCATAAACCTTGTGTCTAAATTTCATAGATTTCTATTTACTTATACTAACGTTATGGTGCGAAAACAAAGAAAAATGCTTATTTGGGTCCCTTTTTGGCCCCTTATTCCCAAACTGTTGGGACCTAAACTCCCAAAATCAATACCAATCTTCCTTTTGTGGTCATAAACATTGTGTTTAAATTTCATTGATTTCTATTTACTTAAACTAAAGTTATTGTGCAAAAACCAAGAATAATGCTTATTTGGGCCCTTTTTTGGCCCCTAATTCCTAAACTGTTGAAACCAAAACTCCCAAAATCAATCCCAACCTTTCTTTTGTTGTCATAAACCTTGTATCAAAATTTCATAGATTTCTATTAACTTAAACTAAAGTTATAGTGCGAAAACCAAGAAAATGCTTATTTGGGCCCTTTTTGGCCCCTAATTCCTAAAATGTTGGGACCAAAACTCCCAAAATCAATACCAACCTTCCTTTTGTGGTCATAAACCTTGTGTTTAAATTTCATAGATTTCTATTCACTTTTACTAAAGTTAGAGTGCGAAAACTAAAAGTATTCGGACGACGACGACGCCAACGTGATAGCAATATACGACGAAAATTTTGCGGTCGTATAAAAATCGATGTTTATTTTAACCTATATTATAAAATCAAACAGTCCCAGAAATTTCCAAAAGCACAAGTTTGCTATCTATTTATATCTGTATTTATGCTATATCAGGGTATTTGTACGCTGGCAGTCTTCAGTAGTCAACTTGATTATCAATTAGATGGCATTTGGACAAAAATACCATAAATGATGGTTCATGTTATGGATCCATGTATTTTAAATTGGTTATTTTAGACTTTTTCTAATTTTGATATCCATTTTGGTATGTTATAATTTGAGTCAAAGCACGAGCGGTGCACATGAATTTGACAGCTAATGGAACTTTAAATTGATGTCTTGAGGTTTTCTAGCTGTAATGAAGTGATGATAAATTGGCTTTTACCCAAGCATTTCCTTTAAATGATACACATTACTTTTGGATCAAAACAATCATATTTAACAGAACCAAGTCATATATGTCTGAACATTAAAAATATTTAGAAGTCATTTAAGTTCTGTCTGACTACTGTAAACTCGGAAATTAATGTGTGCATTTATGATTGTGGGTTTTGATGAAAGGACCAAAAAATGACTATTTATTACGATTTAAGGAAAATATCTGCATACAGATATATTGTATATGTATCATCATTTAGAATGTGAGTTTTGATTATTGTTATACTCACAGTGCAGTGATATTGTGTTTTTTTTCGTCAAAACTTCCTCTTCCCTTTTTTATTGGGAAATTATGCGTCATTTTCTTTAAATTGGGAAATTTAAAATAAACCAAAAATTTGACTGAAACTTCAATTTTAAGAGTCTACCCTTGCTATGAAATAAGAACCCTTTTTGTCAGTGATTATTCATAAATAGACCCTCAAATCTACACCTTTAGTAATTTCAGGCATGAACAATGTTTAAATGAGTGTTTTTCAGTTTGAATTTATGCACAATTACTACTAAGACTGCACTGTTTGGGAAAAAAGTTGTCCTTTTGGGAATAATTTTAAGCCATTTTTTTTTCAAAATGAGATTTTTCTCCAGGGGAAAAGCCTTTGTTCTCCGCTAATTTATGGCAAACAATATCACTGCAGTTGCATTATTTGCAATAATAAGAACATTGCAATAATATCTGAATTAACAGTACCTTTTTCTTGTTTCTTTCTACTGCCTATTCCATGTCCTTGTTTCCATCCAAGCTTCTTTAAAAGCTTTATTCCTACACTTAGTCTGCAATATACAGGAAAAGTCATTAGGTAACTAGTAATTAAATTATCTTCATTACCCAATTGTAAAAAAATTGATTCAGCCATTTTCATTCCTTACACTGTTCAGAAAAGGTTACCAGTTACATCAGTTTTCTATATAACTTGATACAATGGAATAATTGACTTTGAAAAATTTGATAACTACAGTTAATTGAATGAAGAAAGACCATCCTATGCCTTTAGCAAAGATAAACTATGTGACTGTCATACAAGTGAGAGGTTTAGCTAGCTATAAAATCAGGTTTAATCCACAATTTTCTACATTTAGAAATGCCTGTATCAAGTCAGGAATATGACAGTTGATTTCCATTAGCTTGATTTGTTTAAGTTTTTGTTTTTGCCATTTGATAATGGACTTTCTCAATTTTATTTCTATTGGGAATTTTCCTTGAGTGTCAGTATTTTTGTTATTTCACTATTTTCTAAAATAATTCATAAATTAAAAATGTGATCATTTTAATAAGCTTGTCATTATATTTTTGCAACAAAATTATATCGCTGAATTTAGGATGAAGTAAATCAATATAATATTTTATTGCAGTTCTCCTTACAATTGGGAAAATCTATAGTGAGCTGATTCATGCATTTTTATGCTCCATTTATGGGCATTATGTTTTTGGTCTGCATTTCCATTTATTCATCCATCCGTCCGTCTGTCCAAATACAGGTTAAAGTTTTTGGTCAAGATAGTTTTTGATGATATAGGAAGTTCAATCAACTCTTGACACTTTTTTGTTACTTTCAATTAAGAAAATTATAATTTTGCGAGAATATATTACATGAATCATTGTATACTGAATATGTTTGGTCAGGCATCTTACTTTTCAGGTAGAATGTAATCTGTTAAGGCTGATGTTCCTTCAAAGACAGTTCCCGTCATTAAGGCCTGTCCTTCATCATAACGTCTCTTTCTTCTTTCTTCTGTAGAAAATTTCTCTGATGTAACCAGTTTTCTTGGAGCTATCCCATGTTCATTGAAATCCTATAACAAATAGTAAATTAATAAATCATGTAATCCTCTGATCAATAAAAATTAATATTACAATTTGAAATTTGAAATTTAAGGGCATTCCTTGAATTTACAGTGTTTACATGTACTTCATTGACAATAATTGAACATTTACCTCATCATCCATAAAATCTTCTGGTTTCTGTCGCATTGAGTCATACTTTTTGTCTCTGCTGGATACAAATTCTGAGGGTGCAAAACCTTTCAAAATAAAAAAAAACAAAACTGTTAGGTATTTGGCACAACTTTTTGGAATTTTGGATCCTCAATGCTCTTCAACTTTGTACTTGTTTGGCTTTATAAATGTTTTGATATGAGCATCACTGATGAGTCTTATGTATAAGAAACACGCGTCTGGCGTACTAAATTATAATCCTGGTACCTTTGATAAATAATTAGGTTTCAGATCACTTAAAAGAAGACTACAATATAAATGGGGGTAAAAAATGTTGTTTTTGAAAATTTAAAGAGACACAAAACAAATTAATAACATAGTCAATAAAGTATAAAGAGTAGCTTAAGTACTTTTACTTTTATGGGAATTTTACCTACTAATAGTTTTACAAGGTCTACATGTATGTCATACAGTTCAAAGACATAAAGTCACTTTGAACAATAGACAGTAAACATTTTGAAGTAGAAAGAACTAGTTATAATACATGTTGACCTCAATAAAATGCATGCATCCCCACAATACTTTATATGGGAACATTTAACAGCACCCTGTTACATCCTACATTTACAGCATACAAGAGATTTCATTCTCAAAAAGTAGTTCTAATTTTACAAAGACATCTAAAGTTCAGCATCTAATACAGGGGTTGAAGTCATAAAACTTTGCTCAGTGTTCTGAGCACAAAAATCATGCTCAAAACACAAAATCCTGTATTTTGATTGGTTGATTCTTGAGTCTGAGTACAAAAATCTTGTTCGAAAGTTTCATGACTGTAAGGCCAGGTCTTGTTGCTCTTTTTAAGATATGGGGACACACTATTGTTAAAAGACAAACTACGTCTCATTATCAGTTTCATTTTATGACTTAGGCTTAATCACAGAAATTCAAAGTAAAATGGACACATATTTGTTCAAGTTTCATATTAAGTTCAGGAAAATAAAAAAAAACTTCATGCAAGTATGATGATTCATATTCAGTGCTCCAGCGAGAAATCAAAAGGGGCAGGGTGCCAGTGGAGGGCAGGGCACTTTTCACGAGTTAACGAATCTCTTTTTTTTTTTTACTGTATATGTTGTTTTTTTAAAATAAAGATGCATTTCAACTATAGTCTGTATTTCATTGTTTGTGTAGTTAAGAATTATATAGTACAACTTCATCAACATATTAACATTGTTTTTATAGCTTAACTTCACTGTACCTAGTGTCAAAGAATATTTGTTTCATCTATATAAGAATTACAGCTTTTATTACAACATGTGGCCAATTTCTTTGTGTATTACTAATTTAGCAATGTTTAGAACATGGATTGCTTAAAGTATAATTATCAAAAAGAAATTGAAATATATTTTTTTTAATATGTTCAAAGACAGTTAATTACCTTAAGGTAACATTATAATGTTATTTTATATTCAATTGGTAATTTATTCTTATTTTTGATTCTAGATAATATTTATACAGCACAAATTTGTAATAAGCTAAAACAGGGGAAGTAACTCCAAAATCTATTTCCAACATGTTGCGTTAATTAAATACTGTGCTTGTCGCTAACAAGTTAAGATAGAAGGCATTTCTGTGAAGGCATAGTTTTATTTTTATGACTTAAATTCAATTCTAAAGTCATGAAAGTCTTCATTTATACACTCTTCCATTGTGACTTGGAGATCAAAAATGCCTACCCAAGCTAAACACACTACTCGCTGACACATTCATCAAATGTATGAAAACAAGATACATTGCCCTAATTAAATTACCTAGTTATTAAACCTTTGAAGTCTTTATCATTGTCATGACATGATTAACCTGTGGACAATCACACAGGTGTCATATATATGTAATTAACTTGGAGATCAGAAATTGATGAAACAAAAGGCAATTTTACCAAAATGGCACAAGAGAATTTTGGAAAAAGACGTCAGGGCAGAAGGGCGCGGATGAAGGCACCCAGGGCGCGGCTGAGGGCACCAAGGGCGCTGCGCCCTTCTATTTTGGGCTAGCGAGAACACTGATATGTTAACCAACTTGAATTAATATGACCTTACTTTTAACTGTCAGAATTACCATTCAAAAGTATATAATCATTACTATAAATTAATAGACATTAAAATTCACCTAGAATCTGTTCAAAATGTAATGACTAAATGAGTAAAAACCTAGTATGCTTATAACAAAATTTTCTTTGAAATAATTCTGTGAAATTGCTAATTTTCATCATGACTGAAAAGCTGAAACTTATTGCTGTTTTCAAATCACTTGTCAACTTATCTTTATCTACATGATCTACGTGTTGTATCTAAAGTTTCCAAAATTGATTTTACCATCTTTAGATCCAACAGAGTTAAAATATCCTGCAGAAAATCCTCCAGTAAATGCTCCATGGAATCTTTGTCTGCCTTTATTATCTTTCACCTTCAAGTCTCCAACAAAAACTGGCTTCTTCAATGGTGCATCTGTAATATAGTGATTTTTGTTTATCATTTATGTAGATACATGTAATTACCAATCTATCTAAATGTATATTTTGAATTTTTCCCCCATAAAACCAGTTTTTCCTGCTAGATGCAAGTATGTTAAACATGTTCTTAAATACATAATACCCTATCATTGTTTTCTATATCCCTTTGTGGTTTATTTATTTTTCAAATTTCAGAATATTTTAATTTAATACCATTTTCTTTCCATGTAATATTTGTATGTTTAACTTTTCATTCATCACACATTTTCCTTTGCACCTAAGCTGTGCGATTGATGACAAAAGTTGCCATAGCTAAGGTTACTGGCTGCATACAGAAAAAAAAAGATGTATATCAATGTATATGTAGTTATATTACCTTCAGGTATATTTTTTATAAATCATAATCCTTTTATATGTTTTTTTTTTAATCAAATTTGAAGTATGTATCATACATGTTTCCCTTTTTAATGAATATACAATGTACCAATGCAAAATTTTTTTTTTCTTAAATCAAGTTGTCCACTGCAAAAAATTACACATTATGATGTCATTTACCAGATACAAGTTAAGGCCCACCTGTTTCCCTGAATTATTTAAGTCTAAAGCATTTCAAGATTGTCATTCTGTAGGGTTGTCTATAAATAATCTATCAGGAGCCTCTGGCCTTTGTTAGTCTTGTATTATTTTTAATTTTAGTTTCGTGTGTACAATTTTGAGTTTATAATGGCGTTCATTATCACTGAACTAGTATATATATTTGTTTAGGGGCCAGCTGAAGTACACCTCCTGGGTCGGGAATTTCTTCCTGCATTGTTAGACCTGTTGGTGACCTACTGCTCTTGTCTTCTCTATGGTCGGATTGTTGTCTCTTTGACACATTCCCCATTTCCATTCTCAATTTTATGTTCCATCAGTAAAATTTATATTAGCTCGATTCTGTACGACTAAAGGAGGGTGAACATCTTCTTAGATTTAAATATCCCCAATATTTTGAGCATTAATCATATAAATAGCAACCAACTTTTTCATCTGTTTGATCAACAAGTGTTGGAAATGACAAAGCCTACATTTTTGTTAACTGGTGATGAAAGTCACATGACAGATTCAAATATCTACTGTATCTCAAGTTGTTTTTTCAAGAATGAATAACATTGGTCCACCTGAGGTCAATTGGTGTAAATTATTCGATTGAATAATAGAATCTTACTGTGACATATTGACAAAACATACCCGTAGCCAGGGGGTTCGGACGAAACCCCCCCCCCCCCTTGAAAACAAATAAGCACTTTTAAAGTCAATGTTCTGTTCGAATTGTGAATGTTAAAGTTGACTTTGGGAGTCCAACTAACACCCAACACCCCCCCCCCCCCCCCCCCCCCCCCCTCTTGGAAATTCCTGGCTACGGGCCTGCAAAAGCATTGTGACATACAATAAAAAGTAGGAAATGTACAGGAAACTGTAGGAATTTTCAAGTCATTATTTAATTATTTACATGGAGACGCTTGAGATCAGGATATACACAAATTCACAAACAACATGAACAAAGGAGAGAAATGTCAAATTACTCTACCATAGAATCAGAATAATGATGCTAAAACTGTGATATGTTTTCTGTACTTTTGCTAGTACTTTCATCCATTCTCTTTAAAATAATGTAAGTTATGTTTTTGTTTGTTTTCTTAGCGCTTTCGATGAAGTTTCTGCCATGAAACCATTCTAAATTACAAAAATGTATGTCATTTTGGCCAAACACAGTGACTGTGAGTCTGGCCTTGGGGTTGTTTCTGTCCAAAAACAGACACTTTATGGTATTTCCGTTTCTTTTTTAACAGATTTTGAAGTTAATCTTTGACTGAATTAAAAACAACAAATTATATGGCGACAAAGTCCCCAATAACAGTAGAAAAATCAATATAAAAAAAACAGAAAATTTTCCCGAAATTTTCATTGTACTATTAAATGAACTCAAAATCGTTCAATTTTTTTGATGACATGTTTTGAATTCCCACATCTGCCCAGAAATCTACAATATACTTCCTTTTTCCGGTCTCCTTTGTATGAAACTTTGAGTAAAATATATATTTATCAGTCTAGTATGAAATTCAAATAGGAAGGAACGCAATACCAATTTTATTTTTAATAATTCCTTGATATAAAAAACGTTACCTGATGATAGTGTTTCTTTGATTACATTGCATATGACGTCATAACTTAAATAACATCACAACTAAAATCCTTAGCAACAGTAACAAAATCGGAAATGTTATGGTATTTCTGTTTCTTTTTTTTAAGAAATATTTTAGTAACAAAAAAATAATTCAAACAGACTTCGTCCCCATTTACAGGTAATGCCTGCCTCATATTAGAAACTTTGTCCCCTTTTACAGGTAATGGTTGCCTCATATAAGTATGATGGAGCGTAGGTCAACATTTAGGCCTTTTATATCTGCAGTATGGATTTTGCTCATTATTGAAATATAAGGCACAAAATGTGCACCATAATTCAGTTACCTTGTTTTGTAACCCCCATTGACATAATGGTTACGTTCAGTCTGATTGGTAACACTCATACAAGCTATCATAAATCATTATATTCAGAAATTCTCAAATACTAAACAGGTTGGGGACAACCCACCAAATGGGGAACTCAGTTTAAGTATAATAAAAAAAATAATCTTTAGTTTAAACGGCACTTAGTACATGCGTATAAACAAGTGGACTCACTTGGAAGGTATTTTTAGGGCTGAACTGTTCAGTACGATAAAAACCACGAGGTCAAGGTTTGTTTACATTGTACGTTGAGAAATGTCTTTCGTTGGCCTATCTATCATTGATCTGATATTTTTCTAAGTTTTTTATATGCCGGACGACAATTAATAGAAAGGCAAATATGTGAACTTGGAGAAAATCAGAATTTACATCTTTAGGGAAAGGAAGAGTCAAAAGAGCAAACCAGTCACGGCAGTCATGGCAGTGACAGTGTTAACCGTTTAAAAAAAAAATAAATGTACCACCGGCACTGTAAATAAAACCAAACACTTTGCATATCAGGCAATGACGAAATTATGTGTGTTTCAACACTTCCAAAATAGTTCGGAATGTAATTTATTATTGATGTGTCATTTAAATTATGTTCTTAACCTGTTTAGGCTTAGTCCAAGCACAGTGGCTTGTTACAAGCCCCTGTGGTCCAAGATTACTCTGAAGTAAAACAGCTGTTATGACAGACAAGCATAGGAGTTTCTCGGACACCCTGCTGTTTTTATTGCAAAAATCTATGACTTTGCAATACTGTCCTCGTTATGCTTCCATGAACAGGAAGAATAACAGTTACTGTGTAAATAAGTAAACTGTCAAAATATGTTTAATATTTTAATCTTTGCATTATGTCATTAATAACATGTGTATTTCAAAAATGATTGACAAAATAGTTTGAGTTTCTTCCCACTGTGACTATTCTCTCACCCTACACAAATCCTGGCTTAAACACTATCTTCATGCATAATGTTATGTGAATATTTACTTTAACAAACAACAGTTAATTTTAGTCCCATAGATTTTCTTTCTTATTTAGTTTAATTTGTGATATAGATTATATTATTTCTTAAGTCTCAATACCAGGAATCATCCAGGACTTTAATTATTTTTTTATTCTGAAAGAATTTGTAAAGTATCTGAAAGTTGGATGAATGTTGAAGGAAAAGTCCTGACATATCCTGGTCTATATTATTTTTTTTTTTTAAAGTCTTGAGATATCCTGAGAATTCCCCTAGTTTATAGCTGCTTGATTTGAAAGTCCTGAAATTTCCTGAAATTCTCCCATTAACTTTTTCACTAAAAAAATGTTTAAATGCTTTACAGGATATTTTCAGGATTTCCCAGGATAATCTTGAGATATCCTGATTAAAAAAAAAGTCAGGATTTATTTCTGCAAGGGTGTTCCACAAATGAGTAACAATCCCTCATTTGAGTAATCATTTTGTAGTGCTAAAAAATAAAATATTATTAACTGAGTGTTTTTTCAAAAATGGCACATATTCATGAAAAATGCAGCAACTTTTCCAAAAGTTGATTATCCTTATCTTGATTTACAGATGAAGATACAAGCCCAAGAAAAATTTTAAAAAATGACTTTTTTCAAGGCTTCCAACTTTTTTAAAACCCATAATAAAAATAAAGTTCTTTGGGAGAAGTTGTTCCATTTTCTATATATTTGTGCCATTTCACCTTAAAAGACCCATTTTTAGAAAATTTAGTTTTTAGCATTATGAAATGATTACTCAAATGAGGGATTGTTACTCATTTGGGGAATACAATGTAGGTCCCCATTTGGTGGGTTGTCCACAGGCACTTGTTTCTATCCATATAAATTCTATCTATTTATATGGATAGTCGACCTTCGTATGGATAGAAACAAGTGCCTGTAGGGTTGTCCCCAACCTGCTAAAGTTTTCAAAACTAAACATGCTATAACAGGTAAATAAAGGAAAGTCATATACAGGTAAATTATGACTGAAATCATTTTAATTACATAGCTGAAATGCTCTATGATCGTATATGGCCTAAACAACCAAATTCGAATCATTCAAGGCCGAACTGGCTCCGTGGCCGAAATGTCTTATCCGTATTTGGCCCCCTTTTCAGTTTTCTGACTCCTATTCTACACCTCCCAGCTGATTACAAATCTGACAACCTGCAATATAACTGATCAAATATTTCATATGAATTTTTCTTAGGTACAGCACCTTCATCAATTTGTTCCACTGGGTTTCCGAGACAAATGAATGTTTCTTCTTCGTCTGAATCCATTTTCTATGTTTTTCATGGAGGCTGCCATTTAAACGTTACCGCAGTAAAATATCACAAATAAAATATTTTTTGGAATAAAAAAAGTATTATGATTATAAGATAAGACTCGGAGTTTGTTTTTAAAAAACATAACGATGTTTAAATGATATTTACTACATTATTTATTAATTTTATCCAATAGAATTAACAAAAATGCGGTCAAGATTTATCCTCACAGCACTGCGCATGCGAATTAAAAAATGATTTTGGGAATCACCCAGAGATGAACTACCTGCATAAGAATTTTTATTGTTTTGTCACGATTTGTGATGTAAGCTATTTAAAAATGGTTCTGCCTATATAGGTTAACATGAAGAAGATATCCTTTAAAGGAATGAGACTGTCAAGTCAAGGAGTCGAAAGACAATCAGGTGAAAACAGCGAAACTCCCATCAGTACACTGGTTGCAGCATCAATTGAAAGTGACAATGTGGCACCATCTGGAACGTTGATTGATGAGCCTTCAATGCGTAAAAAGGAAAAATTTGGACTTTTCAAAAGTTTTAAAAGAAAATTGACGTTAAATTTTAGGCGTAAAACAGATGAAACTGACCACACTCACACCGAATCTCATTACACTGCTCCTAACATTTGTGATTCAAACTCAAAGAAAAAGAAAGGAAGATGTCGAAAAACAATCTGTGATGCTTCATTAAAGTCTAATTCCTCATCTCATAGTTGTGATAGCTTAGATCTGACCACATCTTCAAACAATTTACACAAGTTTAGTGATTATCATGTGAATACAGATTCAAATTCATTATTGACAAAAGATAAAGTTAGTTATCGTAATAAAGACATTTCAAGATTTCAGCAAAGTGATCATATAAAACCTGAAAAACACTCAAAAGAAAAACTGATTACATATCAAGAGGTACAACAAAGTGGGCAAGGAAATTCTGTGTATGCCTCGTCAAACGGACACTGTCTCAACTTGACCAGTTTTGTCTCAGTTGAAAAAAGACTAAATAATTCTCAGGAGCTGCTGTGCCATCCAGAGATTCTTGATGATGAAGGTGGTCCTAAAATCTGGAGTTTAACGCAAGAATTGTTCAGACTTTCAAAATTTGGATGGTATTGGGGTCCTATAACAAGAGTTGAAGCAGAAGATAAACTACTAAATCAGCCTGATGGTGCTTTTCTTGTTAGAGATAGCTCAGATGAGCGCTATTTGTTAAGTTTAAGTTTCAGATCATATGGTAGAACTTGGCATACAAGAATTGAACATTGTAATGGAATGTTTAGTTTCTATGCACAACCAGACACTGAGGGTTATCCCTCTATTGTTGATTTAATTGAACATTCAATGAATGATTCTCAGACTGGAATATTTTGTTATTCTCGTTCAAGATCCCCTGGTGCTCCGTCATTCCCGGTTAGACTGACAAAACCTGTGTCAAGGTTTACACAAGTCAGATCATTGCAATATTTGTGTCGTTTTGTCATTCGTCAATATACTCGTTATGACCATATTCAAGAACTACCACTGCCGAAAAAGATAAAGGGATGGATTGAGGAAAATCAATATTGATATAAACATGTACATGTGTACATGCATTAAACATTTTCATTTTTATTTGTAATGTATAAATTGAAGACAAGAGTAGGTTTAAATGTCATGATTGTAATTACAAGTTACATGTACACAAGTAAAGCTTAAGGAAATGAATAAGAAAACCGTCTCTTTGCCATCACTTTGTTACTATTTGTTACAGCACTACCAACACATGCAGCAGCTATGACCACAAGCTCATAGTGAAACCAAAACACCCTATTTTAATTTTCATTTAATTTCTACATGTAATATAATAAGATCATGGGCATTGTTATTTTATTTATACTTGAAACATGTACTGTTACAGAAATTGAACCAATAACTGTCAACAATCTCTTAGTAGAAAAACAACAAACAAATACACATTTTATGTGTATATATATATTAAAATGTATTACTGCAAACTTTCATTTACTCTGACATCAAATAAAAAACCAACAGAACGACCATATACATGTAGATGGTTTTATGTCATTGTCAGAACTTTTTGCCAACCAACTCAGAAAAATACCACTTATAAATTAAGTACATGTGTACCGGTAGGCTTAATAGATGAGACAAACAATATTAATAAACATAAAGAAATTGATCTACAGTTGCTAATTCCATGTCCTTTGGACTGGTCATTGGCAGTCATGCCATCTCTTTATTTTATATACATGTGTAGGGTAGATCTGCATAAACTGAATTAGTGAGCGTTCCATGACTTGATGGGGACATAAAGTTTTTTAACATGTTTAATGTACCATTTTTTTTCACATATCTGCAATCATGCGATATGGCAATACTTGGCTTTAAACATGGTAAAAAATATGTAACAGGTAAAACATTGTTACAGGTAATAAATTGAGTCAGATTTAGAGATTATGTAACTCGACATGTACATTATAATTTTTAGAAACCTACATACATGTACATCATGTATATCATCTCACAAGTGCATGTAATACTGTGTATACTTTTTACCAAGTGTGTCTTAGTGAATTGCATTATTATATTTTTTATGTTAGTAATTCATGTTAAAAGTGTTCCTTTTGGTGTAAAATTGTTATATCTTACAAAAAATAACCAATTTTTTTGATAAATTAAAAAAGAATAGCTTTGCACTTAAAAATATTTTTACATATAGACATGATAGATAGCTGTGAATTTTTGTTGTCCTTAAGGAAAAGGTGTTTGTTAAAATGTGCATATATATATATGCATACATGTACATGTAATCAGTGTATACATGTACATTGTACATCAGTAACATGTACATGTACAATGCAAATTAAAGCACATGTACATTTGTTATAGGGACAATTTGCATCTGATTTTGTAAACTATTCAATTTTTTTAAGGCTAAATATATAATATTTTATGTTAAACATGTTGAATACAAATGTACATGTTCTTTCATTAGAAAAGAAAGGGAATGAGTTTAATCAGACCGACATTTGACAGACAATTTCATGTGCCTAACAATTTTTTTAAAATTTTTTTTTAAAAGTTTTCCCCAATTTATTTTTGATAGAAACTGAACCAATGATTATAGTTGATTCACAAATTTCTATATATTCATTGCTATTTGTTTTCTTAGAAGTGTACTATACCAGTACATCAATGATTGAGTGTATGTCTTTTCAGTAGAATACATTTTCTAATTCATTAAACCTAATTTACTGTACATATGTATACCAATAGTCCAAGAATTAAAAGGAATTCCCATCTGTAAATTTCAAAACTATTTTCTTTTATCAATTTTATCATGTTTATGAAGTAGTTGGTTAAGTATATAAAGAACAATTATTTTTGAACATTTGGAATTGTGAACTACATGTACATGTAACTAGCTATAGCAGTTTATATAAATCTTAATTGAATTAATCGGTATCCCTACATTTAAAATTTATACTTTTTCATTTTGATAGTCAAATGGGCATTTCAAGCACCTTAGCTTTGTTTATTAAGTAATAGTTTAAAATATTACTATGAATTTAAAAATTCACTAGTTATTTTCAAGAAAACGTTTTTCTGTCGAATAAGGTTACCAATTCTAGATCTACAACCTGTGGTTTTGCACATGACGTACATGCAATTTGTTTTTGTAAAGACATCTTGAGACTGTTGAATTTGGAAATGCATTTATTTATGATCAAAATGTTTATTGTTTTTAAAATGAACAACCACATTTTAGTGGGAAATATTATGTTTTATGCTTAAGTTTGACATATTGAAACAATATTGTCATATGTGTACGTCATCCATCTTACATTGTAATTTCCTGGAGAGGGTAAACGTAATTCAAATGGATTAGCAACATTTGGTTCTGGACTAAATACAAACTGTACATTGTAGTCTTAACTATTGGAAGACTGGTATAATTTTAAGCTGAAAATGAGATAAATAATATTTAACGCACTTCTACAAATGTATATGAATCTCATACTTGTGCTATGATTTTGAACCTACATGTATAAATGTGACTAAAAGTAGGTCATGTATACATGTTAGTAAAAAAAACTTTGGGGGAAGATTTTGTATTTTCTTATATAAAACTCTTGATTTATTTTCTTGGCAATGCTTTTCAAGATGAAAGATTGTTTTTAATTGTACATGTACATGTAGCATACATATGTACTTGCCTGTTTGTTAACTTTTTAATTTGGAACCATCAATTTATGATTGATGTCAGTAATTTTGAATTTAATGTTAGTTCGTGCATTATTTTTTTTTCATACATGTAAATCATCTATAAACATGTCTACATATTCTTTTTTTATTTTAATTATTCCTAAAATGATGGATCTTTGATATATATGTACATGTAGTACATTGTTAAAATAGGTTTAAACTTTTAAGAAAGAATACTATCTGTTGGAATCTTAGTACATATTACGTGAGTAACTACTTATATAAATCATGTAAATGTTAGAAATTTACTTTTGTTTCAAGTCAATTTTGAAAGTTAGTGCTATCTTTATATATGTTATAATGTTAAACCCAACGTTGAAATTGTTTTAAAGTGATCTTGAATGAAATATATATATCTACATGTATAAATATTCACATAAGTGCTGATGTTTTTGTACGACATTTTTAAATGCTAGTACCATTTTGTCTAGCTCTCTAGCGGAATTGTATTATCATCATATACCTGTTATAACTATCCTGAAGTGCTAAAAGGGGAGATAACCTACATTCTTGATATTTGGTTTTGGAGGTTTTTATTTGAAAATCTCATTTTTGGTCAAATGCATTTATTAAACAACATAAAGTGGAATTATTATGATTTAAGGAGAATACATTTAACACAATAAAA
The DNA here is from genome assembly GCF_036588685.1 of Mytilus trossulus. Classification (NCBI taxonomy): domain Eukaryota; kingdom Metazoa; phylum Mollusca; class Bivalvia; order Mytilida; family Mytilidae; genus Mytilus; species Mytilus trossulus. The sequence goes on from NC_086378.1 coordinate 24,764,534, forward strand.
AAATTAATTGAACAAGACATTAAGAATTAAAATTTAAAGGTCTAATTAATCTGTATTTAAAAAAAAAAGATATGTCAATTTACAATTATTATCAAAAAGCTTATAAAATTTTACTAGATTCAAAAAATTTACATACATGTATGAGGAAACGTAGGTTTTGAAATTAAATTCAACTACTTTAACGGGAGCCTCCCCTTTCAATTGGGAGGGTAAACAGGTATGGTAATAAAAACTTTTTTATTTAAGTTTCCTTTCTCAGGAACATTTGTCTGCTCAAATACATGTATGACCAAATGGTTATGATAAGAGAGGTATGTTTCAAGATAATGATGTAATTTTTTAGAATATAATATTTCTAGGACATTAGCGACAACATGTGCAATATACATATTAGGTTGTTTCATTATACAAAATGTTTTAATTTTAAACAAACGTTCTGATTATAATTTTTAAAATAATCACAAAACTTGTGCAATGATAACTTGTGTGTATATCAGGTTGTTATACATGTTATTTGATAATATTAATATGATCAAGTAGAAATTTAATAATCTTTTATGAATAGATAGGTCTCAATTGACACAATTTAAGCAAGAGTTACTGCCCTTTTGTTACTATTATGGACGTCTTTATGAGAAGTCATTTATGTAAAGATAGGTCTCAATTCACACAATTTGAGCAAGAGTTACTGCCCTTTTTTTGGTCTCCATAATGGAGGTAATTGTGCACAAAAACATTTATAAATCAGATTTGCTACATGTATTCTGGCGGAAAGATGTATAAAAAAGTTGTTTTCTTAACAATTTGAAATTTTCTAATTGTATCTTATGTTTCAATTTGGTTAGTCAAATAAAAACCATTAACCCTTCAAAATGACAGCCAATGAAAATAAGTCAAATCAAGATTAGATAATATCTTAACTTTTCTATACAGAAGATAATTTTTGCTCTACAATATAATTGTAATGTAAAAAAATAATTCTATGATTAATGACTGGTTAAAATGTATAACATTTATCAGCCCGAAAAATAAACCACAGATTATCAGTATTGGTTTAGTTATGACATTTTTAATTAGCTGATACATTTATTTTGTGTCACTATCAAAAAGATAACATGAATGTCAAGAAGGACAAATTTTAATACACCATCAAACATTTTTTCAAGGAATTTTTGTTGGACATGTTGGAAATCAATTTTCTAATAAATTGTGTAAAAAAAAAAAAAAATATTAACAGCTTTTCATTTATATACCAAAAAGTAAGAATGATAGGGTATATAAATTGAAAGGTGTGCAGTCACAGACCCAAGTGTTAAGTTTTGTAAAGATTCTCTTGGTCTATTGTAGAAATTCTTATATGGGTAAAAGGGCTTGATGCCTAGCATGAAGACTGAATACAATGAGAATGATGGAATTATGTAACTTGTCATAATAGATGATAATATTATTCAACCTTTTTTTTGTTTTGAAGTTTTTACATAAAATTTAAGAGTGATAATATGTTTATAACATAAAATTCGCATTTCATTGGGCATAAATCATTTCATTTCATGTCTTTGTCTTTAAAAAGAACAAATTCATCATAGCTTCATTATTGAACTCTCTAGGAAATTAATATACCATGTATTTGTTGATCATTTTGCAAGTCAAAGACTTTTACATTAAAATATATATAAAACAGTTTCCAATGTGTTTTTCTTCAATTTATATTCATATATCCTGTTATCAAATGGTAGATGATTTGAAAGATAAAACTAATTTCTAGGCTTAAACTAGATTTCAGTCTTTCTTATTATAAGTAATAGGATAATTATATTTGGTATGTGCGTACCTTGCAAGGTCCTCATGCCTGTCAGACAGTTTTCACTTGACCTTGACCTCATTTCATGGATCAGTGAACAAGGTTAAGTTTTGGTGGTCAAGTCCATACCTCGGATACTATAAGCAATAGGGCTAGTATATTCGGTGTATGGAAGGACTGTAAGGGGTACATGTTCAACTGGCAGATGTTATCTGACCTTGACCTCATTTTCATGGTTCAGTGGTTATAGTTCAGTTTTTGTGTTTTGGTCTATTTTTCTCATACTTTATGCAATAGATCTACTATATTTGTTGTATGGAATGATTGTATGGTGTACATGTCTAGCGGGGAGATGTCATCTGACCTTGACCTCATTTTCATGGTTGAATGGTCAAAGTTAAGTTTTTGAGTTTTGGTCTTTTTATCTAATACTATATGCTATAGGTCAACTATATTTGGTGTATGGAAATATTTTATGATCTATATGTCAGTCGCGCAGGTGTTTTTGACCTCAACCTCATTTTCATGGTTCATTGCTCAGTGTTAAGTTTTTGTGTTTTGGTCTATTTTTCTCGTACTTTATGCAATAGATCTACTATATTTGTTGTATGGAATGATTGTATGGTGTACATGTCTAGCGGGCAGATGTCATCTGACCTTGACCTCATTTTCATGGTTGAATGGTCAAAGTTAAGTTTTTGAGTTTTGGTCTTTTTATCTAATACTATATGCTATAGGTCAACTATATTTGGTGTATGGAAATATTTTATGATCTATATGTCAGTCGCACAGGTGTTTTTGACCTCGACCTCATTTTCACGGTTCATTGCTCAGTGTTAAGTTTTTGTGTTTTGGTCTATTTTTCTTAAACTATAAGTAATAGGTCAACTATATTTGTTATATGGAAGCATTGTTAGCTGTACATGTCTGCTTGGTATGGTTCATCTGACCTTGACCTCATTCTCATGGTTCATTGGTTTTTATACGACCGCAAAATTTGAAAAAAATTTCATTGTATATTGCTATCACGTTGGCGTTGTCGTCGTCATAATACTTTTAGTTTTCGCACTCTAACTTTAGTAAAAGTGAATAGAAATCTATGAAATTTTAACACAAGGTTTATGACCACAAAAGGAAGGTTGGTATTGATTTTGGGAGTTTTGGTCCCAACATTTAAGAATAATGGGCCAAAAAGGGCCCAAATAAGCATTTTCTTGGTTTTCGCACTATAACTTTAGTTGAAGTTAATAGAAATCTATGAAATTTTGACACAAGGTTTATGACCACAAAAGAAAGGTTGGGAGTTTTGTTTTCAACAGTTTAGGAATTAGGGGCCAAAAAAGGGCCCAAATAAGCATTATTCTTTGTTTTCGCACAATAACTTTAGTTTAAGTAAATAGAAATCTATGAGATTTAAACACAAGGTTTATGAAAGGAAGGTTGGTATTGATTTTGGGAGTTTTGGTCCCAACAGTTTAGGAAAAAGGGGCCCAAAGGGTCCAAAATTAAACTTTGTTTGATTTCATCAAAATTGAATAATTGGGGTTCTTTGATATGCCGAATCTAACTGTGTATGTAGATTCTTAACTTTTGGTCCTGTTTTCAAATTGGTCTACATTAAGGTCCAAAGGGTCCAAAATTAAACTTAGTTTGATTTTGACAAAAAATGAATCGGTTGGGTTCTTTGATATGCTGAATCTAAAAATGTACTAAGTTTCTTGATTATTGGCCCAGTTTTCAAGTTGGTCCAAATCGGGGTCCAAAATTAAACTTTGTTTGATTTCATCAAACATTGAATAAATGGGGTTCTTTGATACCCCAAATCTAACTGTGTATGTAGATTCTTCATTTTTGGTCCTGTTTTCAAATTGGTCTACATTAAAGTCCAAAGGGTCCAAAATTAAACTTAGTTTGATTTTAACAAAAATTGAAATCTTGGGGTTTTGATATGCTGAATCTAAAAATGTACTAAGTTTCTTGATTATTGGCCCAGTTTTCAAGTTGGTCCAAATCGGGGTCCAAAATTAAACTTTGTTTGATTTCATCAAAAATTGAATAAATGGGGTTCTTTGATACGCCTAATCTAACTGTGTATGTAGATTCTTCATTTTTGATCCTGTTTTCAAATTGGTCTACATTAAAGTCCAAAGGGTCCAAAATTAAACTTAGTTTGATTTTTACAAAAATTGAAATCTTGGGGTTCTTTGATATGCTGAGTCCAAACATGTACTTAGATTTTTTATTATGGGCCCAGTTTTCAAGTTGGTCCAAATCAGGATCTAAAATTATTATATTAAGTATTGTGCAATAGCAAGTCTTTTCAATTGCACAGTATTGTGCAATGGCAAGAAATATCTAATTGCACAATATTGTGAAGCAATTTTTTTTTTAATTAGAGTTATCTTTCTTTGTTCAGAATAGTAAGCAAGAAATATCTAATTGCACAATATTGTGCAATAGCAAGATGTTTTTTTAATTGGAGTTATCTTTCTTTGTCTAGAATCAACTTAAATCTTTGTTATATACAATATACAATGTATATTCACTTTTTACTACCAACTGATAAATTAAAATAATCTTTACCATTCAGTGATAAAAGGCAGTTTGTTTACATCTTAATATTTTATGATGTATTAAATGAGAAGTTATTGTTGCAAACTCCATTAGAAATTTTAATTGAGATTTGTTTTGGAATAAGGGAAAGGGGGATGTGATTAAAAAAATTGGGTTCAATTTTTCTCATTTGAAATTTCATAAATAAAAAGAAAATTTCTTCAAACATTTTTTTGAGAGGATTAATATTCAACAGCATAGTGAATTGCTCTAAGAGAAAACAAAAAAATTAAGTTCATTAGAACACATTCATTCTGTGTCAGAAACCTATGCTGTGTCAACTATTTAATCACAATCCAAATTTAGAGCTGAATCCAGCTTGAATGTTGTGTCCATACTTGCCCCAACCGTTCAGGGTTCAACCTCTGCGGTCGTATAAAGCTACGCCCTGCGGAGCATCTGGTTGTTTAGTTATCTTGGTTAATGTTTAGTTTATGTGTCAGTTTTTAATAAAGCTTTATACTTAGGACTATCAACATATTATCAATGATAAGTAAAGAAGGCGAGACATTTCAGTGTGTGCACTCTTGTGTTTACATAATATCAATGTGTACCTCAATCTTAACATAATTTTGTTTTAAGAAATGATTTGGTCGTAGGTCGATGATAAGAGCTGCCTCATTATTTTTACAAAGCAAAAACGATTTACTAAAAACATGTGCAAATACTTGTCAAAGAAGTTGGCACTAATCTCATCCGATATAATTCTATATTCATTGCAACGCTTTTTCTGATAGAAGGCCACTCTGCATGTGTAATAAGTATAGTTGTATCAATAATTGGCATTGAAATCTTTCATGCATATGTTTTTTTCAATATTTTATTCTGAAAAGAAGTGTTGTGTACAGTGTTTAGCTGACCACATAAATCCTTCTGTATGGTGCATAGTTAAGATGATGTACACCATACACAAAAACAAAATTTCCATACTCTTTTATTACCCAAAAAGTTTCAAGGAATTAAGGAATAACAGTACTGTAGTTGAAGAGTTGCCACCATCAATTGTAGATTTGACGGTCGCAAATGCAGTTTTACTGGCGACGCGGAGCGGAGACAGTAAAACGGAGATTTGCGACCGTCAAATCAAAATTGATGGTGGCAACTCTTCAACTACAGTACTGTTATTCCGATTCTAATGCATTACAAAAAGAAAAAAATACGATAAAACTTGAAAAAATGTCTAAATTTGTCAAATAAAAAAAAATCCGCGAAACTTCATGAATAATTTTGGCACAAAGACATCATGGCTAAACGTGACGTCATACAAACGAAAACTTACAAACTGGAGGTTATTTCATTACCTGTACGCTTCAAATTTGGATAAAATTACATTAAAACGGCAAATTCGAGGTAGGTGTTGTTTTATTTTTGATTATATAGTAGTAATCGAACATTTGTTGAATTATCAATTCAAAATGGCGGGTCTCTCCTCAGTTACGCCTGGTCAATTGTGGATTTGACGGCAACTGTTAGCCAATGAAAAAAATTGTTACATCCAAATTGCATTAGAATGAGTAATCACAGATAGGTTTATTATTGCAAATTGGTAACTATAACTTTTGCCCTGTAATAGCTTTCTTTCAGGTAAAACATGTAAATGTCTCGACAATTGTATCGAAATTGAAAGTTGGTGTTGACATTTACAACTATTTGCGCATTTACAAGTTAATTGTTCTTTTTAGAATATTAAAATTGCTGAACATGATACACAGTGTTCAAGGATCATAAGGTGAACATGTCCATGTGCAGGTGTCATGGTTTAGTGATATTAGTAATTTTTTATAGGAATGTATTATGGTAATCCGTTGTCCATCATTAATTTTCAATTGCACAGTATTCAGCAATAGCAAGAAATCTTCAATTGCACAGTAATGTGCAATAGCAAGAAATTTTCAATTGCACAGAATTGCGCAATAGCAAAAAATCTTCAATTGCACAGTGTTGTGCAATAGCAAGAAATATCTAATTGCGCAATATTGAGCAATAGCAAGAAATTTTCAATTTAAGTTATCTTTCTTTGTCCAGAATAGTAATTGAATCAATTTAAAACATTGTTTTATGCAATATACAATGTCTATTCATTTTTACTACCAACTGATAAATTAAAACAATCTTTACCATTCAGTGATAACAAGCACTTTTTTTTACATTTTAATATTTTATGATGTATTTAAATGAGTAGTTATTGATGCAAACTCCATTAGAAATTTGTATTTTGATCAGTTTTGGAATAAGGAATAGGGGGATGTGAGAAAAATAATTGGGGGGGGGGGGGTCTTTTTCTCATTTCAGATTTCATAAATAAAAAGAAAATTTCTTCAAACATTTTTTTGAGAGGATTAATATTCAACAGCATAGTGAATTGCTCAAAGGCAAAAAATAAAAATAAGTTCATTAGACCACATTCATTCTGTGTCAGAAACCTATGATGTGTCAACTATTTAATCACAATCCAAATTTAGAGCTGAATCCAGCTTGAATGTTGTGTCCATACTTGCCCCAACCATTCAGGGTTCAATCTCTGTGGTCGTATAAAGCTGTGCCCTGCAGAGAATCTGGTTTTATTTTATATTTTGGGTTATTTTATTCATAAAAAGTTTTTTTTTCCAGTTTTCTGACAATGCTTTGAGCAGTTATCATGAAACTTTGGTGTCTGGTTTATTTCTATTTAGATAACCTCCCTTTAGTTTTTCATGAATTTCTGATATGACAAGTGAGAAGTTATTGAACTTTATTCTTTTAAAAAGCAACGGCGTATGATGCGCTCATGGTGCAGCTGTGTATTTGTGTTTGTGTCTGTTTTTCCATCACAATATGCAAAAAGTATGCTATATTTGGTGCATGGAATGATTATAAGGTGTATATGTGCAATGAGCAGGTGTCATCAGACCTTGACCTCATTTTCATGGTAACTCAGAGGTCAAAGTTAAGTTATTGAGTTTTGGTCCGTTTTCTAATACTATATGCAATAGGTCAACTTTATTTGTTACATGGAAATATTTCATTATGTACATGTCGGTATAACGGTTTTATTTGACCTTGACCTCATTTCATGGTTCATTGCTCAGTGTTAAGCTTCTGTGTGTTGGTCTGTTTTAAAAGCAATAGGCCAACTATTCTTGTATGGAAAGAATATAAGCTGAATATGTCTGTCTGGCAGGTATCATCTGTCCCTGACCTTATTTTTGTGGTTCATTTGTCTATATTAGGTTTTCATGGTTAATTATGTCTCTTAGCTAATTAACTATTTCATGCAGATTGATTGTCTGTCTGTCTGGCATGGTTCATCTGATCTTGACCTCATTTTCATGGTTCATTCATGATTGGTGAATGTTTAGTTTTATAAGTTTAAACATATTTATTTATAGTGGATTGGGAAACAAGTTTTGCAACATATATCAATACCTTTCCACTTTGCAGGTGCGAATGCTGCCTTTTGTGGCATAAGCCTGCTCTTTTTCGAAATCTACAAGGGTGTCTTTTACGTGCAAAATATATGACTCTCTTAGGGACGACATCAAAAGATCGATGTAGGATAAAAAACTTAAATCAAATAGTTTGGGGGTGGGGGGGGGGGGGGGGGGGGTCAACATTACTGCAAGTTTTGTTAATCTAAAATCGATTTTTACCTATACCCATATTAGTCAATCAATTTTTTCCTAATTAAGTTAAGAGGGGGGTGTGGGGGTCAGTGAAAAAACTATGTGAATTAAGTTTTTTATCCTTCATTGAACTTTTGATGTCGTCCCTTAACACAGGTGAGCCAATTGTCGTCCCCTTCCGACGGACGATTATAACTGTTTCCAAGACCATACTCGCACATGGTGTCAAAGTAGAGCCGAAAATTCAGTCCCTGAAATTTTCATCCCGGAACGGGAATCGAACCAGGAACCTTTGTGTTAGTAGTCCGATGCACCAACCACTACACCACGGTTCACATGTTTTATTGCTAGAGTCTAATTCTTCTTCTTAGTAACTATATTTAGTGTATTGAATGGTTGTAAGGTGTATATGTATTTATCGTTTGGCTTATCTGATCTTTACCTCATTTGCTTGGATCACGTTAAGTTGCAGTATAGCTTTATATTTAGGATTATCAACATAACATCAATGGTTAGTAAAGAAGGCGAGACATTTTAGGGTGTGTACTTTTGTCTCTGTTTCCATGGTTTCCAGATTATCCTGATTACTTGAACTGCAAAGTTTAACCAAATCGTTTGAAACTTAAATACATTGTCATGGATAATGAAATATGGGTGGTGTTCAATTTTGAAGAGTATTATATCTACTGTCCAAGAGTTTTGGCTCTCTTTCCACCTGATTTTTAGCCCATTTTTGTGAAGGTTTTCAATCACTACATGTTTGTTTTAGTCTTAACTCTTACAAACAAATCCTTCCAGAAACTAGTGGACCAAATCAAACTATTTGGCCATGTGTTTTAGTCTTAACTCTTACAAACAAATCCTTCCAGAAACTAGTGGACCAAATCAAACTATATGGCCATAATCATCCTTAGGGCATGAAGTTTAGAATATGTATCCGATAATCATGTCTGCTAATCCAAATGGCTAACAAGGCTACAAAATAAAGCAGGAGCCTGTAGTCAAGTGATTGATAGGTTTAATTGATTACCTTGATAATGAGGCCAAGGACAAAGAACAGTCGATATTGAGGCCAAGGACAAAGAACAGTCGATAATGAGGTCAAGGACAATGAACAATCAAAAAGGATAGTACACTTAATGATATTTATTTTTATGTCAAATGCATCCCTACATTTGGTCTCCAGTTTCATTTGTCACAAATTGTGCATGCTTTGATGTATAATATAAATGCATTTTCACATCAATTCTTCGTCAAAGTCCTGTTTGTTAAATTCTTATACTGATAATGCGAGTTTCAATAGTGAGCAATTATTGCTTGAGCTGTTCATTTTGTTTGTGTTAGGCGCTAATTTTGAGGTTTTGATAATGGCAATGTATGTCGAATGATTGAAAACAAATTATTCCAAAAATTCAGATTGATCAATTGACATCAAAAGCTAAAATGGAAGTTACACACAAATGATCATTATTCGCCAAAGATTAGTTATAAATAGTTGATGTTAAATCACTGTAGTACAGTAAAAATGTACTGACAAGAAAACTCTTTCCTAACTGTATATCCCTTTTTCTATATGCACTTTGACATTGCAATACAATTGACACACACACACACACACACACACACACACACACACACACATTCAAAAGGATTAAATCATTTGTTCTTACCAATGGGGCATTAAGTGAAATTTGGTATACATTTTGGGTCACGTTTCATTGGATACCATGAATTAAAAATAATGCAAATTTAAAGTCTATCAATTTCTAATGTGACCTTGACCTTTGTTGACCTCAAAATCAATAGAATTCTTTCACCCCAAGACTTTATTATTTAATTCAACCAAATTTAGCTAAAACATAATTATTATATTGAAAACAGCATTTTTAAATATTTGAAAAATTTATGCAAGTATGAACTTAAACTTTGATCTCCTGACTCAAAAACCATTAGGGACTATATTATTTCCAAGGGGCATATTCAAACTTACGTTTACTCAAGGTTGGATAACCGAAAACCAAAATTTCAGTCCACTGATTAAAGCTATGACCTTGATCTCTGACATATTAATTTCATGATCAAAAGCAGTGTTCTTCACCGCAGTATCAATTAAAATGTTATTTAATGGTAAATTGACAAAAATAAAAGTTTATGCACACAAATGGTGTTTTGAACCTTCAGTGCACAGTTTAACCGTACATTGCCAAAACTGAATGTTTTTTTTAATATATATTTTAACATGTTTAACGCGGAGATTTCGAACGAACAAAATATTCAATTTTTAAACATGTTCAAAATTTCATCAAAAAGTCAAACAGATGTCCTATGCTTCGATAGAGCGTTACTGGCACGAAACATCATCGTCATCACCAATACACACGTCATCGTCACAAAATTTATGACTTTTCAAACTTTCCTTTTCCCTTTTTTCTCTCTCTCCTCTTTTTACATATGAAAGCTAGTATCATATTTTGTAAACTGTTTGCTTTATATGCATGTCCGTTATATTAGACTATTATTGTAATTTTATACTGTATTATGGAAGACTAGTCTAACTGACTTCATAAGTATGATAATCATTGTGTGTCTAATTCATTTTCCTTTAATTCAGCAAATAAAATATGTTTAAACTAAAACATGTTTAATAAGATACAAGGTTGTAATTTGGCATTCTCAATTCATTTCTAGTTATGGTACTTTTATTCCTAGCTGACTGACTGTTCAGAAAATCGTCACTGGATTTATCACAAATCTGGCTGTTCATGTAATCGCGATAACTTATGTCTGCAATGCTGCAATTGTCTGTTAAATTCAATGGCGACATATTTGCTAAACAACTGGCATCGAATTTGTATGTGTATTTCTTTCCATTGACTTTTCTCATAATATTTTTATCGTAATAATACCGGAGTGCTCTACTAAGTTTATCATAATTCATATTCGGTCGACACTTTCTTTGTCCCCATTTTCTGGCCACTTCTTCTGGATCAACAATTCTAAACTCTCCTTCATTTCCCTCCCATATTATACACTCTCTGTTTGATGTTGTTGATAGCAGCTCCAGTAAGAATTGCCAAAGCTGAATTTGCCCAGAACTTGAGCCTGAAACTAATAAGCAACGAAATGTAAAAAATAGTTTGTCGTTGGGGCATTAAAATAATCTGAATCTGTTTATTGCGAATCAAACCTGCGATAAGCAAGACAACAGGCGCCATTAGGGGAGAAGCCACTGTTTGCCCGTTGGGAGCAGATCAGTTATATTGAACTTTTAATGAAAAAAGTTATATTTAGAGTTTTTTAATATTTATTTAACTATTACAACCAATTATTAATTTTAGGAACTATTTTTTTTTTTTTTTTTGTATTTTAGTGAAAATTGCAACATTTGCCACGCCATAGTTGGTTGTATTTAAAAGAAATCACGAATCGTACACAAAAAAATAATAGTAAATGTTTTAAAAAATTGTTCTATTTTCATACATTGCCTATTGGAATAAATTAGTTTACAGCAGAATGCATTGAGTGAGAAGGTAAAGTTAAAATCTTTGGTTAGCATGCTTGTAACCTGAACCGTGAATTCATTATTAGGTTATGTATACTACCCTCCTTTTTGAGTAGTCTAGTCCTATACAGACAAATGGATTGGTTATATATGTCGGACTAGTCTATTTAACCAAATAATAACTTCACGGTTGAGCTAGCAAGCAAGCTAACCAAATATATAACCTTTACATACACAATCAACGCATTCGACTGTAAAAAAAAGGAAACAAAAAAGAATTAATAGATATATATACCCGTGTTTCTGAAAATGTCTTCTGGGTATTCAATTACTCGGTTATCTCCCCTGGGGTAATATTGCTGGGAATAGTTTACGTCATCGTTGGTTTGGTATCTGTATTGTAATAAGTCTTTATATTTCAGGTATCTGTACTGATTATATGTGGTATCTGATGGTATCTCTCCACTATTCGGAACTGGTTTTCTACTATAAGATATGTTGCTGTGCGCTGTTGATTGGTAAACTGGAAGAGTGGTATTTGACTTATGGTTATAGAAATCCATATCCAATAAATTAAAGTGCCTGTAATATAAAAGTGCATGTGCTGAGTTTGCTGGTGTAATAGGAATATCTTTAAGTTATATTTTCAGTGTTATTACAGATTTGTAACTGATTTAAAACCCGAAAGGGAAATATTTTTGTCGCGAAAACACATTACACCATGGAATAATGTTGTAAACAAAAACTGATAAGATTTTCTGTTCAAGCTCAAAACTGAAAATTACCAAACTGAATTTCAACGTCAACGTCAACCGTTTGATCGGCGGGGAGTCAGAACTATGTGCCCGTCACCATTAGTGTGACATGTCTCTCTGCAGACTGTTAGCTTTAGAAACTAGCATGCATCCGACTCGGCGTATATTTCTAACACGATACAGTTCATATTTATGGCATCCTGATATTCGTGTGATATCTGCCACTTTACAATTAAAGTAAATCTAATTCATCCATCAATGCAGTTGCAATTTATACTTTTTGAAGTTAAACACATCAACTTTGTTTTATGCATTTTATATAAATATATGAACAGAACCAGTATGCCTAGTAAAAAGAATAGGCACACAAAACTATACCGGCTTCAGAATACCGGCTTTGTTTTATATAGTTGAAAACCTAGTTTTTGTTAGAATAAAACTAAATAAAGATTGACAGATCAGTCCTATCTATAAAACAAAGTGACTTCATAAATCAGTAAAAAATACTACTAGTATAACAATGACCATGGATCATTTAAACGTTAGACTCTGGCCGATGGTTAATTGAATAAACAAGTAGTGATATATGATTGCCATTGAGACATTTATCAAACAAAGTTTAAATTATAAAGTGTATAATGTTGTGGTCAGAAATTATAAGCAACTGTACGGCCTTCAACATTGAGAAAAACCCATACAGTCTAGTCGGCTATAAAAGGCCCCAGTTGACAATATTTTTTCCGGAAAATCATTATTGAATATAGAACTGCTGTTTCTTTGATCCATGCGGGTTTGCTCTTGTTTTATTTAGCCGTAATCAAATTTATAAGCACCATTGTGGCGAACGCGCTCATGTTTACTTAGTTGTATTTACGGAGTTAAAATAGGAAACTGGGTGCATTGGTGCATGTGAAAACCATTGAAACTTGACTCTTTTTATTGAGAAATATATTTATATTCGGAATTATATTTTTGAATCCTTTTTCTTTGACGTTTTCCGATTATCAAAGAAATAGTTATAATTTGACCATAATTCTTTGATTGCATGAATATGTTCTTAAATAATAAAGATGTCAAAAGTATCTTCTTTTAATCTAGCTTTACAAATTAAAATCTATAAAGTTTTTGATTTCATTGTTCAGTTATTTTTTTGTTTATATTCATGGAAACTTGTGCTTTAAATTATACCCTTTGGTCAGATTGTTGTCTCTTTGACTTATTCCCCGTTTTCATTCTCAAAACAGAACACTCATTTTTCATTTGAGTATAACATAGCTGGTTCCTATTTTAATAGTTACAAATACAAACGTTGGTACCAAATATATCGTTTTGTTTTGGTTTGGCGGTTTAACTTCTAAAATTTGCCATCTAAATGTGTATTCCAAACAATTAGATGGCAAATTTCAATTATTTCATAGGCTTCTTCTTGGACTTATGTTTAAAAGTAATACGTATCAGACTCTTGTTATAATCATGCAATTTCCTTACCTTGAATTCATTTGGAAGTCTCCAATAAAATGCCCTTTTTTTCCTATGATACCTTACGACATCCTACATCTTTATATACCATGATTTTATCTTATTAATTATTCATAAAATAACGGTTCATTGATTAATGGTGTAACTGTTCATGATCCCAACAAACCGAATTTTATTACTGGACTTTTAGAAATAAAATGGTCTGCTTTATACAAGTAATAACCGTCTTTATTTTGTTCATGTGTTCATTGTATAAGAAATAATAAAAATATTTACACTTGCAGAATAGTAAAAACTAATTACTAAATGTTATAATATAATTCACTTCGCCTTCATGTTTATTTTATTTTTCATATATGATGAAGTGTAGCACGACAATCGTTTGTCTTTCAGCTGCAGTACTCGTGTGCTCAATTATCTTCGCAAATGAGTGGATATCATGCTTTTGTTAAGTTTGAATTAGTTAAAACGATAAACAGATTATAAGTTGTAAGAAGTTTTAATTAATAATTAATCAGACAACTGATGCTAAATTTTGCATGGCATCCTACACGCGAATTGTCATGTATATACATGTGAAACAAAGCACCTGGTTCTGAAAAGTAATAAAAATACGCGGCATTTCCGTTATCTTACAAGTTAACGATCTTCGATGATGACGGCCACTATTTGTTTACGTTCAAATTCATTTACACGATTCGTAATTAAGATGTAAATCGTTTGGAACAACTTGAGGCGATAAGCGTTTCTTTGAAAAGAGAAAGAGACAGGCTATTAAAAATTAACTAACATTAGCGGTATCTGATCAAACACTTTTAGATTTCATGGAACAATTAAGTCAATGGAAATGATACAAATTTCCAAATGCACAACATGAACAAATCTATGTTATGGTAGCTTCTATTTAAAAGTAGAATTAGTTATTATACATTATAGAGAGATCGAAATTAACAAATGCACATGTAGTACTATAGAGTTCACAGACTGGTGGACAGGAGCTAGTGCTTAAAGTAGAGACCTATTTTAATCAATCTAATTAAAATATTGATCTCTGATTACGTTATACTGCATTATAACGTAATCAGAGATCAATATTTTAATTAGATTGTATTTTAATATTTCGGATCCCAGTTTTCAATCTAGATACATAAAAGATATCACAAAAAGATTCCACTCATATCATCATTCTATTAGCCTGCTTTTATGCTCAGAATTTTGGTTTAGAATATTTACTTCACCGCTTTCGATACCGAGTTTGGAACTATGTCAGGTTTCACTTTACAAAGTACGGACCGGGACGGTACCAGTATTGTGTCATCAAATCCTTTAAAAATCGCAGCTTTCAACCCAGATCTTGGAAACTTAATTGACTGAAAAAATCCAATGACTCCTATGATGTTGTTTACCTGGGAGAGATCCGTTTGCGCCAAAAATGCGTCCTTTTGCGCCACAACTTTTTTTCTCCAATGCTACCTTTGCGCCAACTATTTTATAATTACATGGTATCCTTTTATATTGAGTTAATTTTGAAAACTTTTTTTTCACGAAGTTTTATTCTGTTTGTCAATATATATCTAGATGTCCATTATATACCATCCCTATTTGTTAAAGAAACATTCATTACGGTTTTTATTATTCCGTAGTGCTATAATGACACCCGGGCGCCGTGACATGACCAGCCTTTTTTTTTAGCTAGACGCATCCACTAAATACCGTTTGTATTTGTCCTGGATGATTTTCTGATTTATATATTACATGAATTTGGCTTCGAACTATCATCATTTGGCCTTTGCATGTGAAATTACAGAGACATCCTTCATTGATTTTTTATAAAAGCAAATTTGAGTCAGTCATCAGCCCAGAATGGTTTGCTGTGAGTAACAGAAAATATAAGAACCAACTATTGAAATCAGATCGATACAAAGTACATGTATATAACAAAAACACAGATATGATGTGCATGGTAAGTATACAACAAAAAAGATCTGATATGCTGAGTTTACACATAATTCGAATTCGATTCGCATTTACTGATTCGAATTAATTTAATGAATTCGCATTCGAAACGTTTTACGCCCTAACGTCAATTCTAATTCGAATTACAATGCGCGTCAAATTCGTTTTACTGTCCAAACGACGTTAACTGTTAATTCGCATTCAGAAAAGCGTTTTTCTAATGCGAATTGGATAATTCGAATAAAGCCAATTCGAATTAAAAAAAGAAGAGTGTGTGAATTATTTAACGCGATTAGCGAATTCGATTCGCATTCGATTCGAATTTAATTCGAATTAAATGTCCGTGTTAACGAGGCATTATAAAAACAGCTAGTTTAACGTCAATAAAAATTTATAGAAACGGCATGCATCAAATAATGTTTTTACATATATGACAACGTGTCTTTGCAAAAAAAAAATAGTCAGGGTTTGTCAAAGAATGGTACATCATGGACACTATTTTCAATTATGATATAGCTTTTACTTACTTTTAAGATTTTTTTTACTAAATTTTCAACATAAATGTTTGTTTTCTTTTGCATAACATGCTTACAGGTAACATTGCTAACGGAGAAACTATTGCAACTGCTGAAATCTTGAGAAAGATAACTCTTATCCCACCAATTTGTCTTTTGGTTACACCATTAACTTAAAAATTATATTTTTTCTTCTGGTGATTTTTTTTTTATTATAAAACCAAGATACACCTCCCAAAATCATTAAAAAATGTTTGTAAGTATAAAATGCAATAGAAAGTGATAAATCCTAATAACAAATGGTATACATAATAGTCCTATTTCAGGTCTGAAAGGATTTATATTATTAAATAACAGTTGATTCTGGCTATATCCAGGGGTTTAAGAAAACATTAAGGATGTTGTTATAACATTTCATACTGTAAACGGTATGTAGTGTATATATCACAAAACATTCATATCTAATATATGCAAGTGTTATTTTTATACATTTTGATATATTTTCATGTCTTTTAACTTAAACATACCAAATAACATAGTTTTGCATGTTATTTTGATAATGACCCTTTTTTCTTTCATTTGTTTACATAAATAAGGCCGTTAGTTTTCTTGTTTGAATTGTTTTACATTGTCTTATCGGGGCCAGCTGACTATATGCGGTATGGGCTTTGCTCATTGTTGAAGGCCGTACGGTGACCTATAATTGTTAAGGTTTGTGTCATTTTGGTCTTTTGTGGATAGCTGTCTCATTGGCAATCATACCACATCTTCCTTTTTAAACTTTAAACATGCATCAAGCTATATATCGAGTTATTGGAATTGGGCGTTCCATGTGAACTTAGTTATAGTGGCGGATCCAGCCATTTTAAAAAGGGGGTTCCATACCCAGGATAAAAGGGGGGTTCAATCCCCAGACCCCCCTGGAACCAGCAATGTAGTGATGTTCTATGGTGTGAATCTGAAGCAAGATTTTTACAGTGTTGTTTTCGTTTTGTTTACCCAAGTAATTGATACTACTTTATGTTGATATGTCGGAAAAGTGTATACTACTTGTTTACAAAATCATTAATGATTATGTGATTACTGTAAAGCCGATGGGCCTCTTTTCACTCTGTTTTGGCTGATGACCCCTAATTATTGTCATATTATAGCCTACTGTGTTTTTTTTTTGGGGGGGGGGGGGGTATTTATCCAATTTTGTCAATATAACAGAACTATAAACAACTGTTATACAAGTGGAAGTTTTGCTAGCTTCACAATCAGGTTTAACACACAAGAACTTGTTTCAGAATGTTGTTTGTATATACCTTAAACAATATTCCACAGTATATATATAAAAAATTCTGGGGCCGAAGTGACTGTGGTTCAACTAAGTAATGGCCTGTTCCAAGGTAAGTATATGCCAGTTGTTTTCTATTCGTTCCGTTGGTTTATAAAGTCTAACGTTTGAATTTGTCAGTTTTTCAGTATTAATTTGGCTAGCCTCGAGTCCTCTTTTGAAGTATAATATAACTCAATTGAATATTTTAAAACCAATTAAGCCACTGTATATATATGTTATCAGAGCTTCTCAATACCTAGTTTATTGTTATTTACAAGACGGTTTATTTTTTTATATTGTTAGTAATCTTATTAAAGTCATAAGAAACGAGTGACTGGTGAAAAATAATGTTCTTCCAAATCTTGAACCAATGCATACATACATCATAATCTTAGTCTTCTGTGCACAAATTTATCATTTTTTCGCATAAATTTGGTATAATCGTCATTTTTTTTTTCAATCGGTCAGTACTTACGTGTTGTTGTGAAAATATGGCAGGTAATTAAAGTTCGTGTTTTGAAGCCGACATTTATCGATTGTCACCTGTTTGTCAACAATCAACAACAAATCAACAAAAAGCACGTGTTTAACAAGTAAATTCAGATAATAGTTTATTTTAAGGACATCCATGCGTATTGCGATCACCGGATTTTTACGAGATGGGTCACACTGAGGTCACTTTGCATACGGAAAATATGTCGGGGGAATTGCTTCCTGGAAGGAAGCAATTAAAATAAAGTAAACTTCTTTTAAATATGAATAAATTAAAAAAAAATCTTCAGGAAAAGTATATGTACATAAGTTTTATAATGAAAACTATCGATTGGGTTATAAAAAAACATATGCATTATTTTTAATTAATTTGAGGTTTCTTATGACTTCAACCACGGTCAATATAACATATGAATCGAATCAAAACTGAGCATTATAGGTAGGCATGACACAAAACAATAACATTAATCATTCTAATCATTTTCTGTGCTTTATTTTGTAATTCATTCATTTGATTGTATAGCTAAAATTTTGGGCACCATAATTCGTTAATAAAAATATCTTTCTATCTATCTATAGGCTCTTTGGTGTTTCATAACCGACAATATGTACCACACAAGCTCCAGGAAGTTTAACACTTCTACCAAAGATTCTTCTGCCGCAAGAAAAAAAGAGTAGACCTCCTAGTAAAAATTTTTTAAAAGTGCAAGATTACCTTAACTCGTATTTTCAGGTGTGATCCGGCGATGGTTTGGATATTACACTACGCTACTGGTTCTCTTCTTCGCGAGATATCTAGGGTACCAGACACGCGAAAATTTTGATTTGTTCTATTATGAAAAACAAACTGCTTTATACAAATTCGCTGTAATCGCAATGTTGAGTGACAGTGTTTCACAGTGGGACAGATGTACTATTGAAAACAATCTGCACATATGTTATCATGGTGAATATCTGGAAACGGTTTCAGAAGTTTTAGAAAAGATCCCCAAAATTGAGGAATTAACTGAGGAACAGAAATCGTATTGTGAAGAAGTTAAGCGTTATCTTGAAAAAATAGACGGCGATATTGCAACAACGCACAAACTGAAATTCCGTCCACAAAAGTTTTTAGCTGTCCTAGATGAAATTTATGAAAAATTTGATGAAGACAAACAACATACTGAGTTGTGAGTATAGCAGGTTGGGGACAACCCACCAAATGGGGAACTATTCCACAAATGAGTAACAATCCCTCATTTGAGAAATCATTTCATAATGCTAAAAACTAAATTTTCTAAAAATGGGTCTTTTATGGTAAAATGGCACAAATTTATAGAAAATGGAACAACTTCTCCCAAAGAACTATACATTTTATTTTTATTATGGGTTTTAAAAAAGTGAGAAGCCTAGAAAATAGTCAATTTTTCTGATTTTTCATAGGCTTGTATCTTCTCAGTAAATCAAGATAAGGATAATCATCTTTTGGAAAAGTTGCTGCATTTTTCATGAATATGTGCCATTTTAAGAAAA
This sequence comes from Mytilus trossulus, assembly GCF_036588685.1. Lineage (NCBI taxonomy): Eukaryota > Metazoa > Mollusca > Bivalvia > Mytilida > Mytilidae > Mytilus > Mytilus trossulus. The sequence goes on from NC_086378.1 coordinate 24,784,082, forward strand.
AACACTCAATTTTATTTTTTAGCACAACAAAATGATCACTCAAATGAGAGAATCATTGTTACTCATTTCGGGAACAGTTTCCCATTTGGTGGGTTGTCCCTAACCTGTATAGACCTTAACTATTGAATAAACACTTTATCACTACATGTATTAGAAAATTTGTGCAGCTTAAAATATTGTCGTCATGCAACAATCACTTTTCCATTGTGATGTTGGATAATTTTTTTTATGATGTCAAAAATTTACAGTCATAATGGTCATGTTTGTATTTTAGAAATTGTATAATAAGTAATATCTTACAGGGGCGTAGCTAGATATCCAGCGAACTGTAGGCACCAATTGGCAAGGGGTCTGGGGGCCGCTTAAGGCCCCCAGTAGGTCCAGGGCAGAGCCCTGGTAGGGGGTTCAGGGGGGCAAAGCCCCCCGACGGAAAACGGTTTTCAGCATTTTAGCTGCATAATTTTATGAACAAAAATATTAAATTTACTGGTCATTTATTCATGATAATTATAATATACATGATGAAAAGTTCGAAGAATTATGAGTTATCTGACTTGTGAATTAGATAACGCAGCACAGTCGGAAATATGGGGAAAAAATTACAATATATATATGCACTGCCCAGCGTAGATCAGCGTATCCCTTTAATTAAGCAGTACACCTTGTTTGGTATTTTCATATCTATTCCGTTCTGATTGATATATTACGTATAACTTAATTAATAGTAAATATTGTGACGATCCTTCATTAAAAAAAAATAAGGCACCCAAGTAAACACTGTTATTACTTTATAATAAAACTATCTTTTTGGCTAGACAAAAAAAAACATCAATATTTGTTTATTCTTAAACCTTTACCATAGCCACACAAACACATACACACAGTTCTGTTCTGTTCATTCCATCGTAAAAAAATTCAAGAAATTCGTATTTCTTTACATCCTTTTCTGTAAAATCCCTACCTGCTTAGGAATTTGGACAATTTTTTTTACAATAAATACAACAGGGAGATAGGTCCTGTAATAGGTTTCGTCCAAGACGAAGGTCTGGAAATTTGAAAATGCCATGCATTGGAAAATGAGGGATTATTGGATAGGAGCAGAAATTTTGCCTTTCAGTAGACCAACTACGAACTCCACAAAGAGAGGCATTCTCTCTATAACTAGGCATCGGATTTAATGTCCTCATTCTGACCTGACGTGACTGCGTAGTTATACATCCTGCACAGTCAAACGGACAACCAACATTGGCAAGTCGGGTGAAGGCAAAGTGGAAAGCTAATTGAAAACTAACAACAACTAATTAAAATAAAACCCTCCTGTGTCTAAGTTGAGGTTTATTCAAGTTCTTGTTAATAGAAGTGAAATGATCTGAACCAACTAAAGTTCTAGTTTATAGATTCTATATAAGGTAAAATCATACTGACATTCATTTCTATCCAATATTTCATTCACTATAAGAACGAGAGGCTAGTGTACAGATGACATGCGATAATCAAAGAGTTTTGACAGATAACGTTGTTTATCATTTTTTTTTCAGAAAAAAAAATATTTGTGAAAAATTATGTGTAGGCATGTGCCTATAGTGCCTTACGGCAGCTACGCCCCTGTCTTAGACGAATAATTTCATTTTTTCTTTACCTGTAAAATAAATGAAAATAAAAGAGAAATCTTTCTAAAATATTATATACAAAAATATGTAAATTTTAATACACTTAACTTTACTGATAAACTCGTGATTATACTAAATCCATCAACACCAAATGATGTAAAAGCAGTTGTTTCTTTTATTAAAGAGTCATTAGAACTGAGGAAAGGAGAACATTAACTGTATTTATAATATTGTCGAGTTTTCATTATGTTTCATCATGTTTGTTTTGTTAATTTACAATGTATTTGCCATAACCAAAATTGTTTTTTGTCTGTTTTTGCAAATAAAGAATATATATATGTATTTTAGAAATTTTAGAATTTTAGAAAAGATGGACAAAAATCAATTTTAATGTGTATTGCTATTAAAGAATTAAAGATATTGTTACACTTAAACTGTTGACATCATACAGCAATTACTTTTGTATATTAATGTGTCAGACATTTTCTCTTATACATTTTTTGTAATGTTATATTTTCACAGGAATGTATGTGACATGTGTGATGGCTAGTACAGTAGAGTAATAGTTTATACATGTACACTTAAACTGTTTACATCATAGAGAAATTGCTTTTGTATTAACGCGTCAGGCATTTTCTCCTGCTATTCTGTTTACTTCAGTGACGATCATGACTATTACTGTTTGATTCAATGTGATTTATTTTTTTATAGATTTTTGAAGAGAGCTGTGATGAAATTTTTATTAGACCTGAGCAGATTTGGAGAGGATATACAAAATTCAGAACAAGCTGAGGAAGGTTGCTCTACAAGATTAATTTGTTCCTTTGTTGAAATGTGTTGTTTACATTCTGAGTAAGTCCTTCTAACATTTTAGCAATACTGGTAAAAAGACATCTAGACACAATTGTTTTAACCTTACATGTTACCTGTAACTTCTCTTAAAGTTATATGGTTTGCTTGTTGCTTGTTGTTTATTGTAATATTTTATTAAATGTCTAGTGCATGTACTGCACCACTAAATTGTGTAAAAGATATTTTATTTCAATAATTGTCTTTTTTTGGTTTTTATATTAAAAAAAAAAGTAGTACACAATTTATCTTGATTTTTATACGACTGCAATTATTTGGTCGTATATTGGTATCAAGTTGCGCCCTGCGGAGCATCTGGTTTAACATATGTTTAACATATGTTTAACCTTATGTCTCCAGTTCAACACTATATAAGGTTTAATTACTGGAAATTGGTCAGCAACAGTTCATTTCAAAGAAATTTAATAAAAACTATATGTCAGTGAGGCAGCAAACCAACAACAGCAAAATTCCAAAAGATATCTAGATTAATTTTTAAGCCAAATGATATATAAACTTTAGGGAGAGTGATTGAAGTTGATCCCTTTCATTGTTGAATTGCATGATGTCCACTGCCTTTTGATTTCAGGGCGGTATAAGAAATTAATTTAATCAATATTTATGTATAGGAAAAGTACATGTATCACTGCAATTCATTATATAATGACTTGTAAATCTTTAGATTTAGAGAGAAAGAAATTTTTACCTGAATTTTGCTGTAAAAATCCAAGTACATACAAATTTTATAGTTTATTTAATTCAGACAATACTATCATTTTAGAAAAAAATATGTAAGTTTATAAAAACAGTACAGGTGAAAGTCAGTCCTCCAAGTTAAGTTACGTTATTTGTTCACACATGTGCATGATTATATATACATATATATGTAATTGTAAATATATATTTTCTCTGTAACTATGACATGTAGTTTTGTGAGAATAAAGTTCATTCATTCACTGTTATGTGTGTTGCATTCTCCTAGATAGGAGCCTTTAATTCTTAGATAGAATAATAATTTATACATTGCACCATAAATACCTTTGTGTTGACAGAGAAAAAAAACTTTTATATTGATAATTCAAGTATTCACAAATCTATTTCGTTTTAGGATATCTTTAGATAAAGGGGACTGTACTATATGGAAGAATTTTCAAGGAATGACAGAAGTCACTTCACGCCCAGACATTCGTCTATACAGCTATGGCATCAAAACTGCAAAAACTGCAGCATCAAGGTCAAAGATTCCAGTTTCTGTTGTTGAGGTATTTTTTTTCGCATGCATTCATTTGTTTGACTTGTCATTGGAATATTTGTCATCATTACTGTTTTCTACAGTACTTATTATATTTAGGGGTCATCCATAATTGCCAACCATTTTCCAAAGTGTACAAAGCATACCCTTTTCTAGACCCCCCGACCTCTCTCTAAAAGTGTACATCAACCATTTTCAGATTTCAAGACAAGAATCAATCATTCTTAATAAATAGACGATCATGTCTATTATAATTGCGTTTAATATCGAAATTTGCAATGAAAATAAAGTGAAATATATCAGACTTGTTTTATTTCTAGTTTCTAAAAAGTGTACGGTAAAAATGTTGGTTTTTTAACCCCCTCCCCCCAAGTGCACGTCTTGTACACTTTGGAAAATGGTTGACAATTATGGATGACCCCTTATTCTAGAGCAATGCTTAATTGTCTCTCAAATGTTTCTTTAGCTAAAGAAAAAATTAGCAAGACTTGCTTTCATTTTGTTTATTCTATTAACCTGACTAGGTTTTATGAAATTGAATGTTTAGTTCATATAAATGTCAAATGTCTGTCAAAACCAATATCTTGGTCCTATCTGCAAAATGTTTAATTAAATTACCAATTGACAAAAAAATTATAAACTTTTTTTTAAAGAAATAGTTATTCTCGTTTTTTTTTAAAAATAAGTTCAGTTGTCTCTCTGTTTCTTTTCTCTATCCATATGTTGGGTTACTTGTCTGTTTAGCCATCTTTTCAGCCCTGTCTAACATTAGGCCGGAGAACACAGTTATTTCGTAGTGCATTTCTTTTAGACAATAAATTCAAATTAAAATGGCACCTGCTCTTTCTCAAAAAGATTTTTACAGTGTAGTGTACTACCAGTGAGACAAATAATATAAAAATTATAGAAACTTCTACCAACTCTAACTCAAAATATTGACAATTCTGGGTTTAGGGGGTGTAAAATTCAGTTTGACAGCTTTAGACATGATAAAATTTGACCTTTTTGAACTGGACCAAATCACAACTTAACATAAAGATTCAGCACCCAAATTTTGTTGACATGTAATTACATCCACCTGCTTAATATTTCATGCATTTAATATCAAGAAATAAATTGGGAAAGTGTATCAAATAAAATATGCAAGTTATACACTAGGGACTATATTCGTAGACAACGAAAACCAAAGGATGATAACTGTGTCCTTGGACCATTAGCTCCTCTATAATAATTCCCCAACAAGCTTTCATACACAGTATGATTGTCTGTCATTCGGTTCATTGGACCATACTGTATTGCCATATTGGATTCACAATTTTATTTGCACCGAACACCTGCACTATGCTTGGAGGATACAACTATTGTAATTCATAATGGAAGTAGGTCCATGTTTCTGTAAATAAACATTTTTTTGTGGATTTCTAGAAAATAAAACTTTGATAAGGTTTCAGTTTCATCAAAGAATATCTAACAAAATATCCGACTGTGAAAGACCCTCATGGGTAGTTTAGGTGATAATAAAAAACTAGAGGCTCTAAAGAGCCTGTGTCGCTCACCTTGGTCTATGTGCATATTAAACAAAGGACACAAATGGATTCATGACAAAATTGTATTTTGGTGATGGTGATGTGTTTGAAGTTCTTACTTTACTGAACGATTTTGCTTCTTACAATTATATCTATCATGAACTTTGCCCATTAGTAACAGAGAACTATATTTGGTAAAAATTTACATAAATTTACCAAATTAATGAAAATTGTTAAAAATTGACTATAAAGGGCAATAACTCCTTAAGGGGTCAATTGACCATTTAGGTCATGTTGACTTATTTGTAGATCTTACTTTGCTGAACATTATTGCTGTTTACAGTTTATCGCTATCTATAATAGTATTCAAGATAACCAAAAACGGCAAAATTTCTTTAAAAATTACCAATTGGAGGGCAGCAACCCAACAACCAGTTGTCCAATTCATCTGAAAAATTCAGGGCAGATAGATATTGACTTGATTAACAATTTAACTTCTTGTCAGATTTGCTCTAGATGCTTTGGTTTCATAGTTATAAGCAAAAAACTGCATTTTACCCCTATGTTCTATTTTTAGCCGTGGCGGCCATCTTGGTTGAATGGCCAGGTCATCGAAACATTTTTCAAACTAGATACCCCAAAGATGATTGTGGCCTAGTAGTTTCAGTGGAGATTTTGTAAAAGATTACTTAGATTTATGAAAAATGGTTAAAGATTGACTATAAAGGGCAATAACTCCTAAAGGGGTCAACTGACCATTTTGGTCATGTTGACTTATTTGTAGATCTTACTTTGCTGAACAGTATTGCTGTTTACAATTTATCTCTATCTATAATAATATTCAAGATAATAACCAAAAACAGCAAAATTTCCTAAAAATTACCAATTCAGGGGCAGCAACCCAACAACCGATTGACCGATTCATCTGAAAATTTCAGGGCAGATAGTTATTGACCTGATAAACATTTTTATCCCATGTCAGATTTCCTCAAAATGCTTTGGTTTTTGAGTTATAAGCCAAAAACTGCATTTTACCCCTATGTTCTATTTTTAGCGTTGGCGGCCATCTTGGTTGGTTGACCAGGTCATGCCACACATTTTTTAATCTAGATACCCAAAAGATGATTGTGGCCAAGTTTGGATTAATTTGGCCAAGTAGTTTCAGAGGAGAAGATTTTTGTAAAAGATTACTTTAATTTACAAAAAATGGTTAAAAATTGACTATAAAGGGCAATAACTCCTAAACGGGTCAACTGACCATTTTGGTCATGTTGACTTATTTGTAGATCTTACTTTGCTGAACATTATTGCGGTTTACAGTTTATCTCTATCTATAATAATATTCAAGATAATAACCAAAAACAGCAAAATTTCCTCAAAATTACCAATTCAGGGGCAGCAACCAAACAACCGATTGACCGATTCATCTGAAAATTTTAGGGCAGATAGATCTTGACCTGATAAACATTTTTATTCCATGTCAGATTTCCTCAAAATGCTTTGGTTTTTGAGTTATAAGCCAAAAACTGCATTTTACCCCTTTGTTCTATTTTTAGCCATGGCGGCCATCTTGGTTGGTTGACCAGGTCACGCCACACATTTTTTAAACTAGATACCCCAAAGATGATTGTGGCCAAGTTTGGATTAATTTGGCCAAGTAGTTTCAGAGGAGAAGATTTTTGTAAAAGATTACTTTAATTAACGAAAAATGGTTAAAAATTGACTATAAAGGGCAATAACTCCTAAACGGGTCAACTGACCATTTTGGTCATGTTGACTTATTTGTAGATCTTACTTTGCTGAACATTATTGCTGTTTACAGTTTATCTCTAACTATAATAATATTCAAGATAATAACCAAAAACAGCAAAATTTCTTCAAAATTACCAATTCAGGGGCAGCAACCCAACAAACGATTGACCGATTCATCTGAAAATTTCAGGGCAGATAGATCTTGACCTGATAAACATTTTTACCCCATGTCAGATTTGCTCTAAATGCTTTGGTTTTTGAGTTATAAGCCAAAAACTGCATTTTACCCCTATGTTCTATTTTTAGCCGTGGCGGCCATCTTGGTTGGTTGACCGGGTCACGCCACACATTTTTTAAACTAGATACCCCAATGATGATTGTGGCCAAGTTTGGTTTGATTTGGCCCAGTAGTTTCAGAGGAGAAGATTTTTGTAAAAGTTAACGACGACGGACGACGACGGACGACGACGGACGACGACGGACGCCGGACGCCAAGTGATGAGAAAAGCTCACTTGGCCCTTCGGGCCAGGTGAGCTAAAAACTCTTTGTAACAAAATATATATTATATGTATGGTCCTAGAGGGAGGTAATTGCTCAATCTTTGATCTCATTTTGATAATCAGGATAATGAAAAATAATAATAATACAAATGCTTTCAATGAAACTTGACACATTGATTTGTTTTTTTTTTGTCTATAAAACATAATCAAAGTTTTTAATCATGATCAGAATAAATTCCTACATAATAATGTATGTGAGTTAATTTCCTTTGTAGGTTAAGAAAAGTGATGAAAAACAGTATGGAGAATCAGAATTATTAGACCCTCTGACAGAAAGGTTAGAGAGTACTGATCTATCTTCATCAACCAGTTCCTTAGCATCATCTGAAGATTCATTTAGGAAGCTTCCCATTGAAGAATATTTGATGACCAGTAAATCTCTAGGACTTCATGCAGGACAATTACTGCTTGAACTTCATAAATGTCATAAAGATTACAAGAATTGTCCAATTTTAACAATGTCAGGAATGATAATAGATGGAACAAAGGTAGGAGGTTTTTTTTTTTAATTCTTAGTACTGTTTACCAACTTATATTTAGATACAATAAGATGTGGTATTAGTGCCAATGAGCCAACTTTCCATCCAAGTTACAATTTGTGAAAAATAAACCATTAAAGGTATAAATATGGCCTTCAACAAGAAGCCTTCGGTCACATTGAACAGAAAGCTATAAAGGGCCCCCAAAATAACTAGTTTAAAACCATTCAAACTGGCAAACAAATGGTGTAATCTATATGAAAACAAGAAATGAGAAACATTTATGAACCATATCAACAAACAACAATCACTAATATATTTGCATGTTTTGTGTTTATCCCATCCTAGTTAGCTTCATGAATGGCAAGTTTTTTTTTGCAATTTAAAATTTACTAGATGGTATTAAATAAGGCAAGATCCAAGTTTCCATATAAGTAAAGCTTTTATTCGTGTATTTAGCTAATTGTGAAAGTTGTGAAAAATTAATCGCTTATGAAGATTTAGTTTGTTCACAGTTAATAAAAAAAAAAAAATACAACAGAAGAATATATTTTTATGACTGTCACTATTTGTGGGGAATTTCCCCTATGAAAGCTCCAAAAAAGAATTTTTGAGAGGTCAATTTTGTCCACAATTTTAAATAAACCATTTAATTTTCGATGGCTATAGGCTTGTAAAAGTATGAAGAAGCTAAAAAAAACCAACATTAAAATAAATTTGAAGGCCCACATGAATTTTTGTAGGATCATAAGAGCCATCTTGCACATAAAACCTCCATAGGCATTTTGAAGAGTAGATTGGTCCTTCGGGCCAGGTGAGCTTTTCTCACCACTTGGCGTCTGTCATCCGTCTTCCGTCGTCGTCCGTTGTTGTCATTAACTTTTTACATTTTGAACTTCTTCTAGAGAACCACTGATTGGAATGAAACCAAACATGGCATGAATGTTCCTTATGAGGTGCTGACCAAGTGTTGTTACTTTGAAGCCGATCCATCATGCAAGATGGCCGCCAGAGGGGGACTTAGTTTAACATAGGACCCTACGGGAAATGCATACAAATGACTTCTTTTAGAGAACCACTGAATGGAATGAAATCAAACATGGCATGAACGTTCCTTATGTGGTGCTGAACAAGTGTTGTTACTTTGTAGCCGATCCATCATCCAAGATGGCCGCCAGCGGGGGACTTAGTTTAACATAGGACCCTAAAGGAAATGCATACAAATGACTTCTTTTAGAGAACCACTGAATGGAATTAAACGAAACATGGCATGAATGTTCCTTATGAGGTGCTGACCAAGTGTTGTTACTTTGTAGCCGATCCATCATCCAAGATGGCCGCAAGCAGGGGACTTAGTTTAACATAGGACCCTAAGGGAAATGCATACAAATGACTTCTTTTAGAGAACCACTGAATGGAATAAAACCAAACATGGCATGAATGTTCCTTATGAGGTGCTGAACAAGTGTTGTTACTTTGTAGCCGATCCATCATCCAAGATGGCCGCAAGCGGGGGACTTAGTTTAACATAGGACCCTAAGGGAAATGCATACAAATTACTTCTTTTAGAGAACCACTGAATGGCATAAAACCAAACATGGCATGAATGTTCCTAATGTGGTGCTAACCAAGTGTTGTTACTTTGTAGCAGATCCATCATCCAAGATAGCCGCAAGCGGGGGACTTAGTTTAACATAGGACCCTATGGGAAATGCATACAAATTACTTCTTTTAGGGAACCACTGAATGGAATGAAATCAAACATGGCATGAATGTTCCTAATGTGGTGATGACTAAGTGTTGTTACTTTGTTGCGGATCCATCATCCAAGATGGCCGCCAGCAGGGGACTTAGTTTAACATAGGACCCTAAGGGAAATGCATACAAATGACTTCTTTTAGAGAACCACTGAATGGAATAAAACCAAACATGGCATGAATGTTCCTTATGAGGTGCTGAACAAGTGTTGTTACTTTGTAGCCGATCCATCATCCAAGATGGCCGCCAGAGGGGGACTTAGTTTAACATAGGACCCTACGGGAAATGCATACAAATGACTTCTTTTAGAGAACCACTGAATGGAATGAAATCAAACATGGCATGAATGTTCCTATTGTGGTGCTGACCAATTGTTGTTACTTTGTAGCCGATCCATCACCCAAGATGGCCGCCAGCGGGAGACTTGTTTTAACATAGGACCCTATGGGAAATGCATACAAATGACTTCTTTTAGAGAACCACTAAATGGAATGAAACCAAACATGGCATGAATGTTCCTTTTGAGGTGCTGAACAAGTGTTGTTACTTTGTAGCCGATCCATCATCCAAGATGGCCGCCAGCGGGGGACTTAGTTTAACATAGGACCCTAAAGGAAATGCATACAAATGACTTCTTTTAGAGAACCACTGAATGGAATTAAACGAAACATGGCATGAATGTTCCTTATGAGGTGCTGACCAAGTGTTGTTACTTTGTAGCCGATCCATCATCCAAGATGGCTGCCAGCGGGGGACTTAGTTTAACATAGGACCCTATTTGAAATGCATACAAATGACTTCTTTTAGAGAACCACTGAATGGAATGAAATCAAACATGGCATGAATGTTCCTAATGTGGTGCTGACCAATTGTTGTTACTTTGTAGCCGATCCATCATCCAAGATGGCCGCCAGCGGGAGACTTGTTTTAACATAGGACCCTATGGGAAATGCATACAAATGACTTCTTTTAGAGAACCACTAAATGGAATGAAACCAAACATGGCATGAATGTTCCTTTTGAGGTGCTGAACAAATGTTATTACTTTGTAGCCGGTCCATCATCCAAGATGGCCGCCAGCGGGGGACTTAGTTTAACATAGGACCCTAAGGGAAATGCATACAAATGACTTCTTTTAGGGAACCACTGAATGGAATGAAATCAAACATGGCATGAATGTTCCTAATGTGGTGCTGACTAAGTGTTGTTACTTTGTTGCTGATCCATCATCCAAGATGGCCGCCAGCAGGGGACTTAGTTTAACATAGGACCCTAAGGGAAATGCATACAAATGACTTCTTTTAGAGAACCACCGAATGGAATAAAACCAAACATGGCATGAATGTTCCTTATGAGGTGCTGAACAAGTGTTGTTACTTTGTAGCTGATCCATCATCCAAGATGGCCGCAAGCGGGGGACTTAGTTTAACATAGGACCCTATGGGAAATGCATACAAATTACGTCTTTTAGAGAACCACTGAATGGAATAAAACCAAACATGGCATGAATGTTCCTAATGTGGTGCTAACCAAGTGTGGTTACTTTGTAGCAGATCCATCATCCAAGATAGCCGCAAGCGGGGGACTTAGTTTAACATAGGACCCTATGGGAAATGCATACAAATGACTTCTTTTAGAGAACCACTGAATGGAATAAAACCAAACATGGCATGAATGTTCCTTATGAGGTGCTGACCAAGTGTTGTTACTTTGTAGCCGATCCATCAGCCAACATGGCCGTCAGTGGGGGACTTTTGAATAAAATTAAACATAGCCTGAATGTTCTTGTCCTTATAAGGTTGTGTTGTCACTTTTAGCCAAATTTTATATTTTTTCAAAAACCAAAGTAGAATCAGGTGAGCGATACAGGCTCTTGAGAGCCTCTAGTTGTAATTCTTATAGTGCATTGTCTGTCCATCTGTCATGTTCTTTTTGAAAAGAATAATAATAAAACCTGAAATAACCTGGCATATTGAAACCTTGGTTATAATAACGTGTATCACAAACCATGCATGACCCTCATGGATAGTCAAGGTTGTGACAAACCATCATCGTTGTAACATGTGTTGCTTCTGAATTGTTCTTTGGTATTATGGCTGATACAAAATATGGCTGACATCACTGATTTGTGAAAATCTATTAATGGTATTCTGAAAACTATATTGAAAGATTAAATAAATTATAGGGTAAAAATGTTTCATTATTACGCCTTTATGAAAAAATACATTTACAAGTCTTTTTAAAGAACTATGGTTTATAGATAAAAGCAGCAGTAGTATACCTCTGTTCAATAGTAAAACATCAATTAAGCAAAAACAAATCTGGGTTACAAACTAAAATCGATGGAAACATGTCAACTATAAAGGGGAAAACAACATAACGGAAACACTGAACTGCAACAAAAACAAACGCCAACATACATCGATTACTTTTACAACATCTAAAAAAAACTATCACTTAACAGTTAAAATATTAAAAGTGTGCTACAAATATAATAAAAATATTTTGATGTTCTCTAAAAGTGAATGTAAATGGGGTGCATTGAATTGTCAAGAAAAATAGTAATACACAGAACAAACTTATTGACAACAAAGATATTTTTAATGTAATAAAAAAGGAGCTGTGGTATGATTTCCAAAGAGACAACTATCCACAAAGTTCAAATGAAGTGGATGTAAGCAATTATGGACATCTACCAGTATATGGCCTTCAACAACAAGAAAACCTCATACTATATAGTCTGCAATCAAAGGCCACAAGACAAATTTAAAACAATTCAATTGAGAAGACCAAGTCTAATAATTAATATCAAAACAATAAAGTAAAACAAATATGACAGACCAATGACAACCACTGAATAGCAGGCTCCTGACTTGGGACAGGATCATAAAAATTGTGATAACTCAACCCTCCCTTAACCTGGGACAGTGATATTACAGCACGACATAAGAACAAACTTAAACCATGACCTGTTTCTGTTTTTATAACTTTATTGTGTGAAAATGTTTAATAATAAAATTTTTGTGCACTGATAGTGCTTGGTAAAATGAGGTCAGATGCCTCATGTTCCTATAACCATAACTGGTTAGTTCTAAATGGTTGCATGGAATTAATTTTCGTATTTATTCATTTAATTTGTCAAACTATGTCATATTTCTAATATTGCAGGTGTTCTTTACAGTGTTAGAGATGAAAAGTGAACATTTAATCAAGCTGGAAAATAATGAAGAGTTGGATGAAGATGACAAGGCAGTGATTTATTATTCTAAGCCTTTTGATTTGATTTATTCTGATGAACGAAGTATTTTGATTGATAATATCATGAGACTTAATAATATTGAGTTGTAAAAAAAAGTAAACAACTTTTGTGTATAATCATGTTTTCTCTAATGTGTGCAGTTTCTTCATACTTTTCGTATGTTTTTTTAAATTTTATTTCACCTTAGTATATATTTGGAAAAGTTTTTTTTTTTTTTTTTTGTCTAACCTATACACAAGTAACTAGTCTTCATTCACATGGGGTTCTCTCCTAACTTTAAAAACCCACAAGGGTGACTGTGGAATAGAAATATGGTCACTTTGTCTCCTCCCGATCGGCAGTAAAACGCTTGTGGAAGTGAGGCGTCCGTTTGGCTGTGCGGGATGTATCAAGTTTGCAGTCACGTCGGTCAGAATGGTTCAATCTGATGCCTTGTGTAAAGAGAATGCCACAATCTTTGCACATTAAGAACCCTTGCAACAACTCTTTGAGGGGTCCGTAGGTGGCCTGTTGCAAGGCAAAATTTTTGTCCCTATCCAATAAACCCTAATTTTCAAGTGGCAGTTCAAATTTCCCCGACCATCATCCCAGATGGTCTCTCTTTTGACAAGACCTACCTATTGTATTTATTGTGAACTTGTTCTCGTCCTGAATATGAATGAAATATTTGCCACTGGACATTAATACACAGGGATATATGGTATATGGTAGATCATTTTGTTTTCAATAATGTTTCTTATATATATGGGTAATGACCCTTGAAAGATGACTTTCAGGATGTACTTAGGTGAGGTTAGGTGAAAATGAATAAATTGATACTAAAAGCTGGCAGAGCATCAGTTAAGGAAAGAAATAAGCTAAAAATATTGATAGGTCATGGATCTCCTTTTCGAGATATTTGAGATTTAAAATATAGCGGGAAAAGGCTGACTCGGACTTTTACCTTATATTTGTTTTTGGTATTGTTAGGTCACAAGACAAAAGAAAGAAAATTAAGAATCTTCTAAAATTTTGGTAAATGACCTTTTATGAGCTATTAAGTCTTATATGAAAAAATAAATAGGTGTTTTGGCGCAAAATATTTTACATTGTATTGTATGGAAAAACACCAAGGATTCCAAACATTTGACACAAATTCAAAAACCTCACCTAAGTACATCCTTGAACCATTTTTTGCAGAATTCATAATTGAAAGAGAGGAAAGGTTTATAGCAAATTGTGCAGCAGAATGAGAACAAGTCAAAATGGTTAGAATTGTCAACTTAACCTTTAGATGAGTGATTGTCTTGAAAGATGATTTTTACCTATTTTGGTGTTTTTATTTTGCAGAAAATATAATAAATAGAAAGGAACTGTTCAACAGTAAATATAAAAAATGTTCAGCACAATTAGATCTACAAATAAGCCAACATGTCTTTATAAGAGTTATTGCCCCTAAGTGATGAATTTTATCTATTTTTGGTGAAAAAGATATGTATCATCACTATTTTGAAAACTTAAATAGATAAGTATAAAATTGTAAACAGTAAAAACAAAGATCAACATATTTAAAACTATCTTTAAGTAAATTTTACCAGCTATCAACCGATACAATAGATATCAACATGGTATATTTTTATGAGGTGGTCTTTTCAGGCTCTTGGAAGCATCTTTTCTTGATACCATCAAAAATAAGAAGCTATGAAAATTAATATTTCACATACAGACAAATTTCAGATATTAAATTCATAAAATACCTTTCATAATTAATCTGTTTTCAGATATAGAAATTATTCCAAAACTAAGGTTACAACTCCTACAGGCAAGGTTACCCTTGTACTGATTTTGTTTATATCTTGTTCCTCATTTTTCGTATCTTTTTTCAAGCTATAATCTAGATTTCGTAATTCATTAATTGACCATTTATTAAAAAAGCATTTCCTCTTTTTGTGGTTTAAAGTTTTTTTTAGATAATTAAGTTGCTGATAAAAATATAATATACAGATATAAACAATACCAAACTTTCACATTATTTTTTCAAAATGGTCACAAAGCTCCAAAGGAGTAGAGCTGGTAAAGACCGATTTTGGCCTCAAATTTCAGGTTCATCTGACAAACGATTTTGACCACTTTTTAAACACTTAAGTGTCTATTTCATTTGAATCAATTAGTTTATGAGAAATATTTGAACTTATTTAGTCATTAACAACGATCTGATCCAAGCTCAAATATAAAACATCTACCAAATATGCCGAAAAATGTCACTTTTCGGATGTTTTTTTGTCAAAAATGAAAGTGGCCGCACCCGTGTTCATCCTCAACCTTTATATATGTTATGTATTATCATAAAATACAACTTTCATTTCAATATTAGGGATGAACACGAATGCGGCCACTTTCGTTTTACACGAAAACCGTCTAAAATTTAACGAAAATGCTAGAATTTTGAAGAATTCAGTAATTTAGCATGACTTTAAGGTGCAAGTACCCGATATATGTTCATTGTATAGTCAAAAATAGCAAATATTTATGTAGCAGAAGCACTCTACTGTTCAATAAATAACTTAAAGTTTACATTTTATCAATTTTGTAAAACTGCTATATTGTGAGGCCAAAAACGGCTCTTACTGGACCTACTCCTTTGCAATTTCTCTTTAGAATGAAAAATGCACGAACATTTTAAAACTACTCATAACACTTCGGTT
The DNA here is from genome assembly GCF_036588685.1 of Mytilus trossulus. Lineage (NCBI taxonomy): Eukaryota > Metazoa > Mollusca > Bivalvia > Mytilida > Mytilidae > Mytilus > Mytilus trossulus. Next base: position 24,799,812 of record NC_086378.1, read on the forward strand.
TTGTACATTTTATGAGCAGGAGATTATATAATTTAGTCAAATACAAACTTATAACCCCATCAAAGTATCATACTTTACATAAAATTCAAGAAAAACAACAAAAAACTGACCAAAGAAAAGAGTTATCTCCCCTTCCAATGTTAGTTTCCATAGGATAATTAAAAATTCTGATTTTGAATTAATAGTAGGAGGACTTTCTTTTATCACACAAAATTACCTCCCTCAGGCAACAGGAAATTGGAATAAATTTTATAATGTGACATTTATACTCCAATGGTAGAGGTATATCTTAAATTATAACTTAGTACATCCAAAACACAAAAGTTACCCGAACTCAACTGGGAATGATAATCCTACCACATTTTTTCCCCCTCAAACTTACTGAAAACTAATCCTTGTGTGATCATAAAGGGGAAATAATCAGTTATTGAATACCATTCCACATTTTTAATTTGAGTTTTCAACTATTAACTTCGGTGCCTATCTGGATCAGTTCAGTTGCAGCTAGTTAGTCTTGTTTAGTCGAAATATGCGTCTAACTTACAAAATTATAAGCCTGATATCTTTGAGTCTTTTTCAGATACTATCAGAAATAAGTGAGCTCTATTTGGTCTATAAATGATAGGGCGATTGTAAGATGTAAGTCTGTTCTCTTCATACTATGTGACCTTTTTAATTATTTTCGAGCGTCACTGACAAATCTTTTGAAAACGTAACATGCGTCTGGCATACTTGAATTATCATATGGTCATAATTATAAATTAACTGTTTACAAAACTTTTCTACTCAAGGAACTTATTTTTTTACTTTTAGCAAAACCTTTCGGTACTTGGGTGCTGAATTCTCTTCAGTCTAACTATTTTTTTGTCCTTTTTCACTTCTGTAAAAATGCATTTGTCCACTTCAAATGATTGATAACGGTGGTTTTAGGGTTCTTATTCTTTTTGGCGATAATCACTTTGATTAGTTGGAATTATGTTGATGTCATAATTTTATTTAGACATCAACTTTAAAAACAAATGAATCGGATTTAATAAAGCAAGCGGAACATTTCCGCAAGTTTTATCCATTGAGATTTTATCTCACCTTCATCTAAATGTCAATGCGGAAATAAGGCGGGCTTGTTTGGGGGTCAGATTTTCTCTCAATTGTTTACGTTTAAAATTTGTGATAAAATTACACAAATGGTATATATATCTCTCTATTAGCAGTTTAATATATGAAATAATTCTATGAAGATGGCATTTCACCTATCATATTTATATACGCGACATATAATGGCGTAAGATTATAGATATAGAATTTTTCATGTTTTTGCATAAAAAAAAGAACATTCAAATAAGTAGATTAAAAGTGGTTTAAGATATAACAAACCTGTTTAGCTGGTGACCGGCTTTTGTAATGATTTTGGAGCAAATTATTTTGATAGAATTGTTTAGGTAATTGTTGTTGCGTGTCAATGCTGTAAAGTTAAGTCCTAGATAGTGATGTTATACACATTTGATTATTGTTAATGTGTTTATTTTGCTATTCTACATATATCTCAGATACAGAAAAAAAACCATTATGTTACCGACAATATTGGTCAGTTTTATTAAATGAAATGCAATGGCGTACAATGATGGTGGCGTCACATAATATACGCAGTAGAAGTAACTGTTTCCAATGCTATATATGTAGGGTTATGCTGAGTAAAGATAAAGGCGTCAGTAGTATACCAGTGTTAAGAAGTCATAAATTGATTGAGAGATAACAAATCCGCGTAACAAACTTAAACCGAGAGATACACATCAACTGTAAGATGAAACAAACGAACAATAGTAACACTGAAATGGAACGAAAAACAAACACCAACATACTTAGAAAAAAGTAAAATCACAAAAATACTGAGCTTCGAGGAAAATTCAAAACGATAAGTCCCTAATCAAATGATGAAACACATCAAACGAATGGAAAACAACTACTATATTCCTGACTTGGTTCAGGAAATTTTAAGAAAAAATGGTAGGTTGACCTGGTTTTAAGGCTATCCAAACCTCCAATTTATATGACAGTGTTAAAAAATATCGCACAAATTACATCACTACGTGACGGAACTACAGCACGAACATACGCAAGAACACTTATCACAGAAAAATGCACCAATAATATAATTGTCAACACAACATGCAAACTGCATGATTAGAAATTGGTCTTAGTTTCTGGGACTGGAGGTTAGTAACAATCACAAGGAACCACTGATCAAATTGCATTCGTTGAATTTGTTAAAACTCAGAAACGTCAGGTCGGAATGCAGACGTCAAATGAGTAAGTAAACACCGTATGCTTTGTGAAGCAAAAGTGTACATAGCAGTTGTGAAAACTCTTTGAAAAATACTCTGATGACTTTGTTGGCGGCAAATGTCTTCAAAGATTTTTTTTCATTTTCTAATGGTAATGGAACATTTTAAATTTTGTCTAAGATATTTCTGTCATTTATTATACCCGACGAAACGAAATTTTGTTTTTGACCTGTCAGTCATGTTTTAGTTATTGTAGCACATCCTAAACCACATACTAGTAACAGATTTTCATAAAACTTTGTAAATAATAGACATACTATGTAGAGGTTCATATCAACAGGAAATATGTTCAATGATTCTATATGTTTCAAGACGAAATACCTCTTTGAACATATAATGTTTGCCTAAATATAGTACTGCAACAGTTTGGCATTACAACCATGCAAAATACTTCATGAAACATTGTTGATAACTATGTAGCTTTGCATATCAACAGCGATATTTGTGTGCTTTTTTTTCTAGCAGTTATGCCTCTTTAAACTGCAACAGTTTGTCATCGCATCTCCCATGAAACCACACAACATAATTTCATTTAACTTGGGACAACAATGAAACTTCGTATTTTATAAGAATTTCAAGGCAGGGATAATGCAGTTGTTTATTTACTTGTTCCGATTATGAAAGCGTTTGATTTTGTCTGCTTTTGTAGACTCCCCGTTTTGGGGATACGATTGCTTTCAATCAATCTGTAGACTTTTACCGTTGACCCTAGCTCACGTCAACCGTTTGAATCTAAACATTCAGCAACATCTCAGATTCTAATGATTATCTTGCTTTAAAAGGTAAAAACAAGCAAAAGGATTGGACATAAACAACTTTCCTGTAATGTTCTTCTCATAATCTTCATGTTTGATATTTCCCTTGACTTATATGCGGGTTTTTAACAACACGGAAAATCAGAATTAAGCAGTATTTATATTTAGTGTTTTTATAAATTTAGAAAAACGTCAGAGGGAAATCCGCAGTTTTGCTAAATGCGAGAGTTCTCTGAATTCCGATAATTCTATTTCTGTCATATAAGAACTGAAGTGGAGTTTTTGTATTTTTTGGCGTACTAAATTACAATCCTGTTACCTTTGATAACTATTTACACCACTGGGTCGATACCACTGCTGGTGGACGTTTCATCTCCGAGGGTATCACCAGCCCAGTAGTTAGCACGTCGGTGTTGACATTAATATCAATTATGTGGTCTTTTTTTTTTTATAAGTTTGCAGTTTACAAAACTATGAATTTTTAGAAAAACTAAGGATTTTTTTTCCTCCTCGGCATAAATTACTTAAGCTGTATTTGGCAGAACTTTTTGGAGTTTTGGATTCTCAATGCTCTTCTACTTTGTACTTGTTTGGTTTTATAACTACCGTATAACGGGTTATTTTCGCGGAGTGTAAATTTTCGCTTATTTTCGCGGATAGAACAAAATCGCCAAAATAAATTCCGCCAATTTAAAAGAGTACATGCAAAGGTATTGAAAAAAGTTTCGAAATCGCCAAAATAATAACCGCCAAAATATTTCGTATACCTTATTCAATGAAAATCGCGAAAATTTACACCCGCAAAAATAACCCGCTATACTGTATATTGATATGAGCATCACTGATGAGTCTTGTGCTCTGGTAATTTAAGGAATGCGTCCTATTTTTCTATTCTGCCATTTAATCGTAAATTTGCATGACTGGCGACGCACACATATTATGATACGCTTAGTCCCCGAGGGTATCACTAACCCAGTAGTCACTACTTCGGTTTTGACATGAATATCAATTATAATAATGTAGTCATTTTTATAAATTTACTGTAAAAGTATGAATTTATTCGAAACACTTTGGATTTTATCACAGGCATAGATTACCTTAGCCGTATTTGGTACAACTTTTGGGCATTGTCTTGATCCGTTTGGAGTTCATGCGATTCCTTCAGGTGTCGTTCAGACTTGTATATTCTAAATGCATGATTAACTATATTCTACAGTTGCCTCTAATATAAACTGTTATTGCTAAATGCTCTTCAACTTTATGCTCTTCAATTTTATACTTGTTTGGCTATATAAATATTTTGATGTGAGCGTCACTGGTAAGTCTTATGTAGACGAAACGCGAGACTGGCGTACTAATTATAATCCTGGTACCTTTGATAACTATTTACACCACTGGGTCGAAGCCACTGCTGGTGGAAGGTTCGTCCCCGAGGGTATCACCAACCCAGTAGTCAACACTTCGGTGTTGACATGAATGTGGTCATTTTTATAGATTTCCTGTTTACAAAACTTTGAATTTTTCGAAAAACTGGGGATTTTCTTATCCCAGGCATAGTAGTCCAGTCAATATAGCATACATTTGACCCAAACCCGAAATTAATTGCAACAGAAGATTTTGAAGTTTTAATATATACCCCAAATATACACAGAAAAAAAGTCCCATACAGTCTAACTTGAGGAAGACTAAAAAACATCATCATTTAAAATTCCTATGGAGATTTGCATTGAAAAAGGAGATCAATTTTGCAAAAAAGGCAGAAATATCAATAAAATTGATACAAAATTATAACTTTACAACTTTTATTCATCAGAATTTATTGATTCTTGATTTTTTAGCGGTCTTTAGTGTATAACATTCAACTTTAAAGGTGTTTTCATATCTTTTATCAAGCTATAATCTAAAGTTCGTAATTCATTAGTTGACCATTTATTAATTAAGCATTTCCTCTTTTTGTGGTTTTAAGTTTTTTTTAGATAAGTAAGTTGCTGATAAAAATATAATATACAGATATAAACAATACCAAACTTTCAAATTATTTTCAAAATGGTCACAAAGCTCCAAATTTGCAATTTCTCTAAGGAAAAATGCACGAAAATTTATAAACTTCTCATAACAGTTCGGTTTTGTATATTTTATGAGCAGAACATTATATAGTTTAGTCAAATACAAACTTATAACCCCATCAAAGTATCATTCTTTGCATAAATTTCAAGAAAAACAAAAAAAAACTGACCAAAAAAGTATCATTTTTGCAAGAGTTATCTCCCCTTCCAATGTTAGTTTCCATAGGAAAATTAAAAATTCTGATTTTGAGTTATCCTCAAGTTAGATTTTATGGGACTTTTTTCTGTGTAAATAAAGGGCATAATGCCATAGATTTGAACTAAAACATTTGCTGTTGCAATAAGTTCAAGGTCAATCTAAGTTTGACTGGACTATAGATTACCTTAGCCGTATTTGGCACAACTTTTTTGAAATTTCCTTATTTCATATTAATTTTTGTAGTTTGCTGTGGACAGTGTTAGGAATTAATTGGACCCAATAAGATTAAGAATCTTCTGGATACATTGAGCGATAAAAAAAATTATAGCGAGGATGTATCAAAATTCTTTATTTTCATCATGCATTCGTGTGGTTATTTGAATTCTGCATCACATATCACAACAAAGTCCGTCATCAGTTTCATATGGCTCGCATTCACATCGAGTCTGTCTCTGCGGATCCTGAATACGGCAAACATTTGGGATATTACAACCAACATCTAGATACATAAAAAAGTTAAGTTTCAATTATATATCTGTATTGTTTAATTGAAAGAAATTGTAACATCGCTACTACAGTAACTGTGTTTCAAAGAAACTAATATGGTTTTGATAAGGAAGAAATAGTTAATGAAATTAAAAATACCAAAAACGTTATGTGGCACTATGATTAAAACAAAAAGCACTCAACTGATACATATACTTGATACTAACAGTCCTAATTAGCTTTCGGTATCTTTTTATAATATTTTGACTAGGTGAATTACTTTACATACACATATGAGAAAAACGAATTTAACTTTATTACTATATGTAAATTTGATTAAAATATATGTACGTCTTGTTATTACTTAATTACTACTTAATCCATGATTCAATCATAGTAGATTTCGAAAGATTTTGTGTTGCTTGTTTAGGTGTTTATTCTGAATTATCCATCTGACTTATCCACGACAATGCGCTAATAAAGTTTCATTATGTTTTCAATGTTTTAAATTCAGACATTTTTACGAATTATGTTATTCTGATATTAGCAGCACTACTCGAAAATTTATTTCAAAGATCGCAATTATTATTCACGTGTGAGATTGAAAGATATACACTTATCATAATCAAAAGTTTTTGAATTTAGAGAAATAACTGAATGAATCGTTAACGCAACAGAAAGTCATGACTAATTATTAAGGTTATGCTTTGAAATAAATGTTATGTTTTTAAAATTAATCAATTGATAAATTATATAAAAGTAAACTTTGTGTGGTAATATATATGTATGCTATTAACCATAAACTTGTGCTTTTCTATTTAACAAAATATTAAATGTTTGAATAACTTACCTAGCAGTTTAACTGTAAGATATAACAAAAATATATGTTTTTTTTTGTAATAGGTGATGCTTATTTTGTCGACATATTTGTTGATCGTCTGTTTGGAGTTACAATTGCTTTTAAAACTTTAAATTTTGTCTGTGTTTAACTATACATCCAGTATATAATCATATACATGCATATACTATTTTTTTTCGCGTAATTTTTGTCTGTGTTTAACTATACAGCCAGTATATAATCATAAACATGCACATACCATTTCTTTTTACGCCCTTTTCAAAATCTAATTTTTCTTCATTTCTACTAACCAACATGCAAAATCATACAAATTTTAAATGAAAGTAAACGTTGAAAAACGTCTAGTCTTTACTATGTATGCATTTAATTTTTTAAAGATACTAAGTACTAAGATTACTTATCACATACTAGTATACCAGGATTTTAATTTAATACGCCAGACGCGCGTTTCGTCTACATAAGACTCATCAGTGATGCTCAGATCAAAATAGTTATAAAGCCAATCTAAGTACAAGTTGAAAAGCATTGACAACTCAAAATTCCCAAAAGTGGTGTCAAATACGGCTAAAGTAATCTATTCCTGGGATAAAAAAATCCTTCATTTTTTGAATAAATCAGAAAATAAAACAAAAAAAACCTATAATTGATTTTTATGTCAACACCGAAGTGCTGACTACTGGGCTGGTGATACCCTCGGGGCCGAAACGTCCACCAGCAGTCGCATCGACCCAGTGGTGTAAAGAGATATATAATATAATTCCGAATCAACAAGTAACAAATGATATACGGTGCATAAATATTGATTGGTTAAATATTGGTCAATAAAGTTCGGAGGCGACTTAATTTGTCACGATCTCACAACCTCAATGTTGATAAGGTAATGTCACTGTAGATAAACAACTTTGATCACCCAGACCCCTAGGCCCGACCGATAAAGACAAATTCTTTATATTATAAAGATATTCAAAATTTACTTACCCTCACCACATGCTAGAAAATAAAATAATTGTAATATTTATTTCAATGTCACTGGTATTTTCATTTATCCGTTTGTTTGCACTTTTTACACGATTCTTCAAATTAATATTAAATATTATCACACATTCACTGTGAAAAAACATTCGTTTCAGATTCGATTGTATAACAATATTTTTAATATTATTGCATAACAAATCATTAGTGGAAAAGTATTGTAAGGCATACTCACTTGTAGACACCTCTAAAAATAAAGGCAATACTTAATATTTAATACAAGGCAGTAATTATTGATTAAATAATTGTCTATGTTTTTTCTCTCTTTACTTTCAATCAGTATTTTATTTCATAACAATGATTTATATAACAATAAGACATCAATTTTTATCATTCTCTTTATAAAATTATATGATCCAATTCATCAATTGAACTGTTGCCTAAAATTTACATGTGTCTAATCCATTTTGCTTAATGCAGCAAATACAATATGTTTGAACAAAAGAAAACAAAACAACAATACACAGTACTCAACATAGACAACTAAGGGTCTAAAAAGTAATTTCATGTGTTCCGGTAGAGTTATAAGAACCTGCACGAAATCCAAAATGTACATACCTTGTATCACTGGACTAACTGTTAATTTTCCGTTGCAAACGTCGCATAAAGTTGGGGGTTCAGCAAAATACACTATTAAACAATGAAATTAAGATTATGTCAAAGTTTTTGTATGTGACAATTCTTGTTTCAGTAATTATTAATTCAGCATTATCAACATTTCAGTTTTCACTTTTTAATAAATTTCAAAACCCAACAAATAACATCATTGATTTTAAATTTGACAAGAAAACTCATTCTTCTTTCTGTATACGTTTAATGGAAAAGTTTGAATATGTCTGAGTTTAGTTAATATAACAACACAATATGGCCCATGAAAAACCATGTCCGAACCTAATGTGGATTCATTAATTTTCGTGGGTTCCAAATTTCGTGGATTAAGGAAAACTGCCACTGTCATAAATATTACATTGCGTTAGTTTACAATAGTCTGCAAACAAACCACTGTAAAATTTACAATTTGTTGGATATTTAATTTCGTGGTTAATCTGTACCCACGAAATCCACGAAAATCGGTATCCAACGAATATTAATGAATCTATAGTATTTGTAATGAATCTACAGTAATCGTAATAATTACTTGATTACATTAAGTTGTACTTTTTATGGTGTCGCTGTATCAGGTCTTACGAAGAGAAGAGCAGCTGAAGTTGGGTTTATGACAATTCAAACAACAAATCATTGCTCTTATCACTTTTTTCTTCAATATCATTATCATTATTCAGACGACAATGTCAATGTTTCATAATGTAACATTGAGTAATATAGCCTATTCATGAAGTCTTGAACCCATCTCAAAAACTTACCCCATTCCGATCCGAACACTACACGAATATCTCCATCACTATTAATCGCAACAAGTGGTCGTTTTTCACATCTATATTGGACGTAAGTTTCATTCAGCTTTCGTCTATTAAAATGAAATAAGACAAGAGTATTTTTTATTTCACTGATGTTTATTTAAGTCTGCAAATCGACAGTTACATAATATCTCAGTCGCAAGGGAGGTTGAGAATCACAAGATTTTTCAATGATTTTGTTTTAATTTTAGCTGCTGGAGGAAAATATTGCTAACAATAACAGCTTTTTATACACTATTAACTCATCAAAACTACTATGGTTATGATTTGTTGCTCCCCATGTCATTTTTGTATATTTAAGACGCATCATTGGAGCTTGAATGCAAACAGTACGCAGGGGAATTTAGCGCTACAAAGCAGGTTCAATCCACCATTTTCCACATGAGAAAATGCCTGTACCAAGTCAGGAATATCGCAGTTGTTATCCATTCGTTTGATGTGTTTGAGCTTTTGATTTTGCCATTTGATAAGAACTTATATCTAGACATTGACATTGTCGGCTGAAAACAAAAAAATATGACAAAAGAGATTTTACTGACGGCAACACCAGTTGGTTGGCCGTTGTAGAATATCCGTTATACAGATTATATCGGATATGTCTCTTTTGTCGTAACTACAATCCCGTCCGCTTTTCACAATTATGACCTACTGAATTAAGACTATTTACCGACTTTGTAATAACACGAGCAACAAGAGGGGTGCCACATGTGGAGCAGCATCTGAAATCACCCACAGGTTTTGGTGGGGTTTGAGATGTTGTGGTGCCCCTATTTGTAACATTTTGTTCACGCATTTTTGTCAATTTCATGGATTTTTTTACGACAGTTGTACAAAGGAGAGGTTTAACGCTATAAAACCAGGTTCTAACCACCATTTTTTACATTTAAAAAGGCCTGTACTGAGTCAGGAATATGACAATTATTGTTCGTTCGTTTGATGTGTTTTGTCATTAGATTTTGCCATTTCATTACGGACTTTCCGAATGAATTTTCCTCCGAGTTCAGTTTTTTTGTGATTTTACTTTTTAAATACAAACAGTTTGAGTTTCTAAAACCAAAAAACTCCAAAAAGATGTCAATTAATGCTTGGACATTCTTAACATTGGGTAGAAAATTCCATTTATGACACTACATCAGGTATGGAAGTAGGTTTCGAGCAGGGTGGAGGACGGAACATTTGAGCCATCACTGAATAATGAATAACTTCCTTTTATAAACTACTTAAATCGGATAAACCAAAACAAAAGTTAGATATGATTTTCCATGATGGTTAAGATTTTTCGAAATTTGATTCTACATTTTTTTTCCACAATTTATTTGCATTGTTTGAAATAATGAAAACGCACTAAAAATGACTTTTCGTCCCCCTTTTCATTGTAATCGAGATGGAAGACGATTATTCATCCAAACAAATTCTTCATTTATACCAGGATTAAATTTTGTATTTACGCCAGACGTTCATTTCGTCTACAAAAGATATATCACCGACGCTTGAATCCCAAAAAGTTAAAAAGGCCAAATAAAGTTTTTTTTAAGATGCAATTATGTTCAACCTGTTACGGGAATTTGAAATAAATTGGAAACAGAAATGTAAGAAAGAAATAATAAATAGCTAAAAAATGTTACTACGTAGTATTGTAAATTGAAATGTGTTATCCTTACCTATACGCGAAGAATGGTCCAGATCTAGCATAACACTCCCATATTTCCTGTTTTTGTATGTTTTGATTTGTGATCGTAAATGTCAGAATCGATGGATCTTCGCTTCCATACTCCCCGATAACCGATCCCGCCTGGAAAATTCCTCCAATAATTGGACTAAATGATTTCCCCTGCAGACTACATGGGAATACACACTGACCAATAAACCCAAACGTCATCTGGAAATATGACAAACCTGTAAAAAATAAAATAAGCATTTCATACATATACGCGGCCTGATCAATCCGAAAAGTAATTAATTAATTTTAAGATGATTTGAGTCGACATAACTTCTCTTGTCTTCCTTTCCCCTGCATGCATCCTGTATAATGAGCGCACCAAAAAGTAAGAATTTCTTTTTTGATATATTTGAAAAATTTGATTATTTAACGTAGACACAATAATCTCATCATAGATATCATGATTGAAATTTTATATTTGTGCATTACGCGCGTTTCGTCTACAAAGCGCTCATCAGTGACGCGCGAATAAATAAGAATGTTGAGGACCAAAATTTCCTAAGATGTTGCCAAATACAACTAACGTAATTCATTTCTAAGGTAGAAAAGCTCGATTGGAGTTCTTGAACATGTTTAAACAAAATATGTTTTACCACAGAAGAAAATGTTTAAAAAGAGAAAATGAATTATACAAATAAGTATTATCTAATAATTCATTAATTTGATTATAAAAGCTCTCTCCCAAGCAATTTTTTTTAGGCAAGACTATGTATTCAACAGAGCATAAAAACTAAATGACTGCAAACAAGAATTTGAAGCAATTGCTTCCACTACATGTATGGTGATGCGCCACGGCCATGGTACCCCATTGGATTTTATTCAATATCATTTTGAGTAAAATTTCATAAATCCGATTTTGTCGTTTAGATCATGTCTGATATCTTAAATGTTATGTTTGGTATTCTGAAGGTTTGTTATATCGTTTTTAATTGGCATGAAATATTTTTCACTTGGCGTAAGACGGACAACAATCAATTAACTAGATTTGCCATTGCAAGCAATAGCGAATGTCACCCTCCCCCCATCGGCACTAAGCGGCTAACATTTCAAAAAAAGTTAACAGTGATTGCACATATATGCATGTATATATATACATCTTTCTATAAATTTTCAGTTTATTCAGAGCATTTAAAAAAAACCTTTTTTATGCTGTTCCATGGCAACGGCAACCATTTTGAATATTTCAAAGTCAATAGTTTCAGCTATACTATCCGGCAAGTTTCATTAATTTCAAAGCCTTTTGGAAATATTGACATTTTTGCAGTTTCCATGGCAACGGTTGCCATTTTGAAAATGCTAACTTCAAAAGTCTCATCCAGAGTTACCAGACAACAATCATATGAAATTTTATCAAGATAAAAGCGTTTTGAATTTTGACATTTGTTATGGTTCCTATGGTAACAAAGACCATTCCCAAAGTTTAATGGCAGGTGCCACATTTGTACATGGAGGTGAACATACCATCAAAATTTCAACTGATTTGACCCATCCTTTTTAGAAAGTAAATGGCACTTTTAGGTTTTGAGAGTATTTTGACGTGTTTAACATTGTTTCAATGGTAACGGCAGACATTTTGGAAATTCCAACTCCAAATTCCACATCTACCAATGTTGCTCATAGTTACTGTGAAGTTTCCAAAAATTAGTAGCATTTTGATATTTCTGAAATTTTTTGTGTAGCTTCCATTGCAACATAGTAGTTCCAATGACTGCCAAAATCATCCAAAACCAATATTTACCCGGCACCTACATTGTATCGAAATATAATGATTCTAAGATTAAGCATGTCCAAATAATTCATCAAAACCAAAAACTGCGTTTTTTCACTTTTGTAACGGCAGCCATTTTTTTAGTTCCAAAGTTGCATTTCAATTCACAAGTCAAGGTTGTTATAGTGAACCATCATTCAGATTGGTTCCTTTGGCTCTGAGAAAGCGGGCGGACAAAATTAGGTTGAAGAAAAGTAATAATAATAGGGAAAAAGAAACAGAGGAAAAGCAATATGTCACCCGAAACTGTCGATTGGGTGACATAACTAGAATTGCCATTGCAAATAATAGCGGGTGTCACCTTTCCCCCTATTGCCACTAAGGGTCAGCCATTTAAAAAAATGTTTAATAGTGAATGCACAAATATACATGGCTAAACATCTTTCTGTAAATTTTTTAGTTCATTTAGAGCATTTTAAAACAAATCTCATTTCTGCCGTTTCCATGGCAAGGGCAGCCATTATGAAATTTTCAAAGTCACAAGGCTCATCTATACTTTCTTCTTAACAATAATATCAAGTTTCATAAAGTTCAAAGCATTTTGAAAATTGTTGACATCTTTGCAGTTTCCATGGCAACGGGTTTTTTTTTTGTCTTAGGAAATTCCATCTTCAAAAGTCTCATCCAGACTTACCAGTCTACAATCATATAAAGAAATTTTTGATTTTTTTTACATTTGTGATGGTTCCTATGGCAACATACACCATTCCCAAAATTTAATGGCATATACCACATTGATACATGAGAGGGACCATACCATCAAAGTTTCGATCAATTTAACCTACCATATGAAGAAAGTAAATGCCACATTAAGGTTTTTGGAACATTTTGACCTGTTTGCATTGTTAACATGGTAAAGGCAGACATTTCAAAATTCAAACGCCAAATTCTACATCTACCAATGTTGCTAATCGTGACTATGGAGTTTTAATTTTTTTAAGCATTTTGATATTTTTGAAATATTTGGAGTAGTTTCCATGGCAACATAGTAGTACCAATGATTTCCAAAATCATCCAAAACCAGTATATGCCGGGCACCTACATTGGATTAATATATAATAAATCTAAGTTTAATGATGTGTAAATAATTCACCGAAACCATAAACTGGATTTTTTCACAATGGTTCCGTTTCCACTGTAACGACAGCCAAGTTTTTTTTATCTTTTGCAACACGAAATTTTGTGTTCCTTCATTAAGATTGGTCCAATTGGCTCCGAGAAAACTGCCGGACAAAATAGGTGGAAGAAAATAATAATACAGAAAAAGAAACAGAGGAAAAGCAATATGTCACCCGGTATTGTCGATCAGGTGACATAATCATCTTTATTATCCAATAAGAACCAAAGTATTGGATAATAAATATCATTAATTGATTGCTTCCAGTATGTTTACTATTCACTGTGGACTTACTTGCTTTAATATAATTGAAAAAAAAAAATCTTTATATAGTCGTGACGCTATAACAAAGAGTAATCTTTGAAAATAAGATAAACATTTCCATATAAAAACTAGATATCGCATAATTGCCAACGAGTCAACTGTCCAAGGAAGTTCAAACGAATTGGATGCAAGTATTTAAATGTAACTATATTGCCTTCGACAATGAAAAAAAAACTCATACCGCATAATCGGCTATAAAAAACCACGTACAGTTCTTAAATGGTTGAAATTTATTGATTTGATTTTTTCCCTAAGTATTCGGGACCAAAGGTTAATTTTCCATGCATGTTCAGGACGGGGAAAAATCAATAATATATGTTATAAACAAAAGCCGCAAAATCAAAAATGTTCGACTACCACTATATAATTAAGTATTTTTGGAAATCTCTGAAAAACATTTATCTTGCACAAGGTCACCTATAGGGCTCAACCAAAGAGTTGTCGCAATTGCGATTAGCTGAACTAAAGAATTGATTTGTTTTCTTTTTGGAAAACCAAACAGTCCCTTTTCCAAATTCATTTTAACATTTGGAGTTTTAATTAAAAATGGGAATATGATTTGAATTAATTATTTCAATTTTAATTACACTTTAATTTATACCACAATTAGGCGGCATAACAACAATTGCATTATTTCAATAGATTTTAAAATGCAAAACCTTTCTAAAAGAGGGACGAAAGATACCAGAGGGACAGTCAAACTCATAAATATAAACTGACAACGCCTTTGCTAAAATTGTAAAAGACAAACAGACAAACAATAGTACACGTGACCCAACATTAAAAAACTAAAGAATAAGCTACACGAACCCCACAAAAAACTAGGGGTGATCTCAGGTGCTCCGGAAGGGTAAACAGATCCTGCTCCATATGTGGAACCGTCGTGTTGCTTATGTGATAACAAATCCGGTAAATAGTCTAATTCGGTAGGTCATATTAATGAAAGGGAAGTGGATTGTAATTACAGCGTAAGGAACATATCCGATATCATTTGTGAAACGGTTTTTCCATAACGGTCAACCAACTCGTGATGGCGTCCGTAAAATTTACGAAGGGATGATTTCAACTTCATCATTTGGAACTCTTGGTTTAATAGCTTCCTTGTGAGCAGCAACCCTCTATCAAGAAATTCAGTTGATAGAGGATCATAGAGATATATACCTTTTATGCAGGTACTGCTAGAATGTTACTACTTAGAAATGGAAAGTTAACAATTGAAAACTTGAAATCATCTCTTTTGTCGTAAAGTATTGTTTTCAACCGACCTTCATTGTCAATTTCTTGATGCAAGTCAAGATATGAGGCCGACTTAACAGTATCTGTAGTATCCTTGATTTCTAGTTCGACGGGAGAGATGCGTTCAATTACATTAACGGTACCAACTTTCCTACACCAGATGCGAATTTCGACAATGCATGTCTTTTCAGTGATTCTCGTGGCCAAAATATTTGAAGTCGAAAGCTCATATAAAAGATACAGAGCTATAACTAAAAAGGTCCAAAAAAATTAATAAGGCCAAATCCGTGAAAGGAATCAGAGCTTCGCATGAATTATAATTTTTAATATTTGGAAACAGCAAATTTAAATAACAGAAAAAAAATTGGTATTTTCATGCCAGTACCGAGGTACTGGCTACTGGGCTGGTGATAACCTCGGGGACTAACAGTCCACCAGCAGTTGCATCCCGCCAGTGGTAGTAATAACATTAACGGTACCAATTTTCCTGCATCCGATGCGAATTTCGACAATACATGTCTCTTCAGTGATGCTCGTGGAATATTCACCAAATTTTGAATTATTTAGTGGAAGAACACTTTCTATATAACTGTACTCGATATTGAGTTGTATATTGAGTTGTATATTTTATGTATTCCTTTATATAAATTAAATGTTAACTTTTATCATAACAAATTATAATACCATCTGTTCTAACAACAGCTTTTTTATCATTTTTTTTTAGTGAAAGTAGTGTCATCTAACAAAACCTTGACATGTTCACGGTCCTATAATCTATTGATAGTTTTATAGAGTTTATGATTTTTTGTTAACTGTTGGTGACGTCTTCACACTGATTTTTTTTATGATGTGCTGTAACAACGCTGTCTCAGGTGAGAGATGGACTGGCGCACTTGCAAACAGGTTCACCAAATCATTTTATGTAGTTCAATATAAGCATGTCAAGATAGCTGTTATACAAAAAAGTATCACTAAGTGTACTTACTTAGCTTTAAGTTCGTTTGAAACTAACTGAGTGAGATAAGAAATATATTCAATCTGCATCTTTCAAAAATTCTTCTTTTCGAATAACGGTTTGACATTAATTTTATCGAGTATTCGAATCAACCGAGTTTGACTTATCAGAGGTAGTAATGCGTTGATCAAACGGAAATTCTAACGGGACAAAGAAATTACTTCGACTCATTACGGTGACCTACAGTTGTTAATGTACGGTCATTTTGGTCTTTTGTGGATAGTTGTCTCATTGGCAATCATACCACATCTTTGTTTTTTTTTATATCATCCGATTTTTCGTAACAACCGAGTTCTACACAACGAGATTCGACTGTATATATACTTTATATTTTTCCACCTAATTTTATTGAAACCGATCGATACTAGTATATGTATCTGTAATATATCTGAAGCTTATTTATTCCATGATAAACGAAAGCAATAATGTGTCCATAGTGCGCGGATGTCTCATCTGCCCTATCAATTTTTATGTTTTCAGTGGACCATGGAAATGGGATAAAACTTTAATTTGGCATTAACATTAGAACGATAATATCAAAGGGAACATGTGTACTAAGTTTTAAGTTGATTGTACTTCAACTTCATCAAAAACTATCTCAATCGAAACTTTACCTGAAGTGGAACGGACGGACGAACAGACGTAAAGGGAAGAAAACATAATGTCAATAAATGGGGCATAACAATTCTCATCATAAATTCATGGAATTGCTGAAATTCATATGAAATATGCTTTTATACTGAGTTTAATATGTATGATTATCCTACAAAAGATTTGAACGATGAAGGTAATTTATATAAAAGTTATAAAAAAAATTCTTCAACCTCGGACTTTATTTAGCCTTTAAACTTTTTGTTTTCCAGCGTCACTAAGTCTTTTGTAGACGAAACGCGCGTCCGCCGCAAATACAAAATGTTGAACTTGGTATTCATGATGAGATTATTTACAAGTGTGAAGTTAAACCTAGCTATAAAACCAGGTTTAAACTTCTATTATCTACAAAAAGAAATGTTCAAAAAGTTGATGTGTTTGAAATTTTGATTTTGCAATTTTATAAAGGACACTATTTTTTAAGTATTCATTGGAGTTCAGTATTTTTACTGTTTTTACTTTCTACCATCTTTAAAATATATCTCTTCTTCTTCTTTTTCGTCTTTCTTTAACTTCCTCTCGTTGTTAGGAGCACATCAATTGCTTTATTATTCACAATGGGCTTATCTCTAGTAGATAGTTTTTCAAACAAGATTTGTTATGGACAGACAATCGAGTCTTTTATCAGACATATACTTATCAAAGCCTGTTCGCAGAATGATATGATTTCAATTTAAAAAAAGCATTGGTCTTCAATTCAACCGATCTGATTCGAACACAATATGAGGATGAACACAAATGCACTTTGTTGAAAGCAAAAGCTACATTTATGCGAAAAACAACACGAGTACCATCATTTCTGTATAATATATATATCTAGCATAATAAAGATAACAAAAGTAATACCATTAACTGTGTATGACATGAATCTCTTTGATTTGACGTTACATCGCTGGCATGTAACAACATTTACTGAATCAATTTAAAAAAAACCCATTACATAACAAAACTAGGCTTCCTCCTGAAGTTGTTCAATACACTATTATCTTTAACAAGTTTACACGATTAAACCAAACTACGTGTTTGAATGTTCTTATTTTGTTATGCAAAATCATAAAAAAAATCTACGTTATAGTATATGTATCGCTATTTTACGATATTTTCCTTTGATCTCATTGACCTATAATGATCTATAATTGCTTTGCCATCACATTAGAGTGATATGAAAAAAAATATAACTAGCAACTAAGGGCGCACGTGCCGTTGAACAATTATCATCGACGGGATAAACAGATTATCATTGGTCATTTAAACTCGATTGGTTTTCACACTTTTACCGTATCGCCCCAAGCAAGACAATAAATCTCGTTAAGATGACCAAGGTTAATTTATAATAGATATGGAAGATGTGGTGTGAGTGCCAATGAGACAATAAGTTTTATTTACAACAACTGGGTCAACGACACTGCTGGTGCAGTATTTAATTGCCGAGGATACTACCAGCCCAGTAGTCAGCACTTCTGTGATGTCATGAATTATCATTGATATGGACATAATTATAAATGTATGAAACATTGCAATTTTTAAATTATGCTAAGGTTTTTCTACCTCAGGAATAGGTAACCTTAACTGTATTTGGCAAATCTTTTAGGAATTTCGGTCCTTTGCTCTTCAACTATTATTAGTTTATATATATATAGAATGACGCGGGGTAAAGCTCATTTAAAAACAATTTGGATAAAAGAGGGACGAAAGATACCAGAGGGGAAGTCAAACTCATAAATCTAATACAAACTGACAACGCCATGGCTTAAATTGAAAAAGACAAACAGACAAACAATAGTACACATGACACAACATAGAAAACGAAAGAATAAACAACACGAACCCTACCAAAAACTAGGGGTGATCTCAGGTGCTCCGAAAGGGTAAACAGATCCTGCTCCATATGCGACACCCGTCGTGTTGCTTATGTAAATAGTCGGCATTTCACATTCATGAAAGGGAAGGGGATTGTAGTTACGACGTACGACGACGTCAGGAACATATCCGATATCATTTGTGAAACGGTTATTCCATAACGATCAACCAACTTGTTATGGCGTCCGTAAAATTAATAATAGGGATTTCAACTTCACCATTTGGAACTCTTTGTTTAATAGCTTCCTCTATCAAGAAAATCATGATAGGGACTGCAATCATTGGAATATCGTATCAATTGGGAGATATATGCCCCGTATGCAGGTGCTGCTGGAATGTTGCTTCTTAGAAATGGAAAGTTCACAATTGGAAAGCTGAAATCATCTCTTTTGTCGTAAAGTTGATCATTTTTTTTTTATCAGAAACACAATTGAAAGGGAGGAATGTATAATCCCTAACACAAAAAAAACAGATCCATCTGAGATCAGGCAAAATTGACTTTAGACGAATTTGGCTATTTATTTTAGGTATTTTTGTCATATAGCTCTTCAACGGTTTCGGTGCTTATTCGTCTTTGATTATCTAATGATTTGATTTGAGTGTTCCTGGTGAAGGTAAATCCAAAAATGCGCATAGAGTTATTAAATGTGTTGTTTTCAATTTTTTACTGAAGATTTTTATTTTCCGAATATTTTTTATTTATCAAGGAAGAATTTGGGAAAATTTGTTAATATCATGTCAACTTAGGAGCACTGGTTACTGAGTTGGTGATATCCTTCGTGACTGACAATTCACCATAAAATCACAGTAGTGAACTCTTACCCTGCAGTAAATAAAAGAGTTGTAACATCATTTCTTCAAAGTTAGACATGTTAGAATTATGACCTAATTGCAAGAAAACAAATTTTCTAACCGTTACCCTTAACTGAAACAATAATGTAGCATCACAACGTATAAAGACACACTATAAAAAGTCAATTAAAATGTTTTAAAGTCAATCAAAAGTCATATCGACACAAACAAGTGAACACACATTGAACGAATAGATTTGATCTATGACACAACGTAAAAACAAAATCAATAAAATATAGGGCTATATGTTAAACAATTTCACAACCATAACCTTGAGCAAAATGCCGTGAAACAGAATAATGTACACAAGTAAATGAAAATAATTTTGTTTTAAGGTATACTGTAATGGAAAACGGAAATATTTTTTTTCAAATAAATAATTTTATTGTTGAAAGTACAAGAACAGAAGTGAAAATTTACAGTCATACCAAACACTTACCAAAGCTGGAATATATTAAAATAGAAAGACGAGATTTAACGCTAAATAAGTAAATATTAATTAACAAAAAACATTATAAGTTAGACCAACAGGTCAAATTAACACAAACGTACGATTTGTGAGTCCTCGCTGTTAATGAAAGCTAGTTAAAATCCAAAACAATTAAAAATAATAAAAAAATATTCATCAAACACTCACATAGACTAAAACCCATCCCATGGATTAAGTACTTCAACGTCATTGACTGGTCAAAGAAGGCATGCCTTTTTTCTTAATTTACCTTCATCAGAAACGCCTAAAGTCAAGAATTTGAATTCCAAGGATGTATTTGAACAAAAACTTATGACCAACTTATAATCAAATCTATCCAGAGACTACTTTGCCTGTGGAAGCTATTTTCACAATAACTCAGTGGCAGATCAAAGGACGAAATCAATGCATTTCAATTAGGACATGTGGTTGGAACCTCCCCTTTTTCTTATGGGTTGGGACCCTCTTTTAAAATGGCTTGATCCACCCCTGTTACTTATTGCATAATTGAAGAAAAGTATTACATCATATATTACCAAAGTATTTCCTAATGAGTTATTCATTATACCCTCGGGCACTAATAGTCCACCAGTACAGTATTCTCCCTTGTGCAAAATGAAAACGACACTCTATAAAGTTCATGATGGCATGATTACCAACGAGACAACTATACAACAAAGTTCAAATGAAGTGGATGTAAGTATATGTAGGTACCTATATTGCCTTCAACAATGACAAAGCTCATACCGTATTATCGGATATTAAAAACCAAGTACAGAATGATTGGATTTTTCTAAGTATCTAATGATAAATTTGTCATTTGTTATAAGCAAAAGCCGTAAAATCAGAAATATTCGACTACCATTATATAATTATCAAAAGTACCAGGATTATAATTTAGTACGCCAGACTCGCGTTTCGTCTACAAAAGACTCATCAGTGACGCTAATATCAAAATATTTTTAAAGCCAAACAAGTACTAAGTTGAAAAGCATTGAGGATCCAAAATTCCAAAAAAAGTTCTGCCAAATTCTGTAATATATAATTATAGTATTTTTGAAAATCTCTAAAATACCATTTATCTTGCACAAGGTCACCTAGGGCTCGACCAGAGAGTTGTCACAACTGCGATCAGCTGAACTAAAGAATTGATTTGTTTTCCTTTTTGAAAACTCAAAAGTCCATTTTCCAAATTAATTTAAACATCTGGAGTTTAAATTAAAAAGAAGAATCGGGTTTGAATAAATTGTTTTTGTTTTTTTTATTTTTCACAAAACAAAAGCTTAGTTATTTTCAGTTTAATTACACTCTAATTACATTCTAAGATGCCGCATAAAAACATTTGCATTATTTTTATAAATTTTGAAATGAAAAACCTTTCTCATCTGTTCTCCTATTGATTTCATATTCCATGTATTCTTTTTCATAAACGAATCGTTAACTTTTATCATAAAAGTTCCATAACACCATTCGTTTAAACAACAATTTTGTTATCATTATTTCTTAGTTAAAGTAAAGCAGGTTACTTATAAATCATTGACATATTCACGGTGCAACAGTCTGTACATAGTTTTTTACATTGTCAATTTTTCGCACTGAATGATTTCTTTAATTTGGGTCATTTATGTTTTTGTTAGTTGTTTGTATTCTGCTTATCGATCTGATGAGTTAAACCCTTTTCACACTTAGGAGACAGAATTATAAAGTTTTTTCAAACTTGTTTCTGAATCCCATATATCTAAATTTCTTCAAGTTATGTTGTTGTAATTTTTTGCTGTAATTTCTGATTAATATGTTTTGTTTAAATTAAGCCTTTATTAATCAGAATCTTCTTTTTTTTACTATGATGTGCTGATACAACATTGTCCCAGGTTAGAGGAGGGTTGGCAAACCCGCAAACATGCTTAACCACGTCACATAACGAAGGTCACCATTCACATATATTGTAAACTGTTATACAAAAAATTATCACTAACTTGTGTTAAATTTGCTTTAATTTCTTTGGAAAATGATTTTTTGAATTACATATGAAAAACATCCGATTTGAATTTTAACCATTCTAACTGCATTTTTCAATAATTCTTCTTGTTTATGGCCGACACTCGGCTAACCGAGAGATAGGTCGGTTAATCTATATTGAGTATGCGGTTATATCGGCGGTGGGTCTGTTAATCGGGTTGTTTATACGTCTGTTAAGAGTAAAACTCACAATCTAATGTTGAACTCGGTTAAATATACAGATTTTTGACATATTATGAGAATCTCATCAAAAAAAGAAAAGTGTGACAAAATGACATCGATCACAGAACAATTTTCACCAGTAAAAAAAAAGCATAGCCTGTGCAATTTTAAGTGAAACGGAAAGGCGTCGCGCAAGTGTGTGTTTTTTATGCTTGATCGCATAGCAATATTTTGGATAAAAGACTAAAAAACATTTTTAGATATGATTTAAAGGACACAAAATAGTACTTTGGTCCTAAAAAATTAATTGTCATTGATATATATTTCATAATTGTTATATACGTTGAGTTATACCACATTTTAATGAATATTAGGGGAATACAGTCTGTTAATGGGTTGGCCAATTTAAATCGTGTCAGTTAAGAGTTTTTTAGCCACGACAATAGTCTTACTACCTTGAGTTTATATTCTCACATTGAAAAAAATGAGATGTACTTGTAACGAAAAAAATACAATACGGTGCAACAGTATCCTTATAGAGAGAGCACTTTTATTTAAAAAAAATTTCTTTGCATTTCATTAAAAGGGTGTGTCACTTCAAAATAGGGTTATATGGACTGATTGGCCGCTCGAATTCGCATGAATTTACTATGTACGCCAAGTTATCAATCAGCCGTATTTTTTGGTCTGTAACATCTATGAATCTGTCATGTGTTGCAATGCAGCTGGTTAAATTCAATGCGTTTTCTTTGAAATACTAAGGCTTTTCTACCTCAGGAATAGATTACCTTATGCCGGCGTCACACATTGGCGTATAGACCGGCGTGCACCAAACGTACAGAGAAAATTGACAAAGTCGGTATACGTTAGTTGCACGCTTATCAATCGTTCAAAGCGCATAAGTTTATAATTCGTCGAAATACAAAGGTAACATTGAGAGAAAGGAAATGGGGAAAGTGTCAAAGCGACAACAACCCGACCATAGAGCAGGCAACAGACAAAGGCCACCAATGGGTCTTCAATGTAGAGAGAACCTCCTGCATCCGTAGGCGTCCTTCAGCTGTCCCCTTACAAAATATGTTTACTAGTACAGTGATAATGGGCGTCATAATAATCTCAGACTATACAAAAGAAACTAAAATTAAAAATCATATAAGACTAACAAAGGTCACAGGCTCCTGACTTGGGAAGGCGCAAAATTGCGGAGGTGATAAACATGTTTATGATATATCAACCCTCCCCCATACCTTTAGCCACTGAAGGAAAGTAAATACGCTTCATGAACGCTACAACCCGAGGAAATTTGTATGCAGCATAAAAAGCATACAACATACGCCAACATACGTTTCTTGAACGCCGGATAAACGCTTAGCCTTAGGTACGCTTTTAGTACGCCCAATACACACTTAAAGGTCGTTTTGCACACGTTACAAATATGATTGACAGGTTAAATGCATCCCAAATTACTAGCATTTTGCAGCGTAAATAATTTTTAACACGCCGGAGCTATACGCTGATGTATGACGCCGGTATTAGTTGTATTTTCTCAATGCTTTTCAACTTCGTTTTTGGCCTTTTAAACATTTTTTTCGAGCGTCACTGATGAGTTTTTCGTAGACGAAACGCGTGTCTGTCGTAAATATAAGGCGAAAATATCAAATTTCAATCCTGGTATCTAAGAGGAGTTTTTTTTCAGGTATGTATTTTCCTTTGTACCGAGTCAACATTCTCATTTTCTGCCACATAAGGAAATGTCTGTACGAGTTTTCCGCGATGTACGATCACTACAAAGTAACTACCAATCGATTTTTCAGTACTGTATGAAAAAGCTTGGAAACTCCGATGATGTAGTGCATATTATGGTCCGAGTACACAGTTATTTCGTAGTGCATTTCTTTTAGACAATAAATGAAAATTAAAAAAATCCCACCTGCGCTTTCTCAATAATATTTTTACAGTTTGTTGTACTACTTTTGGGACAAATTATATCAAAATTATAGAAAACTTCATCAGCTCTAACTAAAAAAATGGACAATTTTGTGTTAAGGGGGTCTTGCAATCTTTTGACAGCTTCCGAAGTGCTAATTTTTTACCTTTTTCAGCTGGACCTTATTTCTACTTTACATTAATATTTATGACTCACTTTTTTTTTACAGTGTCAGTTGACCCCCGAACTTGCTATATGAGGCATTAACATGGAGAAATAAATTTGGAAGGGGTATAACAAAAAGTGACAAGTAACACACTGTCCACACTAAGGACTATATTCGTGGACAACGAAAATCAAAGGACGATAACTATGTACTCGGACCTAATAGGATAGAAAAAGTTGACCAATCTTAATAAAACTTGGTATGACTAAAGCTTAATATATTCTAAGACTGCTTACAAAGTTTCATGGCAAAAGAATATATATTATAGACATTATGATTAAATCTATATTCAACTTTGCGTGTTAAATTTAGACGTTAAAATTGAGAAATTTCAACTATCAACATTTGGGGCTTTTAAAATTTAAATCTTGCAAAAAAATACTTTTAAAATGCCTTTATATATAATATTTCATGTATTCAAAGCAATAGAGTACTCATTTGATATATGAGACTTAGCATTATTATTCAAAAGTCAAATTTATATGAGCCTATGACTAAAAATGGAGGTTTTCAAATGAAGGGGGGCCTTATATGAAGATGTAATATTTTTCAGCAATTTTAAATTTGTGAAGCTTTTTGATTATAAGTAATCCCTACATATGTATTTAATGTACTTTAAATGGAAAGAAAACTTACAAATAACATATCATATTAGTTAAAAAGGGTCTTAGGTCAAGTAAGACTAAAAATATTTTAGTGTCAATTTAGGCCGTAGCACATATTTACATTTAAAAATGCATATTTAAGCTATAGGAAATAAAAAATTGTGTCTTTTCTATCATTTCTATACTCAGGTGACATGATACAATACATCTGAGCACAAAAAGCCTCTTACATTCAACTTTTTTAGCAGACAGTATGGTCTGATACAAAGATTTTTCACTTTTTAGTGAAAAACTTGCATGCAATTTTATTCACAACAAGCTTATCTTTGAACCACATGCTATCCTACAGAAGTAAAGAAAGATATTATGTGAAATGAAACAGGTACAAAAGACATTGTTAAGTGCTTTTTATACAAATTTAGTGATATCTTCAATATGGACTTCAACTTTTATGTGCCATGCTCCTCACATTTAACTTGATCCAAACAGGGCGTTAGACGCGGGTCATTTATACAACACATTTTGTTCATATAGTCTGAGATAATCTTTTTTTCTGTAGATTCAGAGTTCACAAATGAGTAATACATCTGGATTAAAGCATAGAAACACAAAAATTGACACATAAAAACATGTCAGATAGAAAGTCAGAATGCCACTTATGCATCAAAATTGAAAAAGCTATGAAATGCTTATTTTGACCATATAATGCCAAAATTGGTAATTTTTGCAGAAATTCTATCAATTAAAAGGTTTAAATCCTTTAGTTTTATGCTATTTGACAAATTGACACCATCAAATGATTCAGGGAAGTTGCCAAAGTACAGATTCTATATTTCCTGATTTCACCTCTTAGGTCCGAGTACACAGTTATTTCGTAGTGCATTCCTTTTAGACAATAAATGAAAATTTAAAAAATCCCACCTGCGCTTTCTCAATAATATTTTTACAGTGTGTTGTACTACTTTTGGGACAAATTATATCAAAATTATAGAAAACTTCATCAGCTCTAACTCAAAATATGGACAATTTTGTGTTAAGGGGGTCTTGCAATCTTTTGACAGCTTCCGAAGTGCTAATTTTTTACCTTTTTCAGCTGGACCTTATCACTACTTTACATTAATATTTATGACCCAATTTTTTTTACAGTGTCATTTGACCCCCGAACTTGCTATATGAGGCATTAAACATGGGGAAATAAATTTGGAAGGGGTATAACAAAAATTGACAAGTAACACACTGTCCACACTAAGGACTATATTCGTGGACAACGAAAATCAAAGGACGATAACTGTGTACTCGGACCTTATATCAGATGCATCAATGGCAACATATAAACTTATGATTCATTGTTCATGTGTTGTTCCCATATATTCTAGCTACTAATCTTGAGCCTGTCCCTTTATTCAGATAAAACCCCATATAGCAACTAAATTATACTTGTAATGTCATTCATAACTCTTAACATACCAATTAACAGACCGTTTTTTTTTTACATCCGACCCATTAACAGACCATATTTTTATCAAAAATTGATTTATGTCACCAAAATACAGTTTTTCGTGTAGATTTTTCACATATTGATGTTAATATGGTAAACAAACATAATGCCTGTCTTGTTTCGATGTTCAAAAGATTGCATGCAAGTAAACTCAACAAACTTGTCCTTTTTGTGTACATTTTGTGTGTGTGTAAAATGTGTATAAATTTACTGATGACTAACTCGCCTTTTCATTTTATAGATCGTTTATTGAAGCTAGAAAACAAATAATTACACCACTGGATTCAGTTCTCCAAATCATTTTGACAGACATGAATAGTTTTTCTGATATAAATATAATTAAAAAGTTATACAATGAAACATAGTGACCTTACACTGATTTTCACGATAACACCTGATTAACAGACTTTAGCCAACCCGATTAACAGACCAACCGCCGATATAGCCGCATACTCAATATAGATTAACCGACCTATCTCTCAGTTTGTCGAGTGTCGGCCGTGTTGTTGAACTTCGAGACATCGGGGTCTATATTTTAAGGGTATTCGAATCAACCGAGTTCGACTCATCAGAGGTAATTATGCATTGATCGAACGCGAATCATACTGTGACCGAGAAATAACTTCCCCACACCCTAGTTTTCGACACAACCGACTTCGACACAAGGTTCAACTATATTTTGTAAGAAACTTTATATTTTTCTACCTAAACTTATTGAAACCGATTTTTATAAGTATATCTTTATAGATAAATTTCTAATTGACGTTTACTTATTCCCTGATAAATAAAATTCATTAATTCCTGGAATTGTTAAAATGTATATGAAATATACTTTTACACTGAGCTTAATCTGTATGTAAATGGTACAAAAAATTTGCTCGATGAAGTCAATTTATATAAAAGTTAAAAAAAAAAAAGCTCTTCAACTTTATCGTACTTTATTTGGCCTTTTTAACTTTTTTTCCTCGAGCGTCATTCATGAGTCTTTTATAGACAATGCACGCATCTGGCGTTAATTCATTAAAGGTTATTTACAGACACGGGATGCAAGGGTATCACTAGCCCAGTAGTCAGAACTTCTGTGTTGACATGAATTGCCCTTGATATGGTTATAATAATTATAAATAAACTGTTAACAAAATTTTGAATTTATAAAATACTACGGATTTTCTACCTGAGGAAAAGATTACCTCAGCTGTTTTTGGCAAAACTTTCAGTAACTTTTGGTCCTCAATGGTCTTCAAACGCGTTAATTATTTTGCCTTTCTAACTTTTTTATTTTTATTTTACTTTAGGGTGAGTCTTTTGTAGAATTCAAAATTCAATCCTGGTATCTATGATGAGTTTGTCCATAAGTGAGAGTTAAAGCTAGCTTTACAACCAGGTTAAAACCACTATTATCTATATAAGGAAATATGTGTAACTACTTCCCAGTAGGAGTCGATTTGAGATTTTGATTTTGCCTTTTTATAACATTCATTACAGCTCGGTATTTTTACTGTTTAACTTTTTACCATTTTTAACATATATCTCTATCAGTTAATTTTTCAAACAGAAGTTATTTTTAGACAGACAATCGACTCTTTTAACGTACATCTACTTGACAAAGCCTTTTTGCAGAATGATATGAAATCAATTTTTAAAAAAGATCGGTCTCCAATTCAACCGATCTGGTTCGAACATAATGTGAGGCTGACCACAAAATACACTTTGTCGAAAGACAAAATCAACATTTATTTTTAATTTTTCAAATTTTCAATAACAAACAGATTTTGCAGGATTTCAATACTGACGACTTCAAGTCTAAACCTCCTGATTGCACTGATGCTAGTTCCCAATTCACATACATTCTGGCCACAATTATCAACATTGTTAATAACACTTTTCTACGAAATGTGTTATCCTAAGGTCCGAAATATCGAGAGCCTAAATCTATCAATTGAAAGGAACACGTAGACACTCTTTCAGAATGAATTAAGGCAGTGAGGTCATTGGTACAAATCAGAAATAAGAAACTGAATCGGTCTATCAATGCTCATTCTAAGTCAATCTCTAAAGACCCAAATTATGCATAACACATATCCTAAAGCCCTAAACAACATCGTTTTTGTGTGTAACACTCATTACATTAACTGCTTGATGAACGAATGAGGTATTGACAATTCGCTTGGAAACTCAACATATACGCTCACGACACTTACCAAAGAGGAAATCCTGAATAATCATAGAACTGGTCTATGTTCCTTTGGAATTTCAACCAATGATGAAAAACTGTATCTTTCATCACTGTATTGGATACATAAACTACGTAGGTGTCCTTACAAACAACGTTAATTGCTGGGTCTTACAAGTGCTCCACAAAACCTCTTTCTAAATTATTAACATCTATTTTATCAGGAATCAAATACGGGCTTCAAAGTTATTGTGAAACTGCCTATTCTAGAGGTGATGTGAATTAGATGTGGATACTTCAAAATTCCAAAGATCTACAATCTAACTCTCTGTCATCGTGTAATAGTATTAAAACATTTGTATTTACTACACTTTACACAAGTATTCCACATTCAAAAATAAAAGGCAAATTGTGAGAGTTCGTATTGCTTTGTTTCATAAAAAGAAAGGCCCACGTAGATAAAAAAAATATTGTCTTGGGGAGGGATAAATCATACATTGTAAAGGATCACTCTGATTCAAACAAAATCTCTGTGAAACTGATATTATCAAGAGGCTTGATTTCTAGATTGACAACATATTTGTTACGTTCGGAGGACGTATTTTCAACAGACTGTCTGCATTTAAATGAGAACAAATTGTGCCCGTCTTCTATACGACTTGTTTCTTTATTATTTTGAGGCTGACTTCATACAAGTTCTTGCTGCTCACAAGGAAACAAATGTTCCAAATGGTGAAGTTGAATAGTTTTCAAAGGTACCAGGATTATAATTTAGTACGCCAGACGCGCGTTTCGTCTACATAAGACTCATCAGTGACGCTCATATCAAAATATTTATAAAGCCGAACGATTACAACGTTTAAGAGCATTGAGGATCCAAAATTCCAAAAAATTGTGCCAAATACGGCTAAGGATATCATCCGTTCGTAAATTTTACGGACGCCGTCACGAGTTGGTTGACCGTTATTGAATAACCGTTTCACAAATGATATTGGATGTGTTCCTTACATCGTAACTACATTAATCCTCTTCCTTTACATGATTGTTACCTATCAAAGTATAACATTGCTGAAGAATTAGATCGATCAAATTCACCAAAAAGTAAAAATAGATCCGTTGTTACAAAATTATTTCTGCTGCCACACGAGTATATGATTAAAATAACAGTTTGGTGCAATCGAAGTGTTTTATCTGGATTTATCTTCAGTATTCAGACTGACACTTGAAGGGACTTTAGCTGTCTAATTCATGTTCACCGCTTTGACTCAAATTCTCTGATATGATTTATAACCCTGTAGAAGATTTATATAAATTTCAAAAAGTCTGAAATAAACAATTTACAGGGCATGGGCTTGATAATATGTAGCTTCTTTTCGCGTGTCCCGAACACCTCCGATGGTAATTTAAGATTATTTCCGAATCCTATTGTTATCACCTATTTTGTATGATGATATATATATTAATATGACGAATAAATATGTTTAAACTAACCGATATAAACGTAAATAAAGATAGAGATAGAAATCAAACTCGTGCAAATGAATTTTAAGAAGTATGTTTAATTTCATATTATAGATTCAAAATATATGTTGATTATCGGTTTTACTTGTAGAAGAATGAGTTTTTGAGGTTCGAATCAGTTTTATTTATATAATATTCATATACAAGTCCTAATTACACGAGGCGCAATAAAATAAAACAATAATCAGATCCATCTGAGATCGACCTTCACAGAGGAGTAAATCCTTATTTAAAGAATAATTTCTTTATTTATATAAAAAAAAAAATCATGTCAACTCTAAGGCCCTGGTCACAGAGTTGATTTTATCCTTTGGGACTAACGGTGCATCCGCAGTGGTATCGTCCTAGCGCTAGTAAATAAAAAAGAATGTTCTTTTATTGCAAAAAACAGATACGTTCGGTCAAATCTAGTAACTGAAATGACGACTGAAAGGAGAAAAAAAAATTACATAATGAAATGATAGTGAATTCATTCATACCTTGCAGTAAAAAGAATAGTTGTTTCATCGCTTCTTCAAAGATAATATTGTGAACAAATTTGAAGAAAACAATCGTTCTCACCGTTGAACGAACTCTAAAGAAATAAACTTTTGGATGATTTTGCTAGAGCGGTAAGCCAGTAACGTAACAGCTTTCATGGGTCAGACACCACCTAAGTGCATGCGGTCTGAAAAACAATCAGATCATCTGTGTAGTATATTCACCTCTGTAACAAATAAATTACAATTTTGGCGACAAGTGCAAACATACTGAAAAATACTGCACTTTCACTAAAATATAATTCAAATGTGTATTTTTTTTCATGAGGAAAAATGATGTAAAAACGCGTTAAGTACATTAACTATACAAGGAGTACACGTAAGAACATAATTTATCAAGATTAATTAAAACAATATCAATAGAAATATGTACGCAACATATGCAACCACCACGGTTGTGACATTTAAAACATTTATCAAGATTGTATAATAAGGAAATTTAAAAATGTATTCGAGATTGTATTGTGTATTGAAATAAAATAGTGTTAAACAAATGTAACTAAATAGTTAGAATGCACATTGCAACGTTCAATTTACCAACCGGTGACGTTTTCGGTCACTTTATGCCGTTAAAAAAGATAAAAGAGAAGCAGAAGAAACTAGAGGGACAGTCAAACTCATAGATTGAAAATAAGCTGGAAACGCCATGGCTAAAAAATAAAAAGACAAACAGACAAATAAAAATTCACGGTTCAACATCGAAAACTAAACACTAAGCAACACGAACTCCACCAAAATATGGGGGTGATCTCAGATGCTCTTGAAGGGTAAGCAGATCCTGCTCCACATGTGTAACCTGCGTGTTACTTATTTTTATTACTAATCCGTTAAATAATCTAATTCGGTAGATCACAGTCGTGAAAAAGGAAGGGTATTGTAATTACGACATAAGGAACATATCCGATATCATCTGTGAAACGGTCATTCCATTACGGTCAACCAACTCGTCCGTAAAATTTATGAAGGATGATTTCAACTTCACCATTTGGAACTCTTGGTTTTATAGGTTCCTTGTGCGCAGCAACCCTCTAAGAAGGAAATCATGATAGGAAATACAATCCAGGCAATATCGTATCAATTAGGAGATATATACTCCGTATTCAGTCGCTGCTGTGATGTTGCTACATAGAAAAGGAAAGTTCACAATTGGGACGCTGAATTCATCTCTTTTGTCGTAAAGTTTTGTTTTCAACCGACCTGCATTGTCAATTTCTAGATGTAAGTCAAGAAATGTGACAGACTTAACTGTATCAACTAAGTAGTCTCCAATTTTTTTCATTTAGTGAGAGAACATCGTCTATATAGCGGAACGTAAAGTTAAAGGATATTGCTAACTGCTGTTCCGTCTTCCTAAGAAGTTTCTGTTTGAAATTAGCCTTATAATGATAAAGAAACAAGAGATAAGTTAACATACCATGATATGCAGTCTAGCGCCACTGGTGACGTTTATGTAGACGAAACGCGCGTGTCTTTCCAAGTTATAAGTATACTATCTTTATATTATCTTAATTTTTCTTTTATATACACACAGATTTGATTAATAAATTTGGCTGAAATGGTATTTTACTTTTTAAATTTTACGATAAATTGTACTTAAAGCGCGGACATTACTATGTGATCCGTGTAAACTCATCAAACAATGTTGTAATTAGATCTTTGAATATAGTTTACGTTGGTACTTATAACGATTTTGTCATCAGTGAATTGAAAGTAACTACATTTGTATTCTTTTCATTCTTTACTAAGACGCATCCACGTTTTTTTTTATCCATAAAGAAAAGAGGTTTACTCCTTACTATTCTACTGCCTGTCGATACATTTATTTTTGGCATTGCAGAAGTCATATTTTCTTTGGCTGTAAATGACGTTAAAGACCCTGGGATGTGTTTTAGTTGATTTTAGTCTCTGACGCATCATTTTTTTAATTATAATTAGTTGTTTTTGGGGCTTTTAACTAGCTGCAAGAAACTGCAAGTACTTTCAAATCGTGCTTTTTCGTTAATTTGACCTCTTGATACTATTTGTAATACTTGTTTTTGTATTTAATGTTTACTTATTTATGGTTATATCTGGTTTATATACCAGCTTTGATAAGTGTTTGGTTACAGGTATAACTATAAATTTTCACTTCTTTATACTATAAATTTCCTCTTGTCTCCGTAGGAGCCGTCTTTAATAACAAACACCAACATGAGTTATTGCATATAAAGGAGTACATTTAAATCCTGTGTATCGGTACAGATTAATTTGAACATTTGCCTACCCAATTCCCCAGCCAGGCCGTGACGGGTCTTACTTCGGGTACTAGAAAGTTAACCTTCCCCAAACATCATACAATGCAATAAAATAAAACATACATAAGCTCACACACCCACCTGATAAGCTCAGTCCTTAAAGTATATAAAAAAAAAGTGCAAAACTATAAATAAAATGGAACAAGGTTACCCTAGGCCTGAATGCCCCACAGATGCCTTGGCAAAATACTTCCAAGGCAATAACGAGGAATCTTATCGGACAAAATACATATCAAAACAGACACTTCCAAATACTGTACTGTATCAATAGTGAGGAAAGCCGAAAATCTAAATGAAAAGGATCTCGGAGAGAAACTATAAGAAGAACAGCTAGAAACTCTCATACACTAAACATAGGTCTGAGAGATTCCAAGAATGAAAACTACTGATTTATCCCAAATGGGGAAAGCACATGTCTCGAACAAACCTGAAATGTTCTGCAGAGGTTTCCCTCTACAAGGAAATAATGACCGAAATTTGAAATTATATGTTTGGATGATGAAATGCATCCAAGAAAATAAGTGTGTTTGCTAATTGACGTAATTTCCCCTTTATTTACAGATCCTTTTTAATTGTCTCCTTTGTAACGAGGGACATACATTTTTATTTACAATGGAAGTCCGAACGCTAGCCAAAAGAGCAAATTAACCTAAGCGTAATGTGAGTAACCTTTAAGTTTTTCAAATCTTAGAATTACATTAATTTATTATTAAGTTAAGTTAATTCTTTTGACATCAGAAATTATTTTAAATAGAAAATTAGTTTAAACCGTTGATAAATTTAACAATAGAAATTATGAAAGATTTGGATACCCATGGACATTTGAATTTGTGAAGAATCATTTTTTTACAGAACTATTTGATATGACTGAAGTATTTGCCAACGGTAAATATCTACATTATATTTTAGGTGGCGACAGTCTAAATGTGTTAAAATTTAAAGCAAAAAATTATCCTCGCTTCACAACACTCCTTATTAAAAAAAGACAAATTTTACCATTTTAAAAACACTGAATTTTCACGGAATGATATTTAGGGTGCGGACAAAACACATTTCATGA
Organism: Mytilus trossulus; assembly: GCF_036588685.1. Lineage (NCBI taxonomy): Eukaryota > Metazoa > Mollusca > Bivalvia > Mytilida > Mytilidae > Mytilus > Mytilus trossulus. Next base: position 24,834,005 of record NC_086378.1, read on the forward strand.
GTGGACTTCTATTGGATCAATAACATTCAATATAAACCCCTTTAAAATTATATATTTTGATTTTTTAAGTTTAAGCACTGTGTTCAGTATATAAAAAAAAAATTATATGGAGACGTGATTTTTTTTGGTAAATTGACATTTTATATTGACTCGAGGTCCATTTTATGCAAATTAACTGTTTCTAAAAATAGAACTAATGAATATATTTTTATATACTCTCGATGTGTAGATACCTGGAACTTATCAAACATCAAATTTCTTTGATACTGCTTCAGGGTCATATCTAAAAAAAAACTTGACTGAGACAGCTTCTCAAACATTCAACATCCAAAATTAATTAAAAAAAACCTACAACATTTTAAACATATTCTATTTTACATTTGATTTCAATATTTAACAATCGATTTTATAATTCAATATTTGTTTTCAACATTTAACATTCGATTTTAAGATTCATCATTCAAATAAAAAAAAAAGAGAAATTTTCAATTAAAATAAAAATTGATTCTACATTCGTTTTCAACATTCAACTTTCAAAAACATTTTTTGATTTCTTTATATTTTCTTCAACATTCGATTGCAACATTCAACATTCATTTATCAACATTTTCAACATTCGATTTCAACACCCTATGCCTCGTATAAAGAGAGTGCGGCGCTCTTTTTGCGTAAAAAACCCTTACAAAAACTTTTTGAGGGGTCCGTATGTGGCATGTTGCAAGGCCATATTCTGTCCCCTTCTAATATACCCTAATTTTCCAGGGGCAGTGTAAACTTCCCCGACCTTCATCCTGGATGACCCCTTTCACAAGACTTATTTGTTGTAATTATTGTTAACCTGTTCTTGTCCTGAATATGCATGAAATATTTGACACTGGACGTTAAGCACCCAACAATCAATCATCTCATGTGTAAGGTCGTTGGACTTTAAAATAGGTTTTTGCTGCTTCATCTTTTCGCTCGCGGGATAAAGGAATTAGAACAAATACTTAGGGATTGTGTCACATCTAAGAAAAAATAAGTTCATATTAAAATAGTAAAAAGTAAAAGAACAAAAATACTGAGCTCAGAGGAAAATCAAATCAGCAAGTCCCTCAATACATGGCAATATCAAATAACAAAACACACAAAAAACGAATGGATAACAACTGTCATATTCCTGACATGGTACAAAACCCAAAATCAGTACCATCAATTCTGTATACCAGATATATCTAGCAATACAAAACTTACAAAATTTACATTATCAACTGTGTATGACTTGTCGTTAGAGCGTTGCATGTAGCAAACAAAATTTACTGAATCAATTCTATAAAAAAACGTGATATTACAAAACTAGCCTACTAGCTGTAGATGTTTAACATACTAGTTTCATGAACAAAATTATAAAAATCTATGTCATAATATTAACTCTAAGGACAATGTTATCGTTTTAACAGCATTCTATATAGTTAACCGATAATAGTACAGAGATATTTCTCATATGTTTAACCGTATCACAACTTTTAAAAATCAACATATGACGGAGATTCCGACTCCAAAAACAACACGTCTCCCTCTCGCTTCGACATTAAGTTTAAGGTGAAATAAAACTCTGAACAATTCATGCTTCACTGATCATTATTGACATTTTCCATGGTCCAAAGTGACATTGCTCAAGAATTAGATTTATCAAATTCACCAAAAAGTAAAAATCTATCCATTGTTTCAAAATTATCCCCGCTGCCACACGAGTATATGATAAAAATTACAGTTAGGTGCATTCGAAGTGTTTTTTTTCAGGATTTATATTCAGTATACAGGCTGACACTTGAAGGGGCTCTAGCTGTCTAATTCATGTTCACCGCTTTGACTCAAATTCTCATATATGATTTATAACCATGGAGAAGATTTATATAAGTTTCAAAAAGTCTGAAATAATCAATTTACAGGGCATGGGCTTGATAATATGTAGCTTCTTTTCGCGTGTATTTAAGTTTTGATGCTATCCATTTAACCTTCGAGTTGACCCCGAACACCTCCGATGTTAATTTGAGCTTGTTTCCGAATCCTATTTTTATCGCCGATTTTGTATGATGATATAAATGTTAATATGACGAATAAATATGTTTAAACTAACCGATATAAACATTAATATTGATAGAAATCAAACTCGTGCAAATGAATTTTTAGAAGTATGTTTAATTTCATATTATAGATGCAGAATATATGTTAATTATCGGTTTTATTTGTATAAGAATCAGTTTTTGAGGTTCAACTCAGTATTTTTATATATAATATTAATATATAAGTCCTTAATACACGAGGCGCAATAAAATAAAACGATAATCAGATCCATCTGAGATAGACTTTTACAGAGGAGTAAATCCTCATTTAAAGAATAATTTCTTTATTTATCAACAAATATTTAGGAATTTTTTTTAAATCATGTCAACTCTAAGGCACTGGCTAAAGAGTTGATTTTATCCTTTGGGACTAACGGTGCATCCGCAGTGGTATTGTCCCAGCGCGTATAAATAAAAAGAATTTTCTTTTATTGCAAAAAAAAAAGAAATGTTCGGTCAAATCTAGTAACTGAAAAGACGACTGAAATGAGAAAAAAATTTACATAATGAAATGATAGTGAATTCATTCATACCTTGCAGTAAAAAGAATTGTTGTTTCATCATTTCTTCAAAGGTAATACTGTAAACAAATTTAAAGAAAACAATCGTTCTCACCGTTGAACCAACTCTAAAGAAATAAACTTTTGAATGATTTTGCTAGAGCAGGAAGCCAGTAACGTAACAGCTTTCATGGGTCAGACACCACCTAAGTGCATGCGATCTGAAAAACAATCAGATCATCTGTGAAGTATATTTACCTCTGTAACAAATATTTTACAATTTTGGCGACAAGTGCAAACATATTGAAAAATAGTGCACTTTTACTAAGATATAATTTAAAAATGTAAAAAAGCGCTTTGATTACATTGGCTATACAAGGAGTTCACGTAAGTACATAATTTATTTAGTTAATTAAAACAATATCAATAGAAATATGTAAGCAACATATGCAACCACCACGGTTGTAACATTTAAAACATTAATCAAGATTGTATAATAAGGAAATTAAAAAATGTATTCGAGATTATATTGTGTAATGAAAGAAAATAGTGTCAAACAAATGTAACTAAATAGTTAGAATGCAAATTGCGACGTGCAATTTACCAACCGGTGAAATTTTTGATCGCTTTATGCAGTAAAAAAAGATAAAAGACGAACAGAAGAAACCAGAGGGACAGTCAAACTCATAGATTGAAAATAAACTGGAAACGCCATTGCTAAAAAATAAAAAGACAAACAGAGAAATAAAAATTCACAACATAGAAAACAAAAGACTACGAACTCAGATGCTCTGGAAGGGTAATCAGATCCTGCTCCACATGTGCAACATGCGTGTAACTTATTTTATTATAGTGGAAGATATTAGCAGGCAAAATCGAGGGAATTGTGCAAATGATGATACAAGCATGAAAATTACCACAAAGCATCATTATTATATACTTTTAAAGAAACAACTGCTGGCAATTAAAAAAAAACATTTTTTCAAGATGGCCACCGCCGTTTTCTAAACTGGCCGTTTTTTTCAGTTTGAAAATATTGATTTTTTTCTGGAAAACTTTTCGTTTACCTCCTTTTAGTGAAAAACAGTTGTCAGGTTTTGTAGCTACCTTCCTTACATGTGAATAATTCACTAGAAATGGGTATTTTACATATATAGGGTTTGCGCATGCGCGAAAATGTAACAAAAGTCATTAAAAAATATTTTAACTATAATTTATTATAAAATAAGTGATTTTGCGCAAACTATTTATACACATAATGAGTAATTTGTATGCACTACCAGGTCAAACCGTAGTTCATCTTATTACTACTCTAAAAAGCAAGTAAGTGTAAAATCTATGATGTCACTGTTTAGAAACAAGCCAATTCAGTTGCAATGATCAGGAATTTGATGGATAAGACGGAAAATGTGGTTAATTCGAGAAAAACATCAATAGTAACGGCAGATCAGCCACTTTTGGTAATGGATATTCAGTGGGAATTGCCTGATTTGTACAGAAAAGATAAGTTTATCGTCATGTGAGGTGGATTTCACATTGAAATGACTTGTTATTAAATTCTGGGTGATATATTACGTGAAAGTAGATGGACATATGTCCTCACTAAAACCATTATTGCAACACCTAAAACGGCATATTCTTGTATGTATGTTCAAATGTACCTAGGACTAGACACGCGCATCAGATAACTCTATGTGTTTGGCTTAAATGGTAAATACCGGCTTAAGAAAGTTAAACACAGAAATTATAATCATGTCATGACTCTGTGACGTTCAATGATGTGATAGACTGGTGTAAGAAAATATAGTCATCTATACCACAGTTCAATTCCTGGCGTTCAATTATAAAATAAAAACTTCTGGTGAATTTGGTAGTATGCTCATTTCATGAGTCAGATTTTGTACAAACAGTCCATATAAAGCATGATACCGTATTCATTTAGGTCTTGATCGTGTAACATATTCTCGATCGCTACCGACCTTCTCCGAGAAATGGCTTTCCTTCTCTTACGTCACCCACAGGTGGCAATTGATTTTGAAAATGATAATTTCACTGTACGTTATACCAGAAAATAATTTTCTTATAACACAATTAATCAGACAAAACCCCCAAAATAATACAATTGTAAAGGGGTATGTGTTGTCATAGGTTAACCCGAAGACCCTATTTAGACGTATTGATAGTAGCTGGACCAGATGTCAGTAGACTATCAGATGAATTTGCAAGGCAAACAATTTGAAGATCGTTTGAAGCAAATACAAAACGAAGTAGAACCGGTTTCTTATAACAGATCAAAAAGAACAACTTAATCCATAAAGACAAACTGCTCCTCCGTTTTTGTCTTTGGATGTCATTTTAAACAGTGGTATTAAATCAGTGCAAATGGATAAACTTGAAACATTTTACAATTTGCAGATCCAAATTCTGACGCATTTATCGTTGATGGGGCAGCAATGGCTAATTCCAGGCCACCTTGTAGGGCAACAATATTGGATGATTTTGCAATTGTGTCATACGGCCTTAAATCAAATCTTGCATCGATAAGTATTCAAGAGTAGACATTGTGTTAGATTTACTAAATGAATCATTGAAAGGCTAGATGACAGAAGACAAAAGTTGGGTTCTGGAGTAGTTTTCTCTGTGAAGATGACAACGAAACGATTTTTTTCAAGTGTCTTGCCGACGGAAATGCTTCTGTAGAGACTAATGAGATACTTTCCAGCTACCCCTTGTAAGCACGGAGAAGCAGATATACGAATGTTTGTCCATGTTTGGCATGATTATGAAAATTGTTGTAAGACGGTAATTTAAGGTAGCACCGACACAGATGTAGTAGCATTTAGAATTGCAGCACTTTAAAAATATGGTGGAACAAACTGTGAAAAGGTTTTGGCAGGAATGAAGACTTTTGATGGCTTCCTGTACGTGATATATCAAATGCGTTTGGTCCTCGTGTAGCTACTCTTCCTTTCATTCATTCAGTGGACGTGACACTAAGGGAATAGGTCAGTTTGGATAACATGGGAAGTATTTCAACATGTAAGGGACGTACTTATTTCTTTGCTGAAGTATAAAGGCACATACATGGACATAAAAGAAGCATTTATTTGCATCATGTATGACAGAACAAAATCAATACTTGCTGTTAACGAGGCACGATGTTAATTTTTACCCAAGAAGCAGCGGCATTGTGATGTAGTTCCGCCTACAAGAGTTTTTCTTCCCGGAGCACATCCAAAGAGCAGCGTATTAAGGTGGATAAGTTTGGGCTCAGCTTGATTTATTTAACAATTCATGAACACTGGGGTTGGATGAAAGAAAAAAAATCGATGACAGCCGCCATTTTAAAACCGGAAATCACCCTTTTTTGTCATTTATGTGTTGTTTTTTCGTACATTAGGACCTGTAATTTACGCTTAATAGAAACTTACATTGGATTTTACCTATAACACAACTTTCAAGGATTTACAACTGGATAGGACGCCATTTTCAAAATGATTGGTGGCATCTTGAAAAAAGGGAAATTTGTGATGGCCAGCACCTGATTTCTTTTAATTATCATTTAGTCCACCTTTAAACCAAATTTCATGCTTGTATTTCATGCTTGTGTTATTACTTGTTTAGTTGATGAAAATTATTAAAATACTTTCTACGTATTTGCATCTAATTTGGAACTGGAAACCACTATTTTTTTTCATGTATGTGTTGTTTTGTCGTACTAAGGAGCTGTTTTTAACGTTTTTATCATAACTTACATTGGATTATACATTACGCATTTTTTAAGGATTTAAATTCCTTGTGAAATTGCTTGAAAGTAAAAAAAAAATCGAATTTTTTTACTCTTTTGCCGACATTTTGAAACCGGAAGTCACCTAAAGCTTCATTAATGTATTGTCTAGTCCTTATTTATGAACTGTCATTTGCTTTTTATCAAATCTGACAATGGATTTTACATATAACACACCTTTCAAAGGATTAACATATAATGGCTAATTTGTTATGACGCCATTTTCAAGATGTGTGGTGGCCATCTTGAAAAATGATTTTTTTTCTGGCCAGCAGCAGATTTTTTTATAAGTATCATTTAGTTAACCTTTATACCAAATTTCATGCTTGTATCACGATTTGCACAATTATGTCCATAATATCTCCCACTATCTGGGAAACAGCCGGGTACACGACAACTCGTACTTTCGGCAACTCGTACTCAACCAACTCGTACCCTATATTTACCAACTCGTAACCATGTTTTATTTGATATTATCTATCTAGTTTATATGCATAGTTATTGTAACTTTCTTTCGTATATCATTATATAGCAAAATACAAATAAAAAAACAACTTATATTGTAAATAAAATGCAATCATAATTGTTTTAAATAAGCTTATCAAATGCTAATCGTTATAATCATTAGTATTCCTTAGAATTGATTGTTTGAAATTGTTTGGACGGCAATTTATTTGATATGCACATTAAAACCGAAAAGAAAATGCATGGCTTAAACGTTGTAAAAACCAAGCTTTGAGAAAAAATATATAAACTATGGTGAAATGTATGATCATCTTCAATTGCAATTGCAAATAAACTTTGATATATAAATTGTGTATCTCAACAGAGATATATAATATATGTATGTCTCTGATCTCAATAATATTTTTCCCTAATCCTGTTATTGGTCCATGTTTTGGGGTCAATAAGAGTATATATTTCAAAAAGCTGTATTTGTAGAACCCTTATTACTATTATTAATAGCAACAAAGCCTTGTTAAAATGTTTTACGATTAAACTCTTACAATGTGTGTGTAAATATTAGTGATACTAGTGGTTTTTTTTAATACATCTCTCGTAATTCTTCTAAATATTGGCTTAATTTTTATTTTAACTTTTATATGAAATATACATTTTAAAACATTGTGCAAACGTACATGCAGAAAGATTAGATCAGGTGTGAAGTTGTTTTGATAAGTTAATTAATGGCACGCTTCGTGTGTGAATAAGGGCCAATTGAGTTTATCATTCGGTTTGACAAAACTAGATTCGTACATATCTTCATAAATACTATTCAATATACAATTATTAGATTCTAATAGCTTCAACCAATAAAGTACCATTCTTACATATCTATTAACATACAATGGTAAACGACCAAGTTCAAAGTACACCATATGGCTCACAGTCGTTTTTCTCACTTTCAAAATTCTTTTTAAATAATACAAATGAAGCGTTTCTATATCAGCTCCTTTATGGAAACCCCATATTTCACAACCGTAATTCACATACTTGTTACATATGTATCAAAAAGGGACATCAAAGTCTCAGTGTTATAACAATCATCATAAATCTTACTCAATAAACAAAATGTAGCCTTTCTACCCTGTTCAGATAGTGTTTTCTGTGTTACAGTAAAAGTACCGTTATAGTTTAATGACAAACCAAGATATACAAACTGATCACACATTTCTATCATTTTACCATTCAAATTGTAATTTCTTATAGGTTAAACAAATTATCAATTAGCATTATAATGTTAAAAATATTTTCTACTAACACGAAAAAACTAAGACATGTTCAACGCAATGTTCACTAAAAAATATCCTTTTCATATTGTATGGATCTACCTCAGGGTGCACTGAGATACTTCAGGGAGTTAAAATATCCATATCTACGGATATAAACGTAGAAAACTTATATTATAATGCTAAAAAAATATTGGGTACGACTTAGTAGAAGTACGAGTTGGTAGAAGTACGAGTTGCCGAAAGTACGAGTTGGCTGAGTACGAGTTGCCGAAAGTACGAGTTGACATGTATCCAAACAGCCCATACCATATCAAACTTAACATTGAACAATGGACACATAAGGTCACTGGAACATTGCAAAACAGACCAGTCGGTCATACAGTCCTTTCCATAATAAAAAAACCTGCAAACCTATTTTCTCAAAGTATCTAAAAACGGCAGGCATACGTATTTTTTTTTTTAATTAACCATTATAACGTAGTCGAAGCACTGACTCGAACCTTGCAATCTATTCAAAAACCAAATACAGTTCACCTTTCACTTTCACAACCGGAACATATCAAAATCATAAAATTGACTAATAACAACTTCAAATAGACATAGAGACAATACAATCATTTCATAAACAAAGTTAAACTAATTGCTTGTAAACATGGCAAATCTTCCGTGCATCAAATATAGTTTGCTTTTAGTATCTAAAAAGAAACCAAACAACTTTTAGAAACTTGACTTTGACCAATGAACTTTCAACATGAGGTCATGGTAAGATGAAACATGTCAGTGACACGTGTAGACTTCACTGCATTCCTTTCATCAAATCAAGATATACGTTTTCTTATAGTTAAGTATATGATAAGTGGACCAAACACAAAATCTTTCCATTGACAAATAAACTATAAAATAAGGTTGATATCAGTCCTTAGACTTTTAATTGTCAAAATATTATGTCCCAGCTCAAACAAACAATCTTCCAAGATTACTTTTTAACAATGGCATCATTGATATTAGCTTGGACTTGTATAAAAGTCCCAGATATAAGATTTCAGCACCTTGCAAATGTTATGTAATTTTCATGACAAGTATAACATCATTTTGTGACTTGAACATCTGAGCATATATATATAACATTGGTAAATTTCTGGAAACTTTCATGAATAGGATGTTTAAAATTTTATAACCAATGCACTGCTATATGGATTGTATATCAAATGTTGGGATAAACATTGCTGGATTTAGACATCAAGTCGAGGACCAAAGGGTTTCGTTTTCATTTAACGCAATCTTTAGGTTTCGTTTGCATTTAAGGCAATCTTTAGGTTTTGTTTGCATTTGACGCCATCTTTAAAAATAACGTAAATTGAACAATGAACCAATAGAGATAAGGAAATTGAGAGACAGGTATAGAAACAATGACCTTATTTGTCCATTGTTCGGTATTGACATGAATAATGAAGTAATTTTTATAAATTTCCTGTTTACAAAGAAAAGTAAAATCACAAAAATACTGAACTTTAATAGAGGAAAATCAATTCGGAAAGTCCATAATAAAAAAATTGCATTTTTCGAAAACTAAGGATTCTTTTATCGCAGGCATAGATTACCTTAGCCGTATTTGGCACAACTTTTAGAAATTTTGAATCCTCAATGCTATTCTTCTTTGTACTTGTTTGGCTTTATAAATATTTTGATATGAGCGTCACTGATGAGTCTTATGTAGACGAAACGCGCGTCTGGCTTACTAAATTAAAATCCTGGTACCTTTAATAACTATAGTCTCATAGCAATCATCGCATAGTTTATATAGTTGACCTACTGATAGTAGTATCTGATAAACAGACCAAATACAAATCGCTGACCTACGAAATGAGGTATATGTATCTGATTTATTTTATTATGTGTTGACATTTTCAAAAAAAATCATTTGAAAAAGCCAAAAAATATCATATAAGTATTTTGAACTCAAGATTTTACATTAGTTAACATTATATCGATTAGAATGGTCTCAGTAGACATGTGTTATTCCTGAATATGGGATGTAAAACCATAGGTTTTTAGATTGATATTTGCAGTAAATCTGCTTAATGTAGACCTGTGGCCGTCTATGAAAATTTCTTGCAATGAAGTCAAGAGAAAAAGTTTCCTCCTAGCTTTGTAGTAAGATGACAATATTTAGGAGCAAAAGTAAAAACTGGTTAGCTAAGAGTCAACATAATATGTCCAGTTATGTTGATATATCTTCTTGCATGACAATAACATGTACTATCACAAAAGAAAAAAGTGACAAAAAATATGCTTCTTAGAAAAAAAAGAACTTTTGATTTCGGCCAATGTATTTTTTTTGGTAGAAATAAAACTATTTGCAAAATTTATTAATAATAAACAAGTTAAACTTTTTATTTTTCAAACTGCTTACATATATCTTATCCTATCAATTTATGATTAGGTTTAAGCAGTCATTTGTATGTCAAAATCCTACGAAACAGGGCACAAACTATTAACAAATGTCCATTCTTTGTGTCCTTCAGAAATTAAACAGTTTTCCTGATATATTTTTTTTTATTATTCCTGCAGATATAGATTCTGAGATATGGTACCTTGGTAAGTAATTAAGTGCATGTTTCCTCTTGGCTTACTAATTTTTGGTAGAATTATAAATCCTTGGGCCACAACTCTCAAAAAAAATCCTCAACCAGAAGAAACAATTTCATTTGTAACTTCTCATGTAATGACTTTTTTTATATAAAAAAAAACCTAATCAATTTTTCCAGCTTAAGCACAAAAAACAAAAATATTAAAATATATTCTGTGTCTTTGAGCATGATTTTTGTGAATTTGTTCAAATGAAAATATATACTCAAATTTGTTCTGTAACTTCTTCTAATATGCATTAACATTGAATATCTAATACCTTTAGGCTCACAAAAATGTGGGGAAAACTGATAGTTTTCTATGCTCTACAACTTCTGCATCAATTCCTCATGTGCAATGAAACATAATCATCCTTTTTAACTTCATACAATAAAGATCTCATAAATTGATTCAGGCATTACAAATGAAAAACATGTGACTGGCAATGTTTTTTCACAATTTTTCAAGGCATTGGGCTACCGTTGCCACATAAGTCACTCAACTGTTCCAACAATATGACTTTCTATCATTCATCCTACCAATTGGTTCAGGCATCTCAACAGAAAGAATGGAAAACTATGACAGACTGAATGCAAGCCATTGGTCCTCTTTTGCTTTGCCAGCTTGGGAATACTAAGCAACCTCACAAAAGCAACATGTTGCTGTAAGTTTTGTTTGCCAACCTTATTCCATAGTTACATCATATAATAACTATGACAATTATTTTTTTGAACACATCCTAACCAAAACAATATGTCTATTAGCTGGTCTCTGTCCTCTTTTTTCATTATGTCATAAGGTTTAGAATACTGGATACAAGATGTCTTCCCTTTTAGATCTTTGTTTTTTGTCAATGCTTCATACTGTTCAGGATTCATCTCCAAGTACACAAACATAATCTAAAATAAATAAATTTGGTGTTTTTACTGTCTTCTGATTGGTTAAAATTATTAGTTTTATTTCCAATGTTGTCAATTTTGATGGCATCACGCCCACTCTGACCTTGTGTATTCATACGCCAACATGTGCATGATGTGTGTACGTTGTTTTTGTTAATATAGATATTATAAAAAGTTCTTTGAGCCTTTGCGGATTATTCAATGTGAAGAGTCAAAAATTAGTTTTATGGTTCAATAAATTCAAAATAGATAATAGCCATTCATTAAATAAAGATAAATCCCATCTAGTGTATTATGTATTTACATTGTAGTATAAACAAATTACTAAGAATATAAATTGCTGTGAAATATGTGAAACTTGTATCTTTCCTTATTTACGTATTTAAAAGTAAATTTGAAAATTGTGCTTTTAATTGTAGCAAAGTGGGCAACAGAGGATAACACACAGATTTTAAGTTAATGCCAGTATCCCTTTGTCTCACGTTCTGCGACATTCATTGGAAAACTAAAATTTTTTTTTTTATTGGAGTTGTAACATAAAAAAATGTTGTTATCAAAATATGGATTTACAGTGAAAATATGGTAATTGGGCTATGTCACTAATTTTGATAAAATTTTGAAATTTGATCATTAGAATGTTTTTCATATATTTTATGTTCTTTCTTTACAAATGTTTACCTATTTTGAGAGAATTCAATCAGTAGTTTTTAAAATGTTTAAGACAATAAACGAGATAATGCATTATTTTTTGGAAAAATTTAAGGAGACTTTAGTAAAATCTTTGAAATAGCCCATTGAATGTTCCTTGACCTTCATACACACACGAATAATTATATCTTTGTTATTTTGTTCATTTCACACTGACCTTTGTTTTCATACAAATTATTCCTAATGTGTTTGGACAAAATGTAGAGTTCCAGCATTCAGAAACAAGTTGTATTCCTATTTGTCCTATTCCATAAGATTCCAAATATCTCTCTATCCAAGGTAGATTCGAACCTTCATCTTCATCTACTCTCTTCTTCAGGGCATCACTTTTAAGCTAAATAAATTTAAAAACAATTTAGATTCAGGGCTCACACTACTTTGAAATCATAGTGAGAAGTGACTTCTCTTTTAAAAATGTTAGGGAGAAATGGTGAGATTTGAAAGAGAATTGCTTGCAGTGTTGCAATGTTTGTTTTTTTATCATAATATATTACAGTGTGAACCATAATGTTGCATCCTAATGCTTTCCAAAAAAATAAATAAATTTTGGAGTTCCATCATGTTAATACCTTATGATTATATCAAACAAACAAATGAAGAAAGAAAGAATTTTTTTTATAACTTGAAAAATTGAAAATTTGTCACTGCAAACTCCAATATCATGAAATATATAAGCTTTTAATATAAAAGTAGATAATAACCAAACAAAAGTTAAAAATGAAAACATTTATTGTATACATACAACAACTGAAAAATCATTATATTTTAAAATTCAAATTCAAAATTTTGAAATGACTAATCTTGTTTTTTGATGTAATTAGATTTGAAATCACTTTTTTTTTAATATAATTTTAGGGTTTGGAAAGTTTATTCCTTTGTGTAGCTTATATTATTTCATTTCTTCTCCATACATATAACATATGCTCATTGGTTCACAAATAAATATTTCAAATTTATTTCTAATTTTTTATTTTAAGAATGAAAAATCAAAACAGGTATACTAAAAGTGCAAGGGTTAACATAGTTTTGGGTTTTATCTTTTATAAGTGTTTTTTCTTCAAATTATATACCTCAGTCAACATTGTAAGTAGACGAGCCCTGTGTCTTTCACCATCATGTTCATAGAAAGCAGTATCAGAAACACATCCAACTATCTTATTTCTGATCTTCAAAACTGTTTTCTTGTTTTCACCAACCCTGCAAAGGTAGTCATACAATGTAGCTCAAAAATCCAAAAAAATAATTTCATCAAATCCTCAAACTCACACCATTTGCACAGTTTCAAGAGGAAAATTAACATTAACAAATCCCTTAAACTCAGGAAATTTCTAAATTATATTCTGAGGGTTTTTTTTATTCAATTTTTGCATTTTTCTCAATTTCTTGACTGGTAAATGTTGTGGGGTATGGCAATATATAATTTGTATTTCATAATTTTGTCCAAATCCTCAAATACAGAACAGTCAATGCATACAGTGTCTGTGATAATCAAAATATTGTGTATAGTTATTCTTGGCTTCAAGTCATATCTATATGACATGTACATCTATGATAATAATATGTGTGATAATAATACATGTAAGTGTGATAAATTTACAAAACAAATGTTAAATTATCTGCCTTGATGATGTCTTGACTGAAATAGACCATTTTTATATTAACATCTTTTGACTCTGGAATATATATTTTGACAGGTTAACTTCTCTATGGTTGAACATTCTGTTACACTTTATATGTCGAAAGGAGAATGACTTAAATGTTTAATTTTTCAATATGTGAAAGTATGTTATCTGTTAAAATTTCATTCACTGTCAAATCTACAATGACTTCATACTAAATTTCAAATACACATACATTCATTATGAGGGTGAAGGTTAGTACCTATTAGAATGTTCAAACTGTCTGCATTTGTTTGCACCTGATGTTCAGTAGTTGTTGTTTGTTGATGTGGTTCATAAGTGATGCATGTTTCTTGTTTTTTTAAAAAGATTAGACCATATGTTTTCCTGTTTGAATGGTTTTACACTGGTCTTTTTTGGGGCCCTTTAAAACTTGTGATTTGGTGTGAGCTGAGGCTCCATGTTGAAGACTGTACTTTGACCTATAATGGTTTACTGTTACAAATTGTTACCTGGATGGAGAGATTCTCACAGGCTCTCATACCACATCTTCCTATATCTATTGTGACTTGGATGGAGAGATGTCTCATTGACACTCAAACCACATTTTCTTATACATATTCACATTGTACTTACTCTGGTTTCAGGAAGAAAATTTCAGTAAATTTCATGAACAAGTGTGTAAATGCAGAATCCTTTAAAATTGTTGTGTCCTCCTTAGAAACTCCATGACTTAGATTTGGATTATTCAATTTCTGTAGCATTTCTTTTACCTCAACAAGAAAGTCAAATGTGTCCTCAAACCATCGGCGCAATAATCTACAAAGTCAAATGTTAGAAATAAGTTACAGTTTACAGATTCTGAACTTCAAATTCTGTACATAAATACATGAACTTCAAATTCTGAGGCTTATATGGGGAACTTCCTCTTGATGAAAGAACAGGATTAACATAAGGAATTTTAAATTCCAAGACCAAGGTGATGGAGTTGATGGGTACTTACAACTCCCACTGAGCATACATGTATATTACATTGATAAATTTCTGAAAATATTCATGGATAAGATGTATAGAATGTTATGACCAATGCACTATATTTTGTGTATCAAAAAGGTAGTGATCAGCCTTGGAAGATTTAGATATCAAGTCAGTAACATCATGAACATAGGGTTTTGATTGCATTTCAGGCAATCTTTACTCAAAAAAGAAAAGAAAATAAGAGTTTCGCACCAATCCTATCTTTTACTTTTGAATAATTTTTAATTATCTGATATGTTGTTGTTGAAAGTCTGGAAGATTTTTTTAATAAAATTGAGAATGGAAATGGGGAATGTGTCAAAGAGACAACAACCAAACCAAAGAGCAGATAACAGCTGAAGGCTAACAAAAGAAACTAAACAAAATGACAATGATACATAAATTTACAAAGGGCTACTAGCATACATTTGGCATACTAACAGTTGCTGGTATGCAAATGACATGCCAGCTCCAGATCTCAATTAAACTGATTGAAAGATTATGTCTTCACTTTATGAATATCAAGCACAATCCCTCCCATTAGGGGTTTAGTATTATACATTTTTGTACCATAATAAAATATATGAGAAGAACATAACCCGTATCATGCCAACAACTGGTTTTAGAATAAATGTGTTTATTTCTGATGCAAAGACCCTATAAGTGAATTAATATTTAAGCCGAAATATGCAATCTTTAATGACCTGACAACAGTATCTTTACCATATCCCTTCTAAACAAGTCTGTTTAAAGGTTTTGTTAGCCTTTGAGATGAATGTTGACATTTTTGTGCTTTGTGAAGAATATTTCCACAAAAAATTGGATGTGAAATATCTGAACCTAATATCATAAATATAGGTATCACCTCCTCCAAAATATTTTTTTAAGTAAAGAGTAATGTGAAGGAGTATAATTTTAATCACAAACACCACACATGCAGCCGTTTGTTATCTTCAATATTATCATGGAAGCTGATACTGTACATCTAAAGAAGAAGAAGGAGATCTTAATTATGATATACTTATAACCTCATTGGTTGATATCTTTGGCGGAAGTACATGTGATACATCTTCATTCTTTCAATATCCAACCTGTGGGATGGTTGTGCTCCACGTTTTGTCCGCAAAGCAACTATATTCTTTAACTTTTACTTACATTTGCCTTGGTGGCAATATAGCCTTGGTAACTTTAAGATTAGTGGTCATTTATTTATATATGCCTTGGTGGCAATAGACCTAGGTGGTCATTTATATATGCCTTGGTGGCAAAAGACCTAGGTTGTCATTTATATATGCCTTGGTGGCAATAGACCTAGGTGGTCATTTCTATTATTTTTCATATTTGCCTTGATGGCAATATTAAATTAAGAATACTAGCCTTGGGGGCGTCAAGACCTTGGTGGTCATTTATATTCGACTTGGTGGCTTCTTGATAGAACTAGATGGTAATGTTTGACCTTGGAAGCAAAATGATTGGGATTGGACCTTGGCCGGTAGTTATTATCAACCCAGGTGGTCAGATACATGTACCGGGTATTTGTTATGCCATAAACGCAGGGCAAAGTGCTATCGATATATAGAATATATATGTGGAAGTGGGGGCTCTGGCCATTTCCGAGACCTGTAATTGAAAGGAGAATAATAAATTGTTTATAGTGTAACTAGTTTCTTTTGTTTCTTTTGAGTGACACTGGTGTGGACTTTTCATTGATTATTACATACAGATAGAAAATGCTCTTTAAAGACCATGTTAGAAATGAATAGAAATATTGAGAAAGTGAAATAATTTAGTGTGACATGTCACTTGATATTATTGTTGTTTACCGGAGTGATGTGTATTGAATTATGAGGTGTCTTCGTCGAGGTCCACATTCAGCCGTCTGTTTGATTGCACATAAAATTGAATAGAATGTTTTAGTTTTCAGATGGTGTTACCTCTGATGAATGAAGGAGAAGCAATGTGACATTTCACGATGATTCATGTCAATGAGTTCGAATAACCTAAAAGGAAAGAATTTTTCTGATCAGACTATGGTGAGAACAAATTGCAATTAATATTGAAGTAATGTTTTGATTTCTGTAAGATAATTATTAAAAAAAAAAAAAAAAAATGAATAGGAAAAATACGGATATAACACTCAATTATGTCATTATGTATGAGTGTTGAGAAAGGCAAAAGATGTCAATATGGCACGGTACTTAAAATGTTCAAATGAATCTATTAAGTAATTCTAATAATTTGTCCGTAATTTCATGTTTACTTTTGGATGTGTATATAATTTCATTACTGTGTTAAAATATGTCACAAAAATCTTTTGTCTCCCACCCATAAGTTCCAAAATGTGGATTTGTTTTTATATTTATATTTTAATATTGGTACTACATGTATGTATTTTGGGTTGATGAGCACGAGACAACATTAGAAACACATAAGCATTACCACGGGATCATGTTGATGGAACACACCTTCACTTTATCGATTTTCAAGGGAAAGGTCAAATAGGGCAAGTGTATTGGTATGTTTGTGCTTACTTTTTCATTACAATGGTAAAAATAAGATTATATATCTCGGATGACAATAATGTTGAATATAATGCTTCATTTTTATACAGAGCTCCAGAGTAGTTATATGAGAAACAGTTGCACACTTTATCCAGTTCTTTCCTCTAGAGTTTTCTATGCCCATAACTTAACATGAACTGGATGCAAGATTATATCAATCACTGAGGATATGTGTACATTACATACATGTATATGAATGTTGGATATCTTTAATTTGAATATTGAATGTTTGTCTTGATAACAACCCAATATTTGAATTTTATACCATGTACATTTGTAGTGGCAATACACCTTATTGCTATTTATTGCAATCCAGATAAGTTCTGATTCCAGTTCAGCTATCTGGGGCACTGTTTAAACAATCTACATGTATTACATGTATTATGCATAAAACTTTTCAAATGTTCAAAGAGACTTGTTAAATAAATAATAAATAATAATAAAACCATCATTTTAACACTTGTATCAAAGTTTCACAAAGTTTGCTTTCTAAACTTTCTCCTCCCTCAGCACGTTACTGATGACCTTTGTTTTGGGGACATTTGACAAATACAGGAAGTTGTCTAAGTGACTGTTCTTTTCTGATTGGACTAACCGGATAAATCAGTTGTTGTATTTATATTCCTGTGATCTACGATTACTCCATTAACTCGAAAGTAGGTGAGATCGATGATGGGGAGGGACTGAACTATAAATAGCGATAAGGTGTTTAAATTGATCTGATCATGGTGATTTGAATTGGATTCCTATCCTAAGTCTACATTGACATCTCTGTGTATACCAAGTTACCTTCTATACTACGTCTACATTGACATTTCTTTGTATACCAAGTTACCTTCTATACTACATTGTAAGTCTACATTGACATCTCTGTGTATACCAAGTTACCTTCTACACTAAGTCTACATTGACATCTCTGTGTATACCAAGTTACCTTTTAGCAAGCTTATCAACTGAAAAAGGGATTTCACTCTCTGTTCTGTCTGCAAAATCGACCAAATTCCTTTGTACTTCCTGAATCTGTTCCATTGCTTCTCTTTCTCGGTCAAAACAAATACTGATATCTTTATTCCAATTAATGTCATTCAAAGAGAAAGGTAACACTTCCTTCGTAAACTCAATGAGATGTTTCATAAAACCTGGCATGGAAACTCTTGTCCCCTTTTGTGATTTTAATTTATCTAACAAATCTGATAAAAGAATTGGATTTTCGGAAAAATACACTCCAATGTCTCCCAACTCTTCTCTTTTCCATTCCAACGCTCGAAAC